>NC_142117.1:29200000-29535357 GCF_056152115.1 Neolamprologus brichardi
GTTCCCTGCAATTTTCTGAGAAATGACCGTGCATCATTAAATCGAAGCTTACAGCAACTAAGAATAACAAATACACATGAAACTTCCTTCTACTGTGTTGTCATCATCCCCTAGCACCCATTCTCCTCAGTATAGATGCTTCTAAATATGTAATTGATGGTATACTCAGGAGACTTTGCAGTAAAGTCAACATAACAGATCTGAAAGAACTGAAAAGTTGTTGTTTGGCGACAAGGTAATCAATTCTGTCAATCAATAAGACAACACCCCTCTATTTTAGGTTTATGTCTTAAAAACTCCTAAACTGATGTGACTTTGGCATGTACCATTTCTGTTTGTGAGGTATTCAGTTAAATGAAAACTGTCCTTTCGTTTTTTCCTCAGCATTTTCTCTTTTAATGTATTTACTATAAAGAATGAAGTTTAAATTTCAAGCAAATTTCTTGTATTTCATTTTTCTCCCTTTGATTATTTTAAAATGTATAGATAGAAGTTAGTAACACATAAGTAAGACATGAAAAACATCAGACATTTATATCCTAAAACTGACCACATATAGATTGGCCAGTTGGTAGGTTTAAAGATATGTTGCCACCTCAGCTCATCAGTAATCTACCCAGCAGAGACTTCATGGTCCCACTCCACACACTGTTTGTATGTGATTGTCTGTACTCAAGTAAGCTACTCCAACACATACATTTGTGACTAACATGGGTTAAAAAAAAGTCATTTAAGACACCTTTGGCATAAAGACAGGTAGGTAGGTCAGGGTCATTGACCCAGTATTTCAAGTTTCTGTTGTGGACACTTGCAAGACTTGTACTTTCATCCAATATAAATGGTAAATGACCTGTATTTGTATAGCGCTTTACACATCCAGTCATCCACCCATTCACACACACATTCACACACTGGTGATGGCAAGCTACATTGTAGTCACAGCCACCCTGGGGCGCACTGACAGAGGCGAGGCTGCCGGACACTGGTGCCACCGGGCCCTCTGTTCTGGTTCTGCTCATTGTGAATATTGCTGCATTGATCTCTTAACTGAAGATAAAAACATTGAGAGTTAATTCTGTAACTGAAAACCAAAGTGATAAATTGTTATATTATAAAATAATAAATGAAATGATACAACATTCTTTTTAATTAGATGTGGGTATTGTGCATTATTTATTCAACTGGAATATGACTATATAATTACAAAAAACTTAGTTTTATCATTGTGCATATTTTGCTTAAATGGCATAGATACACTACACTAAAGGATATAAAACAAAAAAAATTACAAGATCGCAATCTTTTGTAGATATTTGTAAATTGTCCCTTACAAATAGGGATGGGTACTGGTATCCGGTGCCATTATGGCAACCGGTAGTAACCAGACTGAAAAGCAGCGCACATTTCGGTGCTTTTTTTTACTGAGATGTCATACACTTTGGATTCTAGCCAATCATTTTACCTTTGCAAGCGTAGTAGGCGGGCCCAGGTACGTAAGTTCTTTTAGAGCAGAGCAACAGATTAAAAATGCCCAAGGTGAAGCGGTCAAATGTCTGGCTGTACTTCACAGTAAAAGATGCAAACTCAGCAGCCTGCAACAAGTGCTTTAAGGTGATACTGTGCAAAGGAGGTAACACCTCGAATCTGATGAAACACCTGGTGATGCATAGCGTTTTTTTTTTAAAGCCGAGAAATGCACCGTATTTGATAGCTTGCTGCGAGACCTCACACCATGCACATCTACTGTGGGTATGGTGCCTGTTATCGGACCCGGAGTTAGCAACACCCCCCAAGAACCCGAAGAGGAGAGTCCTGGCCTGTAGCCCTGCCAGTGTAGCAGAAGTGATGACGGATGATGATGGCAGCAGCAGCTGTTCTTCTCTGCGTGAGTAGCTTAATGTTGTTCGTGTGTAATTTACGTTGAGTAGGCTAACCACGTTATTACATTAATACATGTAAGGTGAACAAGCAAACACCGTCGTAGTTACATGCGGCTGTCTTCTTGTTTGATGGCAGATACTCCCTTCACCCTGGCCAAAAAGGCTAAAATGACCAAAGAAAAAGTGGGAAACAGCTAAACATGAGAGGTTTTTGGACAAAGTGTCACAGTCTGGCTGGGGCAGACTGTATGTGTTTGCAAAAGAGGACTCCAACGCAGACCAAAAACTGAACGTGGCGTGGGTTTAACAAAAAACAAGCCGTTTATTGAGGCTAGCAAAAAGGGTACAAACAAAAGGGCATTGGTGAAACAAACAATAACCTAAACTGGGTGAACTAAAACTAAACATGAAAAAACCTTAAACATGGTGAACTGACATAGATACCTGAAGTTGTGACATGGATGAGCAGACGACCTGACAAAGGATGACTGAAAGCACACGGAGTAAATACACACAGGAGGATAATGAGGGAAGTGAGAACACATGGAGAAACAGCTGACACACATGAACATAATGACGTCACAAGGAGAGAGTAACACTAAAAACATTGAACATAGAAACACAGGACCCCTTCAAAATAAAACAAAAACAAAATGTCCATCAAAAGCACAGGAGCGCAGGGAACAGTTCATAACTGCTCAGGGGGCAGACCTGGAGGGTGACAGTCCAGAAATCCATAGTTCATTTGATCAGGGGGCTGGCACGGAGGCCGACGGCACAGGAGTTCATGGTCAAACAGTTCCGGGGGCCGACCGTGCGGACGGCAGCGGCGTAGAAACAGTTCTGGCAGCCGACCTCGACGGCGATGACGTCCAGCTGGTGGCCCGGAGAGTGGCTGGTGATTCCGAGGTGCAGAACGTGGCTTGGGCGGCGGCATAACAGCCGCAGGACCAGGCGAAGCAGAAGCTGGAGCTGGACCAGGACCAGGCGAAGCAGAAGCTGGACCAGGCAGGGCAGAAGCTGGACCAGGCGAAGCAGAAGCTGAGGCTGAAGCAGGACCAGGCGACGGCGAAGCTGAGGCTGAAGCTGGACCAGGCGACGGTGTGGCAGCTACAGAAGGTTGCTGGACGGGCTGCTCGGGCCCTCGAGCTGACGTGGCATGAGGCTGGTGCAGTTCTCCTGAACCCCCAGCTGACGAGGAAGGTTGCTGGACAGGCATAATCTTTTGGCCAGGATCTTTTTTTACATCAGCCAGCTCGGTTCCCATCAGGCGCCGTTCTGTTGAAGTGGCCCCCGCGATGGGAGTAAATACCTGGCTGGAACATTCTGTCAGGTTGGAGGGCAAGAAAAGGACCCAAAACAGAGGGCTTCCTGGTTAGCAACAGCAAATTTATTTATGCTTGGACACATCTTTTGGAAATACAATATTCAGTTTCACTGTTATGCTGATGACACCCAGCTTTATCTGTCTACTAAACCTATTTCTGCTTTCCCTCTGTCTTCTCTCACCCTCTGTTTCACTAAACATCATGGTTCAATAGTACTAAACTCAATAGTAACAAATCAGAGCTTCTCCAGGTAAATTAGCATATGTTGGTTCTCTGAGAAAGGCAATCTCCAAACTGTATTATGTGCTTCTTCAGGCAAGGAAACATATTAAATGGGAAGTGGAATCAGTGATGGGTATAACAAACAAAAGCTGAGAGAGGATTTGTAATTTTCATTGGTACTCAGCAAGTTCAATATCTTGAAGAGACCACTGCTGGAAGAACATTATTAGATTTTTCAAAACCCCTCATCAAACTAGATATAAAAATGGGAAACTGGAATGCTGGAGAAGATGTGTATCACAAGTGGCACATCATTACCATATCTTTTGGGAATGCCCTAACTTAAAAAATTACTGGCTGGGGATTCATAAAACTCTGTGTGAGGTCTTAAATATAAAATTTGATATTAATTTTGTAAATTTGCACTTGGGCCTGGTTGCTGGTTCGGTCCGGGGAGGGGACACATAGCTCTTACAAGCACTATTAGCGGCCAGCAAAAAATCAATAACCAGAAAGTGGCAAAATCCAACTCCACCAACACTTGAGGATTGGTTTCATGTGATTTTTGAGATATTTAAAATGGAGAAATTGACATTCTCCATAAAAATTCGAAAAGACCAATTCTACAAAATATGGAATAAATGGACTTGCTTGTCCCCCCTCTGCCCTGAATTTAGATAATACCAGCCCTGAATTGGTGTGTCTCCCATGCACTGTACAATGTCAGGTCAACCCTCTACTTCACAACATGTATTAATTGTACTTTATGTAAATAAGTTAAACATGCTGCACTTTGTATACACTGTCAAGCCACCGAGTTCACTTTTTGTTATTTGAATGAAAAACAAAAGGACTAAGAAAAAATTATTTTTTTTGACTAAATAATATTAATGCACTTTATTGTAACATGTCCTTTTCAATAAAAATATAATTTAAAAAAGAAGGGGCTTTTTTAAATATAATGTATTATTATTATTATTAGTAGTAGTAGTAGTAGTAGTAGTACAATGAGCAAAGAACAGTGAAGTTTCAAAAATGTGATCCCTTCCATGGCAACTCCCGACTCCTGTTCAGTGTTCTTGATCTGTGGTGTGTGAGGTGAAATCCAAAACACAATATTTACAGCTGTGCACTGCTCCTGCCAGCCCTCTCCTTCCCAGGTTCCTCACAAAACAAGACATGATGATTAGTTAAACTTTTTTCTTAGGCAAGGGATAAAGACAGACTCACCCTGGAGCCGGGGCTGTACTCATTATGTCACCCAATAAGCCAGCATTGACGAAGTTCAGCCACTCTGTCAAGTAGTAGGCTAGATGATGAAGATCATCAGCAGAGGCCGGTGAATCTTGATTGGCTTGATTGGCTGGAACTGATGGACCATTACAAAACCCTTATTCTGAAAGTTCAGAAAAAGTGGTTGAATGTTGAATGTAACCAACTGCCATAGTTACTGCCAGAGGAAAAAAAAAACTATTTCCTGTTAATTTTGATTTTTATAAACTCCTACCCTGATGTGTCTGTGAAAAATAAATGTGTTGATTTTTTTCCCCTACGTATTGCATCTTTAAGGTATTTCGTTTGTACGTGCTTTGTCTCTAGGGGCCACTGCATATATTTATATATAAACATATATAAATAAAACCACTTTTTTTTACATTAGTAATTCCTTTAGTGCATAATTTTATATTGTTGTTAATAATAAATTAATTAAAGCAACAAAACAACCTAAAGAGCCGGTTCGGAGCCGAAAGAGCCGGCTCTTTTTAGTGAGCCGAGCCGAGTACTTAAAAAGAGCCGGAAATCCCATCACTACTATCTAAGGACAGCACTAGCAAGCACTCTCTGCTTATGACAAACCCTTCCCCCCCAAAAAAAAAACAAAAAAACAGGGGAAGTTTTAGGAGTGACGGCGAGAGAGAGAGAGAGAGTTTTGAGATGTGAGAGATTTGTGACGTTTAGCGTGTTTGGAGTGTGTAGTTAATGTGTTGTCTTGTGTAGTTAGTGTGTAGTGTTGTGGATAGTTTTGTGTTGTGTGTCAGAACAATGAGGCGACTGCTGTCTCCAGGTAGAAAAAGGAGTGATACACCTGCTGCTGTCAGACCTGCAGGTATCAGGCTGTGATGTTCTCCTTTATAGTGGACAGAAATTATTTTTTTGGAGTGGCACAAATAATTTGTGTGGCATCTTACTGAATAAAGAACAGCTGATTGTTCTGTAAATAGTTTGACATGGTTATTTAAAAAAATCAAGGTAAAAGGCAAATGGATGCAAATAACTTTGTTGTTTGCAAAACTTGTGCATAGGATTTTAAAATTGACAATTTAAATTTGCATTTAAAGTTATAAAATATGATTCATTAAACATGTTTGTGGTTGTTACAGTAAAAATATAATTTTTTCTACTCTGATTTTATGTTTTTTGTCTGATTTTAGATCAATTGTGTTAATACAGTATGTCAAAATGAAAACATAACTTTAAATTCAGACACGCGAGGAAGTAAAACGTTTTTAAAGGTGAAATGTAGAGGAAACATCAAAAGTAGTTAAAAATAGCCAATTATACCCTGGACCCCGGAGGGTTAAACTTTTTTTTAAAGTAATGCAATAGTTACTTTTCAAGTAATTAATTACTTTTAGAATGTTGTAACTCAGTTACTAACTCAGTGACTTTTTTGAGGAAGTAACTAGTAACTATAATTAATTACTTTTTCAAAGGAACTTGCCCAACACTGGTACTATATATATCACTGTGTAGCTTTCTGTAACTTCATGGCAGGAAGCCATTTTGTCATGGTCTGTCAGTTCTTGCTGGTCAACCCACTTTTTGCTTTGGTATGCCATGGGCTGTAGTTCACACCTGGTCCCTCCTACTGTGTGTGTGTGTGTGTGTGTGTGTGTGTGTGTGTGTGTGTATTGCTTGTTGGCCGATTTACAGGCAATGCCAGGCCTGAAGATATTTCCCACACTAAAACCTGACGCCAATCAAGATTCACCTGCTACTGGTGATCCTTGTCAGCTGCTCGGTACTTAACAGAGTGGCTGAGCCTCAATCAACAATGGAGCATTTAATTATAAAGTTAGTACAACCCCAACTCACTACGGTGAACCTGTCTTTGTCCTTCAAGCTGACAGTTTTAGTGGTGGAGTGAGAATCCCATTTGTTGGTAATGGTTGATTCTTATTGTTTACATCATAAAACTGTGCTATTGATCAATTTCAGTTCAACTTTCTTTCTGTTTATATGTACATTTTTTTTATTTTTTATATTATTTATACAGCACCAGGTCACAACAAATCACAGCAATCTCCTCACGCTGCTTTATATTGTACAGTAAAGAAACCACAACAAATCACCACTCAATCATTCTGTATGGTGTCAGAATTGACCTTGACTGTCACGTGAACAAAGACAAAAGACAGGATGCAGCAGCATGGCATTTCTGTCTGATTTATCAGACTTTTTATCTGATTTAGTGATCAGCTCAAATAAAATAATTATTGTGGGTGATTTTAACATCCAGATGCAAACAATGACAGCATCAACATGGCATTTAATCTGTTATTAGACTGAATTGCCTTCTCTCAAAATGTAAAAGAGCCCACCCACCACCTTAATCATACTCTAGATCTTAACATATGGCATAGAAACTGAACATTTAACAGTGTATCCTGAAAACCCTCTCTTGTCTGATCATTTCCTCATAGAATTTAAATTTACAGTAATTGGTTACACAGCTGTGGGGAGTAGATTTGATCACAGTATATGTCTTTCTAAAAGTGCTGTAGCTGAGTTTAAGAATAAAGTTTACCCACTGTTGTCATTTTCAATGCCCTGTATTAGGGATGCACCGATACCGATACTGGTATCGGGTATCGGGGCCGATACTGTAAAATATGTGTGTACTCATACTCATAAAAGTTACCGATACCATGAACCGATACCAACTTATTTCATTAATCAGAGAGTGGCTTGTCATTTCTGTTGTAGTTTTTTAGATTGGCCACTAGGGGGACATCCCACGCTAAACAGGCACAGGGTTAGGCGAGTGAGACTGGCGGCTCCAGATAAAAAAGAGAAACTGGAGCCTGCTGTAGCTAGGCTAAACAAAATGTCAGCAGGGTGGACCGGAACAGCCAACTTTAACTCAGGTTTTGGACAAGCGATGAAAAATGTCAAGAGAAAATCCACGGGCAGTTAAAATAACAGAGGCTCTGACTCATCTTATCGCTCTGGATGACCAGCCAATGCTGGTCGTGGAAAACATAGGATTGCATCGTCTTCTCAGCATACTCAAGCTGCGATATGAAATTCCCAACCACCATACATCAGGGAGATAATGGTGCCAAAACATTCTGAAGAGGTAAAGACAAGCAGTGTGTGCGCGATGTCAGTCCTCAATTTAACGGCACAGTGGACTGATGATCCACGGGCAGATGAGGAGTTTATTCGTCAATGCCAAATACTTTCGTTATTTTGTTTTTTTGTTTACAATATGGACACTCTGCAATAATTTCAAAATTTATTTTATTCTCAAACCTAATTTGTATTTATTTTATTCCAAACAGAAGTGTTTATTTATTATTCTGAAAGCTCGAGACAGTGCCAATAGTTCAGTGGTATTTTGTTAAATTACAATGTGGAGACTCTGCAATAATTTAACAGAAGTGCTTATTTTTCACTTGAAATTTTTTTGTGATCATTTTTATTAAGATTTAATTTTTTATTGGCAGAGAATAAAATAAAACCTGTCTTCCAATTTATTGCATTTGTGTGTGTCTGTGTGTGTCTGTGTGTGTGTGTGGTAGAAGTATCGGTTTTTGTACTGTATCGGCAAGTACTCAGATCCAAGTATCGGTTTGAAAAAATTGGTATCGTTGCATCCCTACCCTGTATCAACACAGAGCAGAGCAGCAGCCTGAACGCTACTGCAACAGAGGTTGATTATCTTGTTGATAATTTTTGGGAGGCCCCTCCATGGAAGATTTTCCACTAGAGCAGTCATGACAACAACCTACACTCACCCTTTGACCAAGTAACAAAAGTTGATGGTCACTCGATGCACCCTGAGCAGCATGGACCTACCCATATTTTGTATTAATTACAGATAGGGTGCATCGAGTGAGTCATGACACTTGCACAGAGGAGGAACTCACTCAGCTTTAAAGATGCTGGGAAATGATCTTCCAGGCAACTCATTATAACCCCATGGCAGGGCATATGGGATATGACAAAACTCTGGAGCAAAGAATGGCACGATTTTATTGGCCTGGCTTCTGCGCAGATATGTGTCGATGGTCCACATTCAGCCGCATTGTCAACTGGTTAATCAGCCAGCCATTCCAAAAGCTCCTTTGTGTGAGTTACCATTAATTGATGTCTCATTTGGCCACATACGCATGGACCTCATCGGTCCATTTCACCGGAGTGCACATGGATATAACTTTTTATTAGTTCTGGTGGATTAGCAATGCTATACCCTGAAGCAGTGCTGTTGCGCTTCATTTCTGCAAAGCTCTGTTGCATGCCATCTTCCAAGTTGGCATCCCAAAAGAGATACTGACTGACAAGGCCACATTGTTCATGTCTTGCAAACTGTACGAATGTACAGCTGTATTAATTATTGGGCATTAAATCGTTAAATCTAAAAGAAAAGTGTCTGGACTTCTTTAAGTTGCTTGAAGACGTTTCACACCTCATCTGAGCAGCTTCTTCAGTTCTTCAGAACTAAGAACACAGCAGACATCTCAGTGATTACAAACATTTACGTGACTCAGTTGCATGTGGAAGATGCACAGAAACTTTCGATGGCTTTAGACAAGAGACTGTCTGTAACTGATTAAAAAAGATCAGAAGAAGAAAGTATGCTGCCTTTGTTTTGTAAGGCAATGAGTATGGAGAAAAGCATTAGGTGCAGAAAATGAAATAATTTTTTCGGGAGCCACTCTTCATGTGTTCTTCAGGTGGCCGCTCCCTGTGATTCTGCATTTATGTTGGTCACTCGAATATATGTCACACTATGTTTACTTTGTTAAACGTTGCAAAATGCGCAAATGCTCCCTGAGCAGCACCTTTGCGCTGTGCTTTGCTCAGGGCAACAGGAAAATGTTTTTGCGTGGTAGAAGCTGTAGAAAAGAATGGATTTCAGAGGACAGTTTTCTGAGACTAAAATAAATACAGAAAAGAGAAAAAAATGCAAACACTGCTGATCTCATAGTTATATGTATACTCATTCAAAGACATACTTTAATAATAATAATGGCTTTCTTATTGCGTTTAAATGATATAAGTTTGCATTTACATGCAGAAATAGCATTTCCCTCTATAAACCACCACTTTATATACATAACACTATTTATTTTTTATTTATATTTGTACGTTTTATATATTTTTTCTCTTAATACTGTTCATTAGTGCTGCAGAATTGTGCGACTGTGCTGTCCCCTCTTCTCTTCACCCTGTACACCAATGACTTCTGCAGTAACTCTGAATCATGCCATATTCAGATGTTTGCGGACATAACAGCCATCATGGGGTGTATCTGGGATGACCAGGAAGAGGAGTACAGTAGTCTGGTGAGGAACTTTGTCACATGGAGTCACACAAACCACCTGCAACTCAACACCTCAAAGACCAAGGAACTGGTTGTGGACTTCAGGAGGTCCAGACCAGTTCCACTGCCAGTTCGGATAGAGGCAGAGGAGGTGGAGGTGGTCAACAGATATAAGTACCTCGGGTTGTGGGTGGACAACAAACTGGACTGCTCATGCAATACACAGCACCTGTATAAAAAAAAGGCCAAGGCAGACTGTACTTCCTCAGGAGACTGAGGTTGTTCAACATCTGCAGGAAGCTCCTGAGGATGTTTTACCAGGTTGCCGGAGTACTGTTCTATGCTGTGGTGTGCTGGGGGAGCAGCACAGCAAAGAAGGACGTGTCCAGGCTGGAAAAAATAATCAGGAAGGCTGGCTCTGTGGTTGGCATGAAGCTGGACACTCTGGTGACAATGGCAGAGAGGAGGACACTAAAGAAACTGCTGGACATTATGGACAATGCTGGGCATCCTCTGCACATGGACAGTCTGTTCAGTGACAGGTTGCTTCTCCCAAAGTCAAGGACCAACAGACTTTTTTTTTTTTTTTTTAACATTTATTTATTGGTTTTAACCGGTTTTACATGGTGCACCGTGAACATTACAAAAAAAATAAAGTAAAAAAAAAAATAAATAAATAAAAACCACAACAACAACAGAAAAAACATAGTAATAGAAACAAAAACAAAAACAAACCATAACAGAAGGGAAGGACAGATATACAAATCAAGTTAGAGTTTCAGGCTGTTAAGTCCACAGTTTATACGTTGCAGTTCTCCAGAAAGTTGTAGAATTTTGACCATATAGCCCAAAACCTGTCCAGTTTATTTCTTAATGTATAAGTTATTTTCTCCATAGATAGTCTAGATGTCAGTCCATTAAGCCATTGAGATAGTCCACATATTTTTTGATTTTTCCAACACATAGCAATACAGCGCTTGGCTTTCAAAAGTCCAATTGTTAACAGAGCTCTATTGTTTGCCGCTGGTACAAAATTATTTGGGTATATATTTAAAATACATATTTTAGGATGAAGTGGAATCACATCACCAATAATTTGACTCAACAGATTTATTACCTTTTCCCAAAAGATTTTCACATGTGGACACTCCCATATACAGTGAAATAAAGTGACCCTGTCCACTCCACACTTAATACAGGTGTCTGGGATGTTTGAATTAAAATAATGCATTTTTGACGGAGTAAGATATCTGTCTTGTTAACCATTTATATTGAAGTAGTCGAGATAGCTCATTAATTGTCTGACTCTGGGCCAAGGAGCATGATTTATACCACTCATCATCAGATATATCCATTTGCAAATCATTCCTCCAAGCCTCTAAAATAGACCGTGTTGATTCTTTGGAATTTTCTAATTTACTAATCTTTAGTACCTTTTTCATTGTGCAGTATTTATATATATATATTATATCAGTGGTTCCCAAACTTTTTTTTCTGGGCCCCCCTTGTTTTACAAAAAAAATGTTCGTGCCCCCCCGCGTGCACGCACACGCACGCACGCACACATCCTCCAACCACACACACATCCATATTTTGCTCCATTGCTGTTTATTTCACACCTCAAACATTTAGTAAACAATTAAGCAAATACAAGTAATCTGCAATAAATTACAGGTAGTAAGAAAATAAACTACTAACTCTTTTACGCTACGTCCACACCTACACGGGTATTTTTGAAAATGCAGCTGTTTCTTCCACACGTAAACGGCGTTTGGAATCACTGAAAACTGAGATTTTTTAAAACTCCTTTTTTGCGTTTACGTGTGGACGAGGAATACAGAGTTCGTCACACAACGTCAAAGGTATTTTCCTTTTTTCACGGCATGCTGTGCGCCACGTTATTGCTTACATGAGATGAATTGCAGAATGGCAGATAGAGACAAAATACTGTTAATCTGACTATCTGCAGGTTTTACACGCTTACATAAACACGCAGTTACTGTCCCTCCATTTACAAAGGCAGAGGCGTCACGGTGTGATTATTTTATGTGTAGTTGTTTTTTTTCCTGTGTAATAATATTCAACATTGCTATCAATACATTTTTCAAAAAACGCCTCTCTGTGCAAAATAGGTTTAAAAACATAAACAGCTGTGGGATACTGTTTGTCCGGGATTTGAACTGGGGGAACAAATCGTGGCAGGATCAGCCTGATATTATTTATATCCCGCTGTAACTTTACTGTATAAAGTATAGTATAGTATGTATATCTTCAAAATGTCAGCAGTAGTTAGTCATCAGCCCAGCGTGTGCTCCCGACAAAGGGAAAACCAATTCTGCAGGGGAGACCTACCTTGGCACTTGTGCAGGTGAAACCAAAGGGAAGATTTGCTTCACCATATTTTCTAGTCTTTGGCTTAGAATGAAGTTGGTTTGGAAACATATTCAGCAATGCTTCATCTCCTGCTTTGCGTTTCTGTAGGTGCCCGTGCTAGCAGTGTGCTAGCAGTGTCCAAGCGTTTTGTTTCCCCCCCCCTTTTGATCCCGCGCCCCCCCTGCCATAGCTCTGCGCCTGGGCCCCACACTTTGGGAAGGTCTGTGTTATATATTATATATATTTTTATATCCAATGGTGCAATTGACTCGCAATAGTTGAAAGCTGAAATGTGCAATTCCCTGATATTCTTATTCCTATTTATTCTTATTTATCCCTATTGTATACTCTGTATTTGTATATTTGTATGTATGGTATATTTCTGATCACATTCCGCAACTTCTGTCAGTGCTGTGCTACTGGAAACTGAATTTCCTGGAGGAACCCAGGTGAGGGATGAATAAAGTTTCATCTAATTTAATCTAATCTAATAATCAGTACCAAAGCTGTTTTCAAATTAACATTATTCCATCTTCATTATTCTTCCCCATTCACACAACAGCAATAAAATAAAAGTAGTATTTGTTTTCATATATCATTTGTTTGTCACATAATCCTGACTTTCAATGATATTTTTTAGGTCTTGTCATGTTGCACATACTCAATCATTTGGAAATTTCAGTTGAATTATTTTGCAACAATTCATTACAGATAAAGCTAAATTAATCAAGCTGCAACATCATAAAAACTCTACAATTCATTCTGAGAAAGTGAATCATCTTCAATTAGGAAAAAAAATTATCTTGGACAAATTGTGTAGATACACTTAACATTTATTTAAATTTTATTTTCTCATTTTAAATGTATGTGTAAACTGCACCTGAAAAGTGACATGTAACTGCAGAGTTTTGTTTAAATGCATAACAATATAGCATCACTGAACATATACAGGAAAGCAAGTTGCAAAACTACTAATAATTTAAAATTGATCATTATTTACATAAAATTACTCTTGCATGTTTAAATAGTCATTTCCTGTATGGTCTGAGGAAATATAAATGGCAGCATTTATATTTCTGATGTAACTCAAATTATGTGTATTTGGAACAGGATGAAGTAGGCATAAGACTTTTTAGCACAAGAAAAAAATTTTCATCCCTGAGGCCATAGATCAGAGGACTCAGGCACCTTGGAGCAATACTAAACATAATGTAGTTAGAATATCTGACATCTATAAATAACCTGAAATCAATCTGAAGTACTGTAGTGTCAATGAATGGGGTCCACAGCTGAATGAGACAGAGCAACAACTGGAAAGCATGAAGGATCACTGTTTTGAGTCCTTTATGTGTCAACTTCTTTTTCTCTCCTGATGCAGCTTTGGCCACTTTCATTATTTGAACATATGAGTATGCAATAGTGATGCCCATAATCAAGAAATAAAATTGAAACACAGCTGATCGAACATGATCCTGCCATCTGTATAGAGTAAATGCCACTACACTACATATATTGGATTGCTTGTAGAACTTAAGTGAGGCAGAAGCAAAGAGCATGGACAGAATAATTATACAAGGGGCAGAGCTGAGAACATGAATGATCAGGATACAGTACATAGTGCTGTGTGTGGAGCACAGCTGTCCATGACGCAGGGGCATACAAATGGCCACATAACGCTCCAGATTCATTGCTGTCAGAGTAACTGGTGTGACAAAAGTATACATATGCACAAAAATAGTGATGATTATACACAACCACACTTGTATTGTAATTTCAAAATAGGTCAATATAAGCAAAACATCTGACAGCAATAACAAAACACTGTCTGACAGCAGTGTTACAAAAAACAAGATGTAACGTGCAGATGTGTGAAAGGATTCCTTTTTAACAAAGATCACAATGAGCAACATGTTGATGCAAAGAAAAATTATTACCAGGGTTTGTACGATAATGACCCGGTCATTGACTGGTCGCTGCAAAAAAACATCATTCACTGAGTTGTTACCTGCCATAGAGAAGAAACATGTGTTTGAAGTACTTCTAAGAGTTAAATAAAGTTTTGTTAATAAATGTAAGATTTTCCTTTTAAAAATCAAAGTTCAAAATCAAATCCAGTGGAGAAACTGCCCATTCTGTTCCAGAGCCAAACGTCTTCTCCTGCGTTCCCTGCAGTTTTCTGAAAAATGACTGTGCATCATTAATTTGAAGCTTACAGCAACTAAGAATAATAATTACACATGTAACTTCCCTGTACTGTGTTGTCATCATCCCCTTAGCACCCATTCTCCTCAGCATCGATGCCTCTAAATAAGTAATTGATGGTATACTCAGGAGACTTTGTAGGAAACTCAACATAACTGACCTAAAAGAATTGAAAGGTTGTGTTTTGCTGAGGAGGTAATCACCTGTAGTTAGTGCAACAAGTGAGACTACATCCCATTATTTTGGCTCTATGTCTTAAAAACTAAAGTGATGTGACTGTGACAGGTACTAGGTCTGTTTGTGAGGTATTCAGTTAAGTTAAAACTGTCCTTTCTGTACTAAGCATTGTCTCTTAATTTTCCATAAATGACAAAGTTTAAAATAGCAGAGTTTTGTATGTTTTTTTCTGCCTTTGATTATATTAAACTATATAGAGACAAGTGCATTACACATGTAAGAAAGACTTGAAAAACATCAGACATTTATATCCTAAAACTGATCACACATAGATTGACCACTTGGTAGGTTTACTGATGCTAGGTGTATTTTAAAGATATGTGGCTACTTCAGCTCATCTGTAACCCACCCAGCAGAGACCTCATGGTCCCATTTGTGGCTAATATAGGTAAAATATTTTGCTAATAACTTACGATTCAAAACGGAGAAGAGAAATCAGATGCAAAATGTATTGTTTTTTCTTCAGGCATTTTTCCTCACTATTCCCTCTTTTAAGTGCACATATCAATTTTTTTTTGTATTTTGTCTTGCTAAAGCAGTTAATGAAAAGTGGGTAACTGTCACAGCTGGAAGCCAGAATGTGGAGTGGACCCACAAACAAATTCAAGCCAAGAAACAGAACTTTGACGTGAACAAGGGTTTTATTTACAGTGGCATGAAGGTACAAGAGGATAAGAACATAAACTGTGAAATACAGTGAATGTGAACTAAGAGCAAACTGTGACATACTAGGAAACATGAATGAAGTGGAGACTAGGAAGACAAGCTTTGAGTAAACTGTGAGATGCTATGAACTAGCATGGTGTTACTGGGGTTATTAAATATGTGTATATGGAGATAGATAGATAGATAGATAGATAGTTGTAGGTTGTTTTGCTTCGTTTGTCTGTCTCTTTTTTATTTCAATGTGGTTGTATTTTTTCAACATGTTCAAAATCAGATTCAATTCAATTCAATTTAACTATGAACTAAGAAAGTGACGTGAAACACTATGTACATGAGCTCAGGGACTTTAAACTAGATCGTCCAGAATATGAATGGTGGTTGACAGGACTTGACGAGGGGAACAGTGGTACAGAAGACAGAGTCAGGTTGGCCCTTGGGGAAATGACTGAATTACAGTTTTTCTCCATTGGTTTGGCTCATTTCTTGAAACAGAAATTACATTCTCAAAACTCTAAGATCATTTGGCAAAACACTCTTACAGTTTAGCACAACACTATAGCTCACCTGCAAAAGCTCATCTCTTCCAAAACTGTTCACTCAGGCTTCAATCTAAATCCCTTTCTCATTTAAACAGTCAGTGTCTCCAAAATGGCAAAGATCCTTCTCAATAGCTTTGGCTCATTTCTCGACACAGATCGGACATTCTCTTTTTTTTTTTTTTTTTTTGCCTGTCCCGTTTGGCTCTTTTGCCATCAGAATTATTGTCTAAAGGCGAAGAAAGATGCCCAACGGATTTTCTTTACCAAATTGACCATCCCAGCTTTGCCGTAATGGTCCATTTGATTCACCTTTTATTCTTTATTTTATTTTCACTTGCTGAATACGGGACAGACTTGACTGGGGGAAAGAAAAGGGAGAAAGAAAGAGGGAAAGAAAAACAGTTGAGAAGAGGGACGGGGGAGAAGGGCAAAAAACAAAAACCAACAGAATAAGCAAAAAAAAAAAAAAAAAATACATATATCGATCACCTGGATCACCTGTTGAGAAAGAAAAAAGAAAACAAGCAGAAGAAAACGAGAGTAATACAATAAACAACATCACAATGATATATGGGAATATGACAGTAAATACTAAATATTAAACATTATTGTGCAGCACGTAAGATCGACAGCACAGTGTGCATTGAGGTAGGAGCCAAAAAGGGTGTAGTTTGTGTGTGTGATCACCCGTGTGTACACCTGTGAGCATGGACGCGCTTGTTTTCTTAAAAGGTTCCCTCATGTAATGATCTGCTAGAGGGTGTGGGGGGCCACTGCCCCGTCCTCCAGGGCATGAAGCAGGTATGGAGGAGATCAAAACTCCAGACATCCAGAGGCCCCCAGAACACAAGAGACCAAGGAAGACCAACAGAGGGGCAGCCGTGCCACTGTCCCAGAAAGAGCTGAGGAGAGTCCCAGATGAGGGGTCACCCAGCAGCCACGGAGCAGAAGCCAGGGGGGGTTGCAGCGACGTGCCCGTGAGCTCCGCCGGCAGCCAGCTGTGCCTGAGTGACCGAGCCCCAGGCCGAGAGGCCGGGGGCACCCCACCTCCGAAGTGGCCCAAGCGAGCCCCAGGCTCCAGGCCCCGATAAGCAGCCGCCAAGGAGTGAGCCGGTGTGTACCCGGACGCCCACCCCCGGACACAAAGAACCACCAACGCACCGATGTCTGAGGGAGTCCGCCCCCGGCAGGGGAAGTGGTGGGGGGAGATAGGCCTCCAAACCTTGGAGGGCCTGAGCTGTCCTCAGAGAGGTGGCGTCTGATACCCAACCTGACATATGGACACAGACATACAGGCACACACAGATACAAACATCCATTCCCACCCTCATGCTCTCATATGCACTTACTCCACACTTAACCAACGTGGAGACAGACATAAAGAGACGCTGTACACACAATCACACTCCCCAAGCGTACTCTACGAACCGGGTCTAGGTACCCTTGCCCCTGGAGGGGGGAACTGCACCCAGACCCAGGTTGTGTTACCCTTTTTCCCTGCGGTGGGGAGAAGCAGACCGCCCCGACTCCGCAGCAGCAGGGAGGCCCCACATTCCGGACCCCAGTCGGACGGCCAACTCCTCCTCCTAGCCCCCCTGCTCCAGCAGACCGCAGAGAACGAGGGTGAGAGAAGACTCCTAACCTCCCTCCACCCGCTCATTGTAGTGTTGATGTATGTGTGTTCTAAGGTGCATTTAAAACCCAGGAGGGCATGGAGCTACCTGCCAGAGAGCAGCAGGTAAGCGCATAGTCCCTCCTGCTAGCCCTCAATGTCTACGTGTATTTAAAATTGAGAGGTGGGCAACGACGCCAGGGGTGAGGTGTACACCCTGATGGTAATTGGGATTCCGTGTAGCGTGCCCACCCCCAAGATCCTATATGTATGTGTAATGAGACTGTGAGTAATGTGAATGTCTAAGTTGCGGGATAAAATTGAGGCAGAGGCAGCCAGAAGGGGACAGAGGGGGGGGTTACCTCCTCTGCACCCTGGTGACACACCGCTACTCCAAGGCCCTGCATGTGTGGGTGGTTGTGGTGGAGCGGGAAGAGGGAGGCAGCTGGAGATGGGGAGGGAAGGAAGGGAGGGGCAAGTGACCCCTCCCTGGGGCCAGCTCCCCCGCTGACCCCAGTAGGCACCCCCATACTCCGCGACCCGCCAGGGAAGGGGGGCCCAGGCCCATCCGAACCGGGGCCCAGTGCAGCGGCGCCGCCCGGCCCCACAGAGCCCGGGGCAGTCCACCCAACCCCACCACAGAGAAAACTGCACCCACCCCATCATCCACTCATCTTCCAGACAACATAAGACAATAGACGCCCAGGCTGAGATCTTCCTCCACCTCTCCTGTATCTCCCCCTCTTGCAGAGAGAGTTCCTGAGAGAGGAAAGCTCCTGCAAGATGTGACAACCCCCCCCCCCACCAGTTGAAGAGCCCCCCAGGTGGCTCGGCGCACCGGCGGCACCCCGCGCCAGTGGTGGGCCCCCATATACCCACCGGCCCACAACCCCGGCAACACACCAACCAGGACCCAGGCCCCCGAGGCCCGGCCAGGGCCCCAGGCCAGAGCCGGAGCGCCCCCAGAACCTCACGCCCGTCCCGGACCCACCCAGGGGCAGCCAGGCTACCAGGTCAGTAACCCCCGTCCGTCAGCACAGACCCTCCCCTAGCCCCGCTGCACGTAGCCACGAGGAAACCGTCACCTAAGAGCCAACAGAGCCCCCAATTGGCCATGACCGCTACCCCGGGTTGAGCCCCCCAAGGAAGATGCTCCCGGGGAACCCCCCGACGCCCTAAGCCTGACCCTACCCCCACACCAATCACAACAGTGAAGGCGAGACCAAAATATGACCCCCCACCCCCACTAGGTGATGGAGCTGATCAGAGGAGCCCAGAGCGATTGATCTGATGTGGTGGCAGAGGCTGTATCAAGACTAATGTAATCTAATAGATAATTTCTATATTGGTTAGAATTAAGATTGTTTTTATTTTTCCAGTTCATGAGGACTGTTTTCTTGGCTATGCATAGGGCAGTGAAAACCATATGGGCTATATTCTTTTCTGAAGTGACATTATCTAAGCTGCCCAACAAACACACTAAGGGGGAAGTTGGAATGTTACATTTCAGACACTTTGATAAGTCTTCACATATCTCGCGCCAAAACTTCTGAACTGGTGGACAGAACCAAAGAGCATGGATATAATTGTCCGGTGAATTGGTTTGGCAGTGTGAGCAGTTGTTGGTAGATGCAAAGCCCATCTTGAACATCCGATGACCTGTATAGTGCACTCTATGTAGTATTTTGTATTGAATTAATTGAAGACTGGGATTTTTGATTAGATGAAAGGTTTTTAAGCAAGATCGGACATTCTCATCATTCTTGGTGCTTTTGTCAAAATAAACCTGGATGGTTGATCACAACAACATGGTCCACCTGCAAAAGCTCATATCTCCCCTAAAACAGTTCACTCATGTGTCAAAACTACATTTCCTTCTAATCTGAATAGTCAGTGCCCCCAAAATGCATCGTCCCTTTGGCATTGTGTGAGTACTGCCATACAAAATGTTTAGATGTTTTGTCACTATGGCAGAGGACCAACAATATACAACAGAAAAGAGTAGCCTCCAAGGTTTGACATCACAGATTGCACTCACACTATCAAGGAAATGATAACCATTTTTTATTCACACGCAAAAGAAAGTTTCATACATATGTAAAAAGAAAATGTACACTACAGTAGTAAATTGTATGAACACAAAATCAAAAAACAAGGACTCATTCAGTGGTTGCTGTACTCCTTCTCCCGCTGCACAGTGACTGGAATACTACTCTAAACTGTATAAATTATGTAATTCCATAGTTTACAGTAATTTGTTCAATATATTTTTTGTCATATTTAGTATCAAAACATTCCACTAGTCCTCTCCACCTGCTAGTATAGACCTACTACTGTAGGCAGATGCACACAAAATCTCTACAGTAAGTTATACATTTTTTGCCTCACGCACAGTGCCCTGTCCTATACAACATATAATTCCATAATAGATTACATAGAGTACATACCTGTTTTCCCTGCGAAAGGTTTGGCTGATGGAGGAGACTGTAGAGCGAGGCACATTAGGCTGCACTCGACGACCTGCCTCTGCCATTGTGAGGCCATGGTTTATGACATGGTCTATAATTGTGGCCCAAATTTCATTCGGGACAGCACAGTGTCTTCGTGCACCTCGGCCTCTTCCCCCTATTCCTCCACCACGCATTCTCAGTCCTCCTCTTCTTCTTCTTCTTCCTCCTCTGTTGTATGAACACAGCCCGGAATAACATCTCTGGGCGCAAAATTGGATGACATCTCGGGGAGGCACACTGCCGTGAGTTCTCTGAAATCGGCTTCTTGAGCACAAGAAATGACAACATCACAGAACGCAAGTATGGCGAAGCTCGCGGCTCTCCAACGGGAGATTAAGAGACCAGTGTTGGACTGTAGAACTGCTTTGAAATTCATATGAGCTGTTCGCACTAAAGTAAAAAAATAACATCACTTCATGTGGATACCCTCTCGGCGCCAGCTACAAGGCCGGAGCTGAACAAAACACCCTGATAACGACTGTGTTTAGTCTGTTCCTTCCCATTCCATGCAAGGCCACCTGGGTTGGCTGGAAGACTGTTTACTTAGCCTGGCAGGGCGAAGGACACTGTCTCAGCTGAACTATGGAAACGCACACACATACATATACTGATACTGATAAGCACTCACCGACGCATCACCCTCCCTACCCCGGATCCAACGCCACCTCCAACGCTTACCTCCCCTCTGATGTGGACATTGGGTCAGTTGGAGGCGCAGTCGAAAGATTGCAGCGGTCCCAGATCAGATGTACACACTGGAACTCTTTCCCATGTTGCTTGTCTGTGTTAATTGTGCTATGGTGTGTTGATATCTGTGCATTCCTGTATTATCCTTCTGTGTTACACATTTCGATGTTTTTTTTCCTCGCTACCTAGCCTGACCTGTCTCCCCAATGTGATGTTTGTGTATTGTATGTACGGTCGGCAAGGTCTGTCATCTCGGTTGTGGGCAAAAGACCTGCAACTGACAAATAAAGGCTATCTCATCTCATCTCTTCCTTGAGGAAGAACTTCCCCTTGTCCGTTTGCTTGGCCTTGTCTATCCATGTTCAGAGATCGGACTGGCTCTGGTCAAGCTCTATATATCTGTGTTTGGCAGCACACAATCATTGAACACACCTGTGTGTGACACCTAGTTTCACTTGACTGTCAATGACTGTCATCAATTTATCAAATATTCAAAGAAATTCATATATGGTATTCATGGTATTATGTTCTTGACCAATTTTGACAATTGAACAGACAGTTGTGCATGCGAGTACTTATACAATGAAATCATGCTGACATGTTTTGGAGGGAATGATCATTAGACTGAGAATCAACTAATCAGTTTAGATCTACAACATCTATTCATTTGGAAAATGTGCTAAATGTGGGCTAACTGTATAACTGTAGGCTACTTGTACTTAATCATTTGCAAAGATGCACTGAGACAATTGAGACATGTACTAAGGCATTTGTCGTTTGATAAAATGAATGAGAAATGCCATTCTGTTGTGAACATTTGCCAAGAGGTTTGGAGGTTTGTCCATGTTATTTTGAGAATGTAATTTCTGTTTCAAGAAAGGAGCCAAACCAATGGAGAAAAATTGTAATCCAAACTGTTAGTTTGAACAGTCTTACTTGGTTGCAAGTGGAGTCATGTGAGAGGGAGGAAGCAGGATAATGAGGCCTGGGTGAGTCAAGTGGAGTAGTGATCCGTGATTCCAAAACAGTGAAGGCAGGGAGGCGAGCAGGTGAGACTGGAAAAAACAGATTGAGAGGTTTACCAGTTATTTGGAGTGCAATGGAGTCCAATGTTCAAGTGAGCGAGGCTATTGTAAGGTGAGTCAGGAAAAAAATGGGAAGACAAGAACATAGAGGTGAATACTAGAACAATGAGTGCTGCAAGACACATAGGACCAAACACTAATGAGGGTTAGCAGACAATCTGGTGAAGGCTGGATTTGGACGCTGGTCTTATATACTTAATCAGTCTCACATGGCACTCAGGGGAGGAGCAGCGAAGGCTCCGCCCAAAGGTGGAGAGCAGCACTGTGGAAATTTACTGTGACTCACCCAGACCATGACAGGTAAGGGCCATGACAGCTGAAATATATTGGATTTTAATGAAGGAAATTTCTATCAGAATGGTCTTTATAAACCTTATGCTGAGCCTCTCAAAGTACCTCATGATAGTGGGAATAAATGTAACGTATTTTGAGTTTCTGTCCACTTGCAGAACAGCATCCAAAATAGATGGGGACCGACTGACCAGATTCAGCATAGATCCAGTTCACCTCTGGTTTTTTGTCAGCTCATCCCACTGGAACAAATTTTGGATGCATCTGTAGTGGCTCATTTTGTCTTAACACAAAATGTATTCCGTGTTTTAAATATCTAAAATGTAGCTACATAGAACTATGAAAGCATTTGTCTCTGATCACATGCCTTTACTTTTTTTTTTTTGCCTGTCCCGTTTGGCTCTTTTGCCATCCGAATTATTGTCTAAAAGCAAATAAAGATGCCCAACGGATTTACTTTACCAAATCGACCAACCCAGCCTTGCCGTATTGATCTATTTGATTCGCCTTTTATTGTTTATTTTATTTTAAACTTGCTAAAAACGGGACAGACTTGACTGGGGAAAAGAAAGGGGAGAAAGAAATAGGGAAAGAAAAACAGCGGGGAAGAGGAATGGTGATAAAGGGCAAAAAAACAAAAACCAACAAAATAAGCAGACAAAAAATACATATATCGATCACCTGTTGAGAAAGAAAAAAGATAAAACAAGCAGAACAAAAAAGAGCAATATAATAAACAACATCATTACGATGATCTATGGGAATATAACAGTAAATACTAAATATTAAATGTTATTGTGCGGCACGTAAGATCGACAGCGCACAGTGTGCTTTGAGGTAGAAGCCAAAAAGGGTGTAGTTTGTGTGTGTGAGCACCTGTGTACACCTGTGAGCATGAGCGCACTTGTATTTAAAAGGTTCCTTCATGTAATGATCTGCCTTTACTGATGAAACTTCATTATAAACCTGATGTCCTATCCTGCATTTTTTTCAGTTAAAACCATTACTATGAACTCTATTATTTTAGGCAAAGAGGAAAACATCTGTGCTATAGCTTTAAGAGAACCATCATTATTAGCAAAGGCTCATATTAGCTTGGTATAATATCAAGCTAAATGGTAAGACTGCAGTTTTACTGTAAATCAATCAAAATCCATCCATCCACTTCTGCTTATCCTTTTTCAATTCAATTCAATTTTATTTATATAGTGCCAAATCACAACAAAGTACAATAATAGATACAGAGAAAAACCCAACAATCATATGACCCCCTATGAGCAAGCACTTTGGCGACAGTGGGAAGGAAGAAACCTCCGGCAGAACCAGGCTCAGGGAGGGCTGGCCATCTGCTGCGACTGGTTGGGGTGAGAGAAGGAAGACAGGATAAAGACATGATGTGGAAGAGAGACAGAGATTAATAACAGGTATGATTCAATGCAGAGAGGTCTATTAACACTGAAGGCTTTTCAGGGAGGTTTTAGGACATCCTGATAAAAATGAATTACAGTAGTCCAGCCTGGAAGTAATAAATGCATCAACTAGTTTTTCAGCATCACTCTGAGACAGGATATTTCTAATTTTAGAGATGTTGCGCAGATGGAAGAAAGCAGTCTTACATATTTGTTTAATATGTGCACTAAAGGACATGGTCAAAAATTGCTCCAAGGTTCTTCACATTGTGTTACTGCCATCCAGAGTAAGAATCTGGTCGTTCCAATCCCAGCGGGCAGCCTTGTGGGGGTTTGAACAGCTTGTTCCGCTTTCTTAATTCTTCGATAAGTCAGGGCCAAGCCAGCTCCGATCAGCCAGAACCCCGTTACCATGGTCCTGAATAGGTACTGTAGATATCTTCAGCACTCAGGCTCACCCAAGCCCAAACTTCTCTTTGAGAAAGGGGTGTCAATTGCATTTAGGGACCAGTTGATCCAATCCATAATTCCTCTTTTAGGTTTTAGAGAACAGACTGTGAGAGAATGTTCCAGGGAAAAGTAATAAAAACCACGAGACTAGACAAGGACATAAGCAGGGAAGATAAGGGAGAGGAGAAAAAGTGCGTCCGCCTCCTCCGAGAGGTTTATAATATGTGCATTGAAGGACATGTCCTGGTCAAAAATGACTCCAAGGTTCCTCACATTGTTACTGGAGGCCAAGGTAATGCCATCCAGCGTAAGAACCTGGTTAGATACCATAATTCTTAAGTTTTCAAGGCTGAGTACAATAACCTCAGTTTTATCTGAATTAAGAAGCAGAAAGTTAGCGGCAATCCAGGTCTTTATGTCTTTAAGACATTCCTGCAGTTTATCTGTGTTATCTGGCTTCATGGACAGATAGAGCTGGGTGTCATCTGCATAGCAGTGAAAATGTATGCTATGTCTTCTAATGATACTGCCTAAGGGAAGCATGTATAATGTAAACAGAATTGGTCCTACCACTGAACCCTGTGGAACTCCATAATTAACCTCAGTGTGTGAAGAGGACTCTCCATTTACATGCACAAATTGGAGTCTATTAGATAGATATGATACAAACCACTGCAGTGCAGTACCTGAAATACCTACAGCATGTTCTAATCAAGCAAATAGAATATTATGGCCAACAGTATTAAACACTGCACTAAGGTCTAGCAGGACAAGCACAGATTTGAGTCCACTGTCAGAGGCCATAAGAAGATCATTTGTAGCCTTCACTAAAGCTGTTTCTGTGCTGTGATGAGCTCTGAAACCTGACTGAAACTCTTCAATTAAGCCATTCCTCTGCAGATGATCTGTTAGCTGTTTAACAGCTACCCTTTCAAGGATTTTTGATATGAAAGGAAGGTTGGAGATTGGCCTGTAATTAGGGATGGGAATCATTTAGGTTTTATCCGATACCAGTACCAAACCGGTACTTTTGAAACGGTACTTAACCGGTGCTTGAACCGGTGCTTAAAGAATGGAGAACACAAAATTGGTCCAAAAACCTCTCATTTTCAGCTGTTTTTTTTTTGTAAAAGGATAACAGTGTTAGCATTTTCTGCAGCTATAGAGGATTTATGGCATCACTCTTGGCTGGAAGCAGTGCTTAAACAATGGAAAAAAAAAAACTTTCTCTAAAAACCTCTCATGTTTAGCTGTTTTCCACTTTTTCTTTGGTCATTTTAGCCTTTTTGGCCAGGGTGAAGGGAGTATCTGCCATCAAACAAGCAGACAGCCGCATGTAACTACGACGGTGTTTGCTAGTTCACCTTACATGCATTAATGTAATAACGTGGTTAGCCTACTCAACGTAAATTACACATGAACAACATTAAGCTACTCACGCAGAGAAGAACGGCTGCTGCTGCCATCATCATCCGT
Source organism: Neolamprologus brichardi (assembly GCF_056152115.1). Classification (NCBI taxonomy): domain Eukaryota; kingdom Metazoa; phylum Chordata; class Actinopteri; order Cichliformes; family Cichlidae; genus Neolamprologus; species Neolamprologus brichardi. Next base: position 29,225,518 of record NC_142117.1, read on the forward strand.
CATTATTTCTGCTACACCGGCAGGGCTAGGGGCCAGGACTCTACTCTTCGGGTTTTTGGGGGATGTTGCTAACTCCGGGTCCGATAACAGGCACCACACCCGCAGTAGATATGCACAATGTGAGGTCTCGCAGCAAGCTATCAAATACGGCGCATTTCTCAGCTTTTAACAAAATACTATACATCGCCAGGTGTTTCATCAGATTCGAGGAGTTACCTCCTTTGCACAGTATCACCTTAAAGCACTTGTTGCACGCTGCTGAGTTTGCATCTTTTGCTGTGAAATACAGCCAGACTTTTGACCGCTTCGCCTTGGGCATTTTTAATCTGTAGCTTTGCTCTAAAAGAACGTACGTACCTGGGCCCGCCTACTACGCTCGCAAAGGTAAAATGATTGGCTGAAATCCAAAGTGTATGACATCTCAGGGGGGAAAAAAAGCACCGAAATAAAGCACCGAAATAAAGCACCGAAATGTGCGCTGCTTTTCGGTACCGGTATCCGGTGCCATTACGGCACCGGATACCGGTACCCATCCCTACCAATAATTAGCTAAGACAATTAAGTCAAGACATGGCTTTTTAAGCAACGGTTTAACTATTGCCAGCTTGAAGGCCTGTGTTACATAGCTGATTATTAGAAATAAGTTCATAAGATCATATGGTAAATGGCCTGTATTTGTATAGCACTTTACTAGTCCCTAGGGACCCCAAAGCGCTTTACACATCCAGTCATCCACCCACCCACACACACATTCACACACAGGTGATGGCAAGCTACATTGTAGCCACAGCCACCCTAGGGCGCACTGACAGAGGCGAGGCTGCCGGACACTGGCGCCACCAGGCCCTCTGACCACCACAAGTAGGCAACGGGTGAAGTGTCTTGCCCAAGGACACAATGAACGAGACTGTCCAAGCCGGGGCTCGAACCCCGTTAATGGTTTGGAGGAAGCAGTTACTGAAGTTAAGTAAGTAAGTAAAACTTTATGTATATAGATAAGATAAGATAAGATAAAACTTTATTAATCCCTCGGGTGGGTTCCTCTGGGAAATTTGGTTTCCAAAAAGCACAGCACCGACAGAAGTTATAGAGTTACAGAATATTATATATATATATATATATATATACAAAGACATATATAGATAAAATATACAAAGGGGATAAATAGAATAAATAGGAATAAAAATAAAAATAAAAATACAAGTGAATTGCACATTTCAAGTGTGGAGTCTATTGCACCGCTGATTATTAACAAAAAGTATTGCACAAAAGGTATTGCACAGTGAAGTGAAGAGGCACTACAGCTTAGTTGTTCCCCCCTCCTTTGTCCTCCTGTTTCCCCTCCCTCTCCCCTCCAGAGAGGAGTTAAACAGTCTGATGGCGTGTGGGACAAAGGAGTTTTTAAGTCTGTTGGTTCTTGTCTTTGGGAGAAGCAACCTGTCACTGAACAGACTCTTCTGGTTGTTTATGGCCGTGTGCAGAGGATGCCCAGCATTGTCCATAATGTCCAGCAGTTTCTTTAGTGTCCTTTTCTCTGCCACTGTCACCAGAGTGTCCAGCTTCATGCCGACCACAGAGCCAGCCTTCCTGATCAGTTTTTCCAGCCTGGATGAGTCCTTCTTTGCTGTGCTGCTCCCCCAGCACACCACAGCATAGAAAAGTACTCCAGCAACCACCGACTGGTAAAACATCCTCAGGAGCTTCCTGCAGATGTTGAAAGACCTCAGCCTCCTGAGGAAGTACAGTCGGCTTTGGGCTTTTTTGTACAGGTGCTCTGTGTTGCATGACCAGTCCAGTTTGTTGTCCACCCACAGCCCGAGGTACTTGTACTTGTTGACCACCTCCACCTCCTCCCCCTCTATCTGAACCGGCAGTGGACCTGCTGTGGACCTCCCAAAGTCCACAACCAGTTCCTTAGTCTTTGAGGTGTTGAGTTGCAGGTGGTTTGTGTGACTCTATGCGACAAAGTTCCTCACCAGACTTCTGTACTCCTCTTCCTGATTATCCCAGATACACCCCATGATGGCTGTGTCATCTGCAAACTTCTGAATGTGACATAATTCAGAGTTGTAGCAGAAGTCAGAGGTGTACAGGGTGAAGAGAAGAGGGGACAGCACAGTTCCCTGTGGTGCTCCTGTGCTGCTGACCATAGTGTCAGACGTGATGTCCTTCAGCCTGACGTACTGTGGCCTGTCGGTGAGGTAGTCGGAGATCCAAGCGACCAGGCAGGGGTCCACCTCCATCCTGTTCAGTTTTTCCTGAAGCAGACAGGGCCGGATGGTATTAAAGGCACTGGAAAAGTCAAGAAACTGGATCCTGACCATGCCTTTTCCCCCATCGAGGTGTGAGTGGGCTCTATGCAGGAGGTACAGGATGGCATCCTCCACTCCGACACCCGCCTTGTAGGCGAACTGTAGTGGGTCCTGGGCATGTTGTACCCGTGGTCGGAGGAGGTTGAGGAAGAGCCGCTCTAGAGTCTTCATAAGATGTGACGTCAGTGCCACCGGTCGGAAGTCATTCAGCTCATTGGGCCGGTTCCTTTTGGGGACCGGGACGATGCAGGATGTCTTCCATAGGGCGGGCACTCTCCCCAGTCGCAGACTGAGATTGAAGACTCGTTGTAGCGGCTCCCCAAGTTCAGCAGCACACGCCTTTAGCATCTTAGGACACACCTTGTCTGGACCTGCTGCCTTTCTGGGGCGAAGCTTCCTCAGTTGTCTCCTGACCTGATCGACTGTGACACTAGGAGATGATTGGGAGGAGGGGGAGAAGATGTCCTGCTGTTGAGAGAGGGATTGGAGGAGGGGGGTGTCATCATAGTGTCAGGAAGGGGGGGAAGCGAGAGAGGGAGGAGAGTGGGGAGAGGGCTCTGTAGTAAAGGTGAGGGTGAGGGTGGGGGGGTTGTGGGCTGGTCAAACCTGTTGAAGAAGTTGTTGAGTTTGTTTGCCTTCTCCACAGTCCCCCCCCCCCACTGTGCTGTTCTTGGTGTTGTGGCCCGTGATGGTTTTCACACCATTCCAGACCTCCCTCGTATTGTTCCTCTCCAACTTCTGCTCCACCTTCCTCCTGTAGGTGTCCTTTGCTTCCCTCAGGCAGCGTTTCACCTCCCGCTGTGCTGCTTTCATCTCCTCCTTCACTTTGCTCCTGAAAGCCTTCTTCTTCATGTTGAGGACAGCACCTTTCTAGATAAAACATCACAAGGTGCTGGAGGAAGTAATTATTGAAGTTAACTCAGAAAGATCAATTGGAGAAAAAGAGTCTAAAGGAATATCAATGGTACTGAAAGTAGCTGTAGATAATGTTACATCTGTGGGATGATTATTGGTAATTTTTTCTCTAATGATTAAAATTTTATCTGTGAAGACGTTCATGAAGTTATTACTAGTTAATGTTAAAGGGATTTTTGGCTCAACAGCAGACTTTTTGTCAGCGTGGCTACAGTGCTGAAGAGAAACCTAGGGTTCTTATTTTCTTCAATCAGTGACGAACAGAGATGGGCAGTAACGCGTTACTTGTAACGCGTTACTTTAATCTGATTACTTTTTTCATGTAACGAGTAAAGTAAGGGATTACTATCGCAAAAACGGTAATTAGATTACCGTTACTTTCCCGTAGGAACGCTGCGTTACTGCGTTACTAAAACCGTGATTTCTTGCGAGAATGTCTCATGACAGTGACGTAAGCGAGTGCGACGTTAGTGACAACAGCTGTGCGCAGATCAACAATGGATCATATATCGAGTGCGGGAGAGAGTATGAGCGTGCAGCGTTTAAAGCGTGGAAGTACTGACCTTACTTTGAGTTTGATTCCATAAAAAGTGACAAAAACATTAGTGTCCGCTGTGCGTGGGAAGAAAACTTATTTTTAAAGCAAAAAAACCCCTAAACTTCCGAGCAAGCACCGAGTGCAACAACGTAATGGGAAACTCACAGAGAAGCTGCAGTATCCTTCCACTGACCACTGCGGCACACCTGCACCAGGGTAAAGCTCCGCCTGCCCGACTCCTGCTTTACAGGTGAAAATAGAGCAACAGGACCGCTAGTCTTTGACTTTATTTATTTTCTGCTGTGTTTTACTTGCATCTATTTGAAAGAGTGAGTGCAGCACAAAAAAATATTTTATTTTATGTGCTGGAATGTGCAGAAAATAAGTTTAAATGTTAAACAAATTTCTTCCAGTCAGAGAATGTTGCATATAATTACATTTTTGCTTGATGCTTAAAGTTAAAAGATTAAAACTAACAAAACAAGTTTTAAAAAGAGACTTTTCCATCTGATTACATTTTGTATGATGGATTATGCAGAAAAAGTAGAATTGGGCTGAAAGATCTATCACTTTATCACCTATTCAGGGTGTAAAGCGTGTTTTAAAAAAGTAACTAAGTAACTAAGTAATTAATTACTTTTGAAAATAAGTAATCAGTAAAGTAACGGGATTACTTTTTGGGGGAAGTAATCGGTAATTAGTTACTGATTACTTTTTTCAAGTAACTTGACCAACACTGGTGACGAATAGTAAGATGTTCTGGCTTTGCGGAGGGCTTTCTTATAAAGCAACAAACTATTTCTCCAGGCTAAATGATGATCTTCTAAATTTGTGACACGCCATTTTCCCTCCAGGTTACGAGTTATCTGGTTTAAGCTGCATTTCTGAGAATTAGACCACGGAGTCAGGTACTTCTGATTTCAGTTCTTAATTTTCACCGGAGCTACAGTAACCAGAGTCGTACGTAGTGAGGAGAAAATTATTAATAAGATGATCAACCTCTGTTGGCGTAGCGTTCAGGTAGGTGCTCTGCTCTGTGTTGGTACAGAGCATTGAAGATGATAACAGTGGGTGGATTATATTCTTAAACTTAGTTACTGCGTTTTCAGAAAGACATCTACTGTGATGAAGTCTACTCCCCACTGCTGTGCAATCAATTATCGTAAATTTAAATGTTATTAGGAAATGATCACACAGGAGAGGGGTTTTAAGAAATACTGTTAAATGTTCAGTTTCTATGCCATATGTTAAAAAAAGATCAAGAGTGTGATTAAAGTGGTGGGTTCTTTTACATTTTGAGAGAAGCCAATTGAGTCTAATAACACATTAAATGCCATGTTGAGGCTGTCAGTTTTTTGCATCTACATGAATGTTAAAATCACCCACAATAATTATTTTTATCTGAGCTGAGAACTAAATCAGATAAAAAGTCTGAGAAATCAGACAGAAACTCTGTGTAAGGCCCAGGTGGACGATAGATGATACAAATAAGACTGGTATCTGAGTTTTACAGCTGGGGTGAGCAAGGCTAAGCATCAGGCCAGCGGCGATTCTAGAATTAGAGCTTTGGGGGTGCTGAGCACCCAGAGAGCTGCCCAGCCACGCAAGATAAATCATACGATTCTTAAATTCATCAAGTCTTTCTGTGCCTGGGTCCTCGTCTTAAAACATGACATCACTGTTTTGTACATTTTAACACAATTTAATCCCCACATTTGTGAAAGAAAAGCAAAACACTTTTTTGAAAATTCTGTAACAAAACCATCAAATCTGATAAAGGTTATTTTTTTTTGTTTTGGGGGGGAGGGGGGTAAAAGGAGGAGAGAAGCTGCAGAGAGGAGTGTAACACCGCAACTCTGCTTCCTGGTCCCAACTCTAGATAGTCATATTTCGGGGGGTTTAATAAATTTGTCCATATTTCTAGAAATGAGAGCTGCTCCATCCAAAGTGGGATGGATGCCATCTCTCCTAACAAGACCAGGTTTCCTCCAGTTAGTGTGGTGATACCTGAAGCTGTTCAAATCTGTTGGGAAGAATAAACCTTCCTGTTGTGAAACTGACATCAGCTCATCGTATGTCCCTTTTTCTATTCTTTATCACATCACCACACATTGTTGAACAGGAAACCAGTTGCCCCTCTGGTCATCATCTTAGGGAGGCAACACTGCCAACAGAGAACTGAAACACACAGGCATATTTTTATGGTACAACGCGACACTGAGCAAGGGCAAACACGGGGCTAATATACACAGGGAAGTAATCAGGGAATGGAAAACGAGGGAGACACAGCTGGGAGAGATAAAGGCTAACGAGACAGGGGGAGCAAAGATGGACACACTGAAATAAAACACAATCCTTCAAAATAAAACAGGAAACAATACACAAGGATGCAGACTAAGAAACAGACTTTACACGGGCAGAACTAAACCTAAACCAGAATAAGCTGGAATATACTAAATAATCATCATCATCATCATCATACCATAGATCAAGAAAATAACCAAAAATACAAAATCAAACCAAAACGTGAGAACTGAAAATACTGGGTCAAACTGACCCAGAACCGTGATACTTCTTGCTGTGAGGCGACAGTGCTAACCACCGTGCCACCATGCTCCCTTCAGTCAAAACCAAAATCAGTTTTCTTTTATTTTTAAACTCAGGTTATTACATACCACAAGTAAACTAATACTTTACTAAATAATTACTGAAAAACATAAATGATAATTGGTTAATTAATAAAAAAGTTGGCTTAAGGGAAAGAACCACCACAGAGGCTATAGCTATCTGAGCATCTAATCGCAGTTGTGAACATATTGAGCGATAAATCTGATTTTCCTTTCTGTAACTGAAAATACTTATATCATAAAATGGTAAATTAAAAGATAAATATTTATTTTAAAAAGTGTGCATTGTTATGAACATAGATGTGGGCATTGTGTGTTACCGATTCAACTGGAATATGGCTATATAGTTAGAAAAGACTACCAGATCACATCCTTATTTAGATAGTTTTAAATTCATTCATTTATTTAAAAGGGTAAATTGTTCCTGACAAATAGTTTCTGATTGAAAAGTCAAATGCATAAAGGTTTCCTCTTTTTACAGTAAAACAACACATGACACACACAACAGCTAAACACAAAACCACCTCTTCAAATTGTGGAAAGATAAAGACTAATAAATAATCAATATGATCAAAATGAATGAATGCTTTGCTTTACAATGAATGTCAACATTATAATTATAATTGATATAGCATGTCAAATTAGGTTTCTTTTGAACATGATGAAGTAAGCAAAAGATTTTTAAGTGCAAAATAGAATTTTTCATCCCTGAGTCCATAAATGAGAGGAGTCAGACACCTTGGAACAATACTAAATAATAAATAATTAAAATATCTGAAATTTCAAAATAAATTAAAATGAATCTGAAGGACTGTGTTTTCTATAAATGGGGTAGGCAGCTAGATGAGACAGAGGAGCAGCTAGAAAGTATGAAGGACCACTTTTTTGAGGCCTTTGTGTATTGACTTCTTATCCTCTCCCGATGCAGCTTTGGCCACTTTCGTTATTTGAACATATGAGAAAATAATAATAATCCTCATAATCAAGAAATAAAACTGATGTATTGCTGATCGAACTTGATCCTGCCACCTGTAAAGAATAAACAACTCAACAGTGCAAATCATATATTTTCTGTAGAAGTTAAGTGAGACAGTAGCAAAGAACATGGACGGAATAATTATACAAGGGGCAGAGCTGACACCATGAATGATCAGGATACAGTACATAGTGCTGCGTGTGGAGCAGAGCTGTCCATGACGCAGGGCCATACAAATGGCCACATAGCGCTCCAGAGTCATTGCTGTCAGAGTAACTGGTGTGACAAAAGTATAGAGAAGTGCAAAAATAGTGATGATTATGCACAACCACACTTGTATTGCAAAATGAAAATAGGTTGAGATTACCAGGATATCACTCACAAATAACAAAATGCTGTCTGACAGTAATGTTATAGAAAATAAGATGTAGCGTGCAGATGTGTGAAAGGATTCTTTTATTTTTAATATATAAAAGTAAGGATGAGCAACATGTTGATACGAAGAAAAATTATTAGCACAAAGTTTTTGCGAGATCTTGCAAAAGTTCATCTTAGTTTTTTTTTCTCCCACGTCCCTTGCGGGGCTCCGTAGGATTATGATCAGTACCAAAGAAGTTTGTCAAAATAACTATATTCCATCTTCATCATTCTTCCCCATTCACACAACAGCAATAAAATAAAAGTAGTATTTGTTTTCATATATCATTTATTTGTCACATAATCCTGACTTTCAATTATATTTTTGTAGGTCTTGTCATGTTGCACATACTTAATCATTTGGAAATTTCAGTTGAATTATTTTGCAACAATTCATAACAGATAAAGCTAAATCAATCAAGCTGCAACATCATAAAAACTCTACAATTCATTCTGAGAAAGTGAACAATCTTCTATCAGGAACAAAATCCCTGGGACAAATTGTGTAGATACACTTAACATTTATTTAAATTTTATTTTCTCATTTTAAACTTATGTGTAAACTGCACTTGAAAAGTGACATGTAACTGCAGAGTTTTGTTTAAATGCATAACAATATAGCATCACTGAACATATACAGGAAAGCAAGTTGCAAAACTACTAATAATTTAAAATTAATTATTTACATGAAATTACTCTTGCATATTTAAATAGTCATTTCCTGTATGGTCAGAGGAAATATGAATGGCAGCATTTATATTTCTGATGTAACTCAAATTATGTTTATTTTGAACAGGATGAAGTAGGCATAAGACTTTTCAGTACAAGAAAAAAATTTTCATCCCTGATGCCATAGATAAGAGGACTCAAGCACCTTGGAGCAATATTAAACATAATGTAGTTAGAATATCTGACATCTATAAATAACATGAAATCAATCTGAAGCACTGCAGTTTCAATGAATGGGCACCACAGCTGAATGAGACAGAGCAACAACTGGAAAGCATGAAGGATCACTGTTTTGAGTCCTTTATGTGTCAACTTCTTTTTATCTCCTGATGCAGCTTTGGCCACTTTCATTATTTGAACATATGAGTATGCAATAGTGATGCCCATAATCAAGAAATAAAATTGAAACACAGCTGATCGAACATGATCCTGCCATCTGTAAAGAGTAAATGTCTCTACACTACATATCATGGATTGCTTGTAGAACTTAAGTGAGGCAGAAGCAAAGAACATGGACAGAATAATTATACAAGGACCAGAGCTGACACCATGAATGATCAGGATACAGTACATAGTGCTGCGTGTGGAGCACAGCTGTCCATGACGCAGGGGCATACAAATGGCCACATAGCGCTCCAGAGTCATTGCTGTCAGAGTAACTGGTGTGACAAAATTATACATAACCACAAAAATAGTGATTATTATACACAACCACACTTGTATTGTAATTTCAAAATAGGTCAATATAAGTAAAACATCTGACAGCAATAACAAAACACTGTCTGACAGCAGTGTTACAAAAAACAAGATGTAACGTGCAGATGTGTGAAAGGATTCCTTTTTAACAAAGATCACAATGAGCAACATGTTAATGCAAAGAAAAATTATTACCAGGATCTGTACAATAATGACCCGGTTATCGACTGGTTGCTGCAAAAAAACATAATTTACTGAGTTGTTACCTGCCATAGAGAAGAAACATGTGTTTGAAATACTTCTAAGAGTTAAATAAAGCTTTGTTAATAAATGTAAGATCTTCCTTTTAAAAATCAAAGTTCAAAATTAAATCCAGTGGAGAAACCTTCCATTCTGTTCCAGAGCCAAACGTCTTCTCCTGCGTTCCCTGCAGTTTTCTGAAAAATGACTGTGCATCATTAATTTGAAGCTTACAGCAACTAAGAATAATAATTACACATGTAACTTCCTTCTACTGTGTTGTCATCATCCCCTAGCACCCATTCTCCTCAGCATCGATGCCTCTAAATAGGTAATTGATGGTATACTCAGGAGACTTTGTAGTGAACTCAACCTAACTGACCTAAAAGAATTGAAAGGTTGTTGTTTGCTGAGGAGGTAATCACCTGTAGTTAGTGCAACAAGTGAGACTACATCCCATTATTTTGGCTCTATGTCTTAAAAACTCCTAAAGTGATGTGACTGTGACAGGTACCAGGTCTGTTTGTGAGGTATTCAGTTAAGTGAAAACTGTCCTTTCTTTACTAAGCATTGTCTCTTAATTTTCCATAAATGACAAAGTTTAAAATAGCAGAGTTTTGTATGTTTTTTTCTGCCTTTGATTATATTAAACTGTATAGAGACAAGTGCATAACACATGTAAGAAAGACTTGAAAAACATCAGACATTGGACGCAAAAACAAATTCAAGCCAAGAAACAGAACTTTGACGTGAACAAGGGTTTTATTTACAGTGGCATGAACATACAAGAGGATAAGAACATGAACTGTGAAATACAGTGAATGTGAACTAAGAACAAACTGTGACATACTAGGAAACATGAATGAAGTGGAGACTAGGAAGACAAGCTTTGAGTAAACTGTGAGATGCTATGAACTAGCATGGTGTTACTGGGGTTATTAAATATGTGTATAGACAAACAGACATTTCTGTAGTGTATTGATTACTAAACAGTGGAAAAGGGTTGGGATTAAATAAAATTATGCTTCTTCCTGCTCCTTTTTGAACATTAAAGGTTTTTTTGTTTGTTTGTGTTTGGGATTTTTTTCTTTTTTTTGTAGTTGTGGTTGCTTTGTTTTCCTCTTGTTTTGCTTCGTTTGTTTGTCTCTTTTTATATTTCAATGTGGTTGTATTTTTTCAACATGTTCAAAATAAGATTCAATTCAATTTAACTATGAACTAAGAAGGTGACGTGAAACACTATGTACATGAGCTCAGGGACTAGATCGTCCCAGAATATGAATGGTGGTTGAGAGGTCTTGGCGAGGGGAACAGTGGTACAGAAGACAGTCAGGTTGGCCCTTGGGGAAATGACTGAATTACTCCAAACTGTTAGTTTGAACAGTCTTACTTGGTTGCAAGTGGAGTCATGTGAGAGGGAGGAAGCAGGATAATGAGGCCTGGGTGAGTCAAGTGGAGTAGTAATCCGTGATTCCAAAACAGTGAAGGCAGGGAGGCGAGCAGGTGAGACTGGAGAAAACAGATTGAGAGGTTTACCAGCTATTTGGAGTGCAATGGAGTCCAATGTTCAGGTGAGCGAGGCTATTGCAAGGTTGTAAGGTGAGTCAGGAAAAAAATGGGAAGACAAGAACATAGAGGTGAATACTAGAACAATGAGTGCTGCAAGACACGTAGGACCAAACACTAATGTGGGTTAGCAGACAATCTGGTGAAAGCTGGATTTGGACGCAGGTCTTATATACAGCTGGCTTAATCAGTCTCACATGGCACTCAGGGGAGGAGCAGCGAAGGCTCCGCCCAAAGGTGGAGAGCAGCACTGTGGAAATTTACTGTGACTCACCCAGACCATGACAGGTAAGGGCCATGACAGCTGAAATATATTGGATTTTAATGAAGGAAATTTCTACCAGAATGGTCTTTATGATCCTTATGTTGAGCCTCTCAAAGTACCTCATGATAGTGGGAATAAATGTAACGTATTTTGAGTTTCTGTCCACTTGCAGAACAGCATCCAAAATAGATGGGGACCGACTGACCAGATTCAGCATAGATCCAGTTCACCTCTGTTTTTTTGTCAGCTCATCCCACCGGAACAAATTTTGGATGCATCTGTAGTGGCTCATTTTGTCTTAACACAATATGTATTCCGTGTTTTAAATATTTAAAATGTAGCTACATAGAACTATGAAAGCATTTGTCTCTCATGACATGCCTTTAATTTTTTTTATTTTTGCCTGTCCCACTTTTTCTCCCGGTGAAAATTGCCTGAGTCTAGCCCCTCTGTCATACAGGCGTTGCTGACGCTGCTGAGCCTGGAGTAAATTCTCCCGTGACAACCTCCCCAAAGTGTGGAGTTTCGCTCTCAGGTCCAACAAGTACTGAATCTCATTCTTGGCGGGGCTCAGACCTTCCTCCCAGCTTTCTTTAATCAGGTCGAGCACCCCACGTGGCTTCCTGCCAAACAGCAGTTCAAAGGGAGAAAATCCCGTGGAGGCCTGGGGCACCTCCCGCACTGCAAATAACAGAGGATCTAGCCAGCGATCCCAATTGCGTTTATCTTCGGTTATAAACTTACGAATCATGGACTTTAAAGTCTTATTCAGCCGCTCCAACAGCCCATCCATCTGAGGGTGGTAGACGCTGGTCCGAATAGATTTAATGCCCAGTAATTCGTACAGTTCCCGCAGTGTGCGAGACATGAACGACGTGCCCTGGTCAGTACCGCGTTGCATAATCCACTAGGACTAATACAAAGCGGTAGCCACGTGCACTCCGATGAAATGGCCCGATGAGGTCCATGCCAATGCGCTCAAACGGGACCTCTGTGAGTGGGAGCGGGCGCAAAGGCGCTTTTGGTATGGCCGGCTGATTAACAAGTTGGCAGACCGGGCAGGACGCGCACCAGTGGCGCACATCTGCTCGGATGCCCAGCCAATAAAATCGGGCCGTTATTCGCTCCAGAGTTTTTTGTAACCCATATGCCCTGCCATGGGGTTATAATGAGCCGCCTGGAAAATCATTTCCTGGCGGCCCTGCGGCACCAACAACTGGGTGTGTGTCTCCTCTGTGGGAATGTCACGACTCACTCGATATAAATCGATATCTTTTAATAAAATGAAGCGCGGGTAGGTCCGCACGGCTTCAGGGCGCACCACGTGACCATCAATCTCAATCACCTGGTCAAAGGCTGAGCGTAGGGTGTCATCACGAGATTGCTCAAGTGGGAAATCACCCGTGGGGGAAATTTCCGGAGCCGGCGGGGTCTCCCATGAAGGACCCGCCGTCTCCCCCTCCCCGGAGTCAGTGTCGGACGACCCCACGTCACCGCTGAGCGCCGCGCAGACACTACATGCTACTAACGGTCGTGATCGCATCCCCGCATACTGCCCTAACAGATGATGAAACCCCGGCCAATTCGTGCCCAGAATTAGGGGATGCGACAGACGCGGGCTAACCGCAGCCATTACTCTATGCGTTTTGCCCTTATACTTTAATAACAGCGTGTCCATAGTTCAGTCTCAGCTGAACTATGGACACGCACACACATACATATACTGATACTGATAAGCACTCACCGACGCATCACCCTCCCTACGCCGGATCCAACGGCGGATCCAACGGCGGATCCAACGCCACCTCCAACGCTTACCTTTCCTCTGATGTGGACATCGGGTCAGTTGGAGGCGCAGTCGAAAGATTGCAGCGGTCCCAGATCAGATGTACACACTGGAACTCTTTCCCATGTCTCTTGTCTATGTTTATTGTGCTATGGTGTGTTGATATCTGTGCATTCCTGTATCATCCCTTTGTGTTACACATTTCGATGTTTTTTTTCCTCGCTACCTAGCCTGACCTGTCTCCCCAATGTGATGTTTGTGTATTGTATGTACGGTCGGCAAGGTCTGTCATCTCGGTTGTGGGCAAAAGACCTGCAACTGACAAATAAAGGCTTTCTCATCATCTCATCTCATCATCACTATGGGATACCTGTGAACATCACCATGAACACACTTCCCCTCCACCCATTCTGCCTCCAGCAATGCCCCGGGGCGAACCAAGCTTTGGTGCACGAGGGTCTGCGTACAGCCCGTGTCCACCAAAGCATGGTGTATACCCCCTCGAGTCCTTACCGTAATGCTGTATGTCCCTCCTGGACCGGGAGAGGGTGCTGGGGCACCGGCGACACGGAACACCTGCCCCACTTCCATCAGAGGACAGTCCCTCCTAAGGTGTCCCGGTTGCCCGCACTTCCAGCACTCCTGTCCCGGCATCTGTGCTGCTCTCCGTGGCTCAGAGGTGGCACTGCTCATTTCTGATCCCTGGGAAGGCACAAACGAAGGGAAAGGATTAGTGGGGCTCAGCGTCAGCGCCCGCTCTGCCTGCCCTGGTGCAGGTACCCGGCCCCTCGGTGCCGGCACTGGGGCTTGTTTGCTCGGTCTCCGGCCGCCGTCCCCGGGCTCTCCCGCTCTAGCGGCAAGGTGGTCCTCCACCAACTTTACCGCGACCTCTAGACTCGCAAGACGGTGGCACCGGACCCATCTCGCCATCTCCGCAGGCAACCCCTCCACGAACTGCTCCAGCACCACCTTGTCCACCAGCAGCGTCTCTCCCTCTGATGATCCCGGCTGCAGCCAGCGCACCGCCACGTCGTGCAGCTTCCGGGCCCAAGCAAACGGCCGATCCTCCGCGGCCAGCTGACAGCCCCGGAACCGCCAGCGATGATCCTCAGGGGTGAGTCCCATCCTGTCCACCACCCGGCTCACGTCCTGGAAGCTGCTCTTCGAGGTCGGCTCAGACTCAGGGCAACTGTCTGAGCCTCCCCCGACAGCAGAGGAAGTAAACGCAGAGCCCACTCCACCTGCGGCCACTGGCAGGCCTCCGCCGTGGCACGAAAAGTCTCCAGGAAAACCTGGGAGTTGTCCCCGTCGCCCATCCGGGGCATCGCCACCGACAGCGTGCGGGCTTCGGCGGAGCAGCGGCTCCAACCAGCCGCTCCAGAACCTGGGTCTGCCGGTCCGCCTGCTCCTGCAGCTTAGCCAGGTGAGCCCGCTGGGCCTCCGCCTGGTCCTGGCTCATCTTCGCCATCTCCGCCAGCATTTGCGCCAGGAACTGCAAAGGCTGGGTGGGCGGCGCAGCCTGTGGGTCAGACATCCCCACGTCGGCTGGGTTTCGGCACAACTTGTGAAATGCACATCACACACATACACACACGCACAGTTGTTTGTTGCCAGATGCCACGTTTATTTATAGTTTCATTTGTTATGACCGACCACAGTCTGACAGCGCCGGTCTCAGCTGATTTCCAGCCTTCCCTCCGCTCCTCTTCCGTCTCACTATAAAAGGGAAGGAAACCATCATCAGTCCAAACTCCATCAGCTGTTCTCACCTGCGTCTCCAGCACCTCCCCATTGAGCTCACTGCACCACTCCTCCCCTGCACACGCGCCCAGGACCACACCTCCACCACAATAATATTGTGGCATGCAGAGGAATCCTTACAAAGAAGCTCACAGAGAGAGATTGAGCATGCTATTCAACCCCAAGCTGGTAGGGGAAGCTCTTTATTAAAACACTTGCTTGTGCTACAATGTGCCTCAAGGTTCAACAACAGCACAACAGAAGTCACTCATGGTACAGCACTCTCTCTACAAAACAACAACTGTCAGTGACTCTGCACCACAGCGTAAACACAACATTCAAGATAACAGTTAAAAGTAACGTAACCATAAACAATAAAACAAGAACATCTAAACAGCAGCACATGTCCCAAGGCATGATGGGAGAGAACTAGCTGTTCCCCCAACAGGCCACAATATAATATATATCTTTATTTATATAGGACCTTTCTAGACAAAACATCACAAGGTGCTGGAGGAAGTAATTATTGAAGTTAACTCAGAAAGATCAATTGGAGAAAAAGAGTCTAAAGGAATACCAATGGTACTGAAAGCAGCTGTAGATAATCTTAAATCTGTGGGATGCTTATTGGTAATTTTTTCTCTAAAGATTAAAATTTTATCCGTCAAGACGTTCATGAAGTTATTACTAGTTAATGTTAAAGGGATGGTTGGCTCAACAGCAGACTTTTTGTCAGCATGGCTACAGCGCTGAAGAGAAACCTAGGGTTCTTATTTTCTTCAATCAGTGATGAATAGTAAGATGTTCTGGCTTTGCGGAGGGCTTTCTTATAAAGCAACAAACTATTTCTCCAGGCTAAATGATGATCTTCTAAATTTGTGACACGTCATTTCCTCTCCAGCTTACAAGTTATCTGGTTTAAGCTGTGTGTCTGAGAATTAGACCACGGAGTCAGGTACTTCTGATTTCAGGCCTTAGTTTTCACCAGAGCTACAGTAACCAGAGTCGTAGGTGGTGAGGAGATAAAATTATTAACAAGATGATCGACCTCTGTTGGCGTAGCGTTCAGGTAGGTGCTCTGCTCTGTGTTGGTACAGAGCATTGAAGATGATAACAGTGGGTGGATTATATTCTTAAACTTAGTTACAGCGTTTTCAGAAAGACATCTACTGTGATGAAGTCTACTCCCCACTGCTGTGCAATCAATTATCGTAAATTTAAATGTTATTAGGAAATGATCACACAGGAGAGGGTTTTCAGGAAATACTGTTAAATGTTCAGTTTCTATGCCATATGTGAAAACAAGATCTAGAGTGTGATTAAAGTGGTGGGTGGATTCTTTTACATTTTGAGAGAAGCCAATTGAGTCTAATAACAGATTAAATGCCATGTTGAGGCTGTCATTTTTTGCTTCTACATGGATGTTAAAATCACCCACAATAATTATTTTATCTTAGCTGAGAACTAAATCAGATAAAAAGTTTGAGAAATCAGACAGAAACTCTGTGTAAGGCCCAGGTGGACGATAGATGATAACAAATAAGACTGGGTTTTGAGTTTTACATCTGGGGTGGGCAAGGCTAAGCATCAGGCTTTCAAATGAATTAAAAGTCTGTCTTGGTCTTTCATTGATTAATAGGCTGGTGTGGAAAAATTGCTGCCACACCGCCCCCTCGGCCTGTGCTTCGAGATTTCTGGTAGTTGACTCGGGGGTGTTGATTAATTTAAACTAACATAATCATCCTGCTGCAACCAGATTTCTGTAAGGCAAAGTAAATCGATTTGTTGATCAATTATTAAGTCATGTACTAACAGAGACTTGTAGGAAAGAGACCTAATATTTAATAATCCACATTTCACTGTTATACTCTTTGGTTCAGATGTGGATACTGTATTGTTCTTTCTTTGTGATTTTTTATGTTTACGTTGTTTGTTGCTGGCTTTTAGTTTATTTTGTGTCTGTTTGGGAGCTGACACAGTCTCTATAGAGATGGGTTTTTTTGTTTTTCTTTTTCTTTTTTTGAGGTGGGGGGTTACAGGAGGAGAGAAGCTGCAGAGAGGCGTGTAACACCGCAACTCTGCTTCCTGGTCCCAACTCTAGATAGTCATATTTCGGGGGGTTTAATAAATTTGTCCATATTTCTCAAAATAAGAGCTGCTCCATCCAAAGTGGGATGGATGCCGTCTCTCCTAACAAGACCAGGTTTCCTCCAGTTAGTGTGGTGATACCTGAAGCTGTTCTAAGCTTCTATTTTTTTTTATAAAAGTCAGGATGAGCCACATGTTAATACAAAGACAAATTATTAGCACAAAGTTTTTGCGAGATCTCGCAAAAAGATCTTGCAAAAGTTCATCTTAGTTTTTTTTCTCCCATGTCCCTTGCGGGGCTCCATAGGATTATGATCAGTACCAAAGACGTTTTTCAAAATAACATTATTCCATCTTCATCATTCTTCCCCATTCACATAACAGCAATAAAATAAAAGTAGTATTTGTTTTCATATATTATTTGTTTGTCACATAATCCTGACTTTCAATGACATTTTTTAGGTCCTGTCATGTTGCACATACTCAATCATTTGAAAATTTCAGTTAAATTATGTTGCAACAATTCATAACAGATAAAGCTAAATCAATCAAGCTGCAACATCATAAAAACTCTACAATTCATTCTGAGAAAGTGAACAATCTTCTATCAGGAACAAAATCCCTGGGACAAATTGTGTAGATACACTTAACTTTTATTTAAATTTTATTTTCTCATTTTAAACTTATGTGTAAACTGCACCTGAAAAGTGACATGTAACTGCAGAGTTTTGTTTAAATGCATAACAATATAGCATCACTGAACATATACAGGAAAGCAAGTTGCAAAACTACTAATAAATTAAAATTAATTATTTACATGAAATTACTCTTGCATATTTAAACAGTCATTTCCTGTATGGTCTGAGGAAATATGAATGGCAGCATTTATATTTCTGATGTAACTCAAATTATGTTTATTTTGAACAGGATGAAGTAGGCATAAGACTTTTCAGTACAAGAAAAAAATTTTCATCCCTGAGGCCATAAATCAGAGGACTCAGGCACCTTGGAGCAATATTAAACATAATGTAGTTAGAATATCTGACATTTGCAAATAACATGAAATCAATCTGAAGCACTGCAGTTTCAATGAATGGGCACCACAGCTGAATGAGACAGAGCAACAACTGGAAAGCATGAAGGATCACTGTTTTGAGTCCTTTATGTGTCAACTTCTTTTTATCTCCTGATGCAGCTTTGGCCACTTTCATTATTTGAACATATGAGTATGCAATAGTGATGCCCATAATCAAGAAATAAAATTGAAACACAGCTGATCGAACATGATCCTGCCATCTGTAAAGAGTAAATGTCTCTACACTACATATCATGGATTGCTTGTAGAACTTAAGTGAGGCAGAAGCAAAGAACATGGACAGAATAATTATACAAGGACCAGAGCTGATACCATGAATGATCAGGATACAGTACATAGTGCTGTGTGTGGAGCACAGCTGTCCATGACGCAGGGGCATACAAATGGCCACATAGCGCTCCAGAGTCATTGCTGTCAGAGTGACTGGTGTGACAAAATTATACATAACCACAAAAATAGTGATTATTATACACAACCACACTTGTATTGTAAATTCCAAATTGGTCAATATAAGCAAAACATCTGACACCAATAACAAAACACTGTCTGACAGCAGTGTTACAAAAAACAAGATGTAACGTGCAGATGTGTGAAAGGATTCCTTTTTAACAAAGATCACAATGAGCAACATGTTGATGCAAAGAAAAATTATTACCAGGGTTTGTACGATAATGACCCGGTTATCGACTGGTTGCTGCAAAAAAACATCATTTACTGAGTTGTTACCTGCCATAGAGAAGAAACATGTGTTTGAAGTACTTCTAAGAGTTAAATAAAGTTTTGTTAATAAATGTAAGATCTTCCTTTTAAAAATCAAAGTTCAAAATCAAATCCAGTGGAGAAACCTTCCATTCTGTTCCAGAGCCAAACGTCTTCTCCTGCGTTCCCTGCAATTTTCTGAAAAATGACTGTGCATCATTAATTTGAAGCTTACAGCAACTAAGAATAACAATAACACATGAAACTTCCTTCTACTGTGTTGTTATCGTCCCCTAGCACCCATTCTCCTCAGCATCGATGCCTCTAAATAGGTAATTGATGGTATACTCAGGAGACTTTGTAGTAAACTCAACATAACTGACCTAAAAGAATTGAAAAGTTGTTGTTTGCTGAGGAGGTAATCACCTGTAGTTAGTGCAACAAGTGAGACTACATCCCATTATTTTGGCTTAATGTCTTAAAAACTCCAAAAGTGATGTGACTGTGACAGGTAATAGGTCTGTTTGTGAGGTATTCAGTTAAGTGAAAACTGTCCTTTCTGTACTAAGCATTGTCTCTTAATTTTCCATAAATGAGAAAGTTTAAAATAGCAGAGTTTTGTATGTATTTTTCTGCCTTTGATTATATTAAACTGTATAGAGACAAGTGCATAACACATGTAAGAAAGACTTGAAAAACATCAGACATTTATATCCTAAAACTGATCACACATAGATTGACCACTTGGTAGGTTTACTAATGCTAGGTGTATTTTTAAGATATGTGGCTACTTCAGTTCATCTGTAACCCACCCAGCAGAGACCTCATGGTCCCATTTGTGGATAATATAGGTAAAATAATTTGCTAATAACTTACGATTCAAAACGGAGAAGTCAGATGCAAAATGTATTGTTTTTTCTTCAGGCATTTTTCCTCACTATTCCCTCTTTTAAGTGCACATATCAATTTTTGTTGTATTTTGTCTTGCTAAAGCAGTTAATGAAAAGTGGATAACTGTCACAGCTGGAAGCCAGAATGTGGAGTGGACCCAAAAACAAATTCAAGCCAAGAAACAGAACTTTGACGTGAACAAGGGTTTCATTTACAGTTGCATGAAGGTACAAGAGGATAAGAACATGAACTGTGAAATACAGTGAATGTGAACTAAGAGCAAACTGTGACATACTAGGAAACATGAATGAAGTGGAGACTAGGAAGACAAGCTTTGAGTAAACTGTGAGATGCTATGAACTAGCATGGTGTTACTAGGGTTATTAAATATGTGTATATGGAGATAGACAGATAGCTGTAGATTGTTTTGCTTTGTTTGTCTGTCTCTTTTTTTTTTCAATGTGGTTGTATTTTTTCAACATGTTCAAAATAAGATTCAATTCAATTCAATTTAACTATGAACTAAGAAGGTGACATGAAAAACTATGTACATGAGCTCAGGGACTAGATCGTCCCAGAATATGAATGGTGGTTGAGAGGACTTGGCGAGGGGAACAGTGGTACAGAAGACAGAGTCAGGTTGGCCCTTGGGGAAATGACTGAATTAATCCAAACTGTTAGTTTGAACAGTCTTACTTGGTTGCAAGAGGAGTCATGTGAGAGGGAGGAAGCAGGATAATGAGGCCTGGGTGAGTCAAGTGGAGTAGTAATCTGTGATTCCAAAACAGTGAAGGCAGGGAGGCGAGCAGGTGAGACTGGAGAAAACTGATTGAGAGGTTTACCAGCTATTTGGAGTGCAATGGAGTCCAATGTTCAGGTGAGCGAGGCTATTGCAAGGTTGTAAGGTGAGTCAGGAAAAAACTGGGAAGACAAGAACATAGAGGTGAATACTAGAACAATGAGTGCTGCGAGACACATAGGACCAAACACTAATGAGGGTTAGCAGACAATCTGGTGAAAGCTGGATTTGGACGCTGGTCTTATATACAGCTGGCTTAATCAGTCTCACATGGCACTCAGGGGAGGAGCAGCGAAGGCTCCGCCCAAAGGTGGAGAGCAGCACTGTGGAAATTTACTGTGACTCACCCAGACCATGACAGGTAAGGGCTGTGAGGGATTAGAAATTATTTTACTGCTATTGTTAATAATCATCATCATTACCATTGCATTAATAATACAATCTGCAGTATTGATATTGCATTCAGATGTTTAAACATATTGGTACCCAATTAGCCTTTACTACAGGTGCAGTTATAACCACTTTAAACTGTTGAGTTGAATCTATAATCTTAAATGCTTTTGAATGCTTGTTATAATCTGAAATGTGTATGTGCTTTCCTTCTGTCTGGTGGAAAAGGTTACAAAGTGAAACTGAGTGCAGTTCATGCTGACAAACACACAGTAGACTTTATCTCATTTATAGGTGAGAGGTTAATCATGTTTGCTTGTAACTCTAAAATTGTCTCTGTAAAAGAGGAATAGTTTCTTGCTGTCTCTGCAAAAAGAGGAACAGTCTGGTTTTCCAGACGGGAAGTGAAAGTCAGAAGGCTGACAGGAAGCATCTGCTGTGGAGACGGAGACAATGTTATTTTTAAACTGTCTTAAGTCATTGTGGTTTTGAAACCTATGTATGAACTGTATCTGAGTGACGTCAAGGGGCGTAGTAAATTTAAGTCCAGAAGGTATAAAACACCTGCTTATGCTCTGTAAGTCGGGGATCGGCGCTGTCTGCGTACAGCGGGCGGTCTTCCCACGCGTGTCATTAAAATCATCGTTTGACTCCACCCGGCCTGATCAGTGTTGTTATTATGGAAGTAGATTACCTCCTCTACCCCTCCTCAATATTTGAACCTAACATTTTGGGAGGCTCGTCCGGTTATTGAGGAGGGAGAGTGAGTTGGAGGTGTAGATGGAGAAATCCGGGGTCCGAGGTGGTCAGACGGGCAGGCACGAATATCAGTGGTCGAAGTGAGTGGGCATAAGCCGGCTTATCCAAAGGTAAGGCACTACCTGTTGAAATTTCCAAATGTGCCAAATTGGACATGAAAAAATTTAAGTCTACTCACTGAAATTACTGGTGAATGTCTGTTTTGATTTTGGTGAAAATCTCATGAGAATTGTGGTTGAAGTAATGATGATGAAGTTTATAAGTAAAAGTACTGGGTTCAAGTCCCAAGGAAAAGGAAAACAGTGAAAGTGAGTTCGAGTCTCATGTAGGATTTAGGGAATTTGGTCATATTATGGGTTCAAGTCCCAAATTGGTAAGACAGGTTGGACCTGGGGCAGTCATACACTTGTTTTGGGTGTGGACTGTTGTTTAAAGTATTATAAATTTTTGAAGGACGGTGGTTCGAGTCCACTAGGAGGCGCAGTTCTCGGAGGTGACGCTCCCTCCTGGCCAAGAACGCTCGGCCTTGACCTATCAGCGAATAGGGATAGTACGGTTGGCAACCGGGGAGAACTTGGGAACCTCCAAAATAGCTAGGAGTTCAAGTCTCCTGACCGTTTGGAACGGTATCTGCGCTTTTTTGGCCAGCATAAGTTGGACTTCGGGCGTGTAACTTTAACTTAAAACTTCGGGGTAAGCCTTGGCTGTGAAATGCCAAAAATAGAGCTTCAGGCAAAGTTGGGGTTGGTTGACGCTTTTAAATTGAGTTAGGGATGTTAGAGATTAGGCCAGAAACAGTTCGAGTCTGAGACTGGTGAATTGATCGCAAAAAACTGATAGAGTTTATCCGCTGGGCGGTTAGGTTAAATTTCCCGAAATTGTGTAGGTGCTAAAAGGCCTAAAAATCTGTGCAGTTGTAATATAAGGCGTCGCTTGTAATATAGAATAAGAGATCTCTGTGTGAAAGGAGGCTGAGTCTGTGCTGGAGCTATTTTTAGACTGTGTGTGTGTGTGAATGTGAAAATGCAAATTAGTAAGCAGTGAACTGCTTAAACCATAGTTGGTTTCATAAATACTGCTGCAAACATTGCTCAATGCGTGTGCTTAAGACACCATTTATGTTTATTAGAGGGCTATAAATAGAGTTCGAATGGATTGCTGTGAATGTGTGATCTGTGACTGAGTTTTGATATAAATAGATAGAGCGCATTGTATATGCTTAAGACTAACATATTACTTTCAGTAGTAACCTCTCTTCAGCAATAAATGCTGGTGTGTTTTATTTTTTAATTTCTTGTGTGTGCTGTGAGAATTAATAGAGGTTTCAATTGGTTTTTTTGACTTGCTCTTTCTGATTATGAAAGGCATGTCTAAAAGACTCTTAGGAAAGCGTATTTTGAGTTATATTCCTCAACTTCTGTCATAGTTTAAGTGTGTGAATGTTGAGAGAAGCAGGTTTTAAGTGATTGGGTGTGATTTGTACAAAAATAGTAAGTAAGAAAAGCACTAGGAAAGTTGATAGTAGAGTGAGTGAAAAAGTGGAAGTTTGAGAGAAAAGGCGGTGTGTGTGAGACGATTCCTGATGTCTGAAAGAGCTCTGTTGAGCCCGCTGAAGACTGATGTGAATGCTGACAAATGCAAAGAATTTAGTATAGTTAAAAGTGTGTGCGTGAAATAAGGGTGCATTGTTTTTAGATCAAGAATTAGTACAACCAAAGAGTTTGATTAGGCTGTAAAATAGGAAAGAGGAACAGAAAATATGGCTGCATGTGTGACAGGAAATGGTGTGTGTGACAGGAAATTTACATGCCCATAGAAGGAACTGACTGTGACAAGTGAGCACCCAGAGAGAAACAGACGAGTTAAACTCTAGGCAGATGAAGCAAATGGAGGTTTTAAGAAAAGAAATGAAAAGGATATTAATTGTATGCTTTAGCGTCAACAAAGAGGTGGACTTCTCTCAACCTGGAATCTTGAGTACAGCGGCAAAACCATAGATTAACAGAACTGGGAGGAAAACAGGCCAGGTTTTGGCTACAAATTTTACAGCTTGACCTCTCACTTTGTCCCCATCCTGAGAAGAAGCTCAAAGGACAGTTAATCTCCTGATGAAGACCGACAGAACATCGTGGACTTGAAGAATTAACAGCAGGCAAAAGACAGTGCAACTGAACCAATTAATACTGACGACGACTGATGACACCAGCAGCAGCATATTTGCCATGCTTGGAGCAATCTTGAAAGAGACGACTGAAAGTATCAACAGAGAAGAAGAAACCACGTGATGAAAACATGCACGGTGAACTGCAGGCTGGTAAGAGCAGTGTGACATGACTGTCTGAAGGCATTGAATGTGATATTTTGCCAGGCTGGGACTTAACCTAAAAGGAAAATACTGAAAAGATCAACGGAGAAGAAACAGAGAAGAAGCAAACAGTTGACTTGGGACTAAAGTGGCTGGAGATTTCAAGACAACACAGGACACTGTGAAGAGAAGGACAGAGACCAGTGAGAGGTGAAGCCCAGACGAGTTCGACTGCGAGAATACAGGGTATAATTGGGTTGAAATTGAAGCCTGAACTCATGATGGTTTAGAGATGTCCCCCAGATCACAACAAAGAGGTAAACAGAAAATAGAAAACACACATACACAAATTGTTACATGTGAAATTATTTTTGGAAAGAATCAGACGTGAGATAGTTTGAATGCAGAACTCAGTGAAAAGATGCATGAATTAAACCTGACGATAACATACATATGCAATGAAGAAGCAGCTTACACTTCATTAACATGATCATATAACATGAAATGCAATGAAGAAACAGCTTACACTCACTGAACATGAACATGAATACAAATGCAATGAAGAACATGCTTACATACATGACATAAGTTGGTATTTCTGACCAGAGAGAGAGAAACGGGTCGTTTAAGCACTCATGATAATAATGAAAATGTCTCAGTTGTGTTATTTTCAGGGGCAAAGCAGACCTGGATCAATTTTCCACATGCAGCGGTCGGAAGAAAGTTATAGGTTAACATCACTGGACATGTTAAGGCAAGTTTCTAGTTGAATTGTTCACAGCACCTGAGTCCATGAACCTCACAAGCAAGCTCTGACCTATGTCTGAGGACCAGGGATGCTGTTATTTCAGGTGGGAAATTAAAATTTGGGTTAGCAAATTTGGGGAAGAGAAAACTGACTGTTTAAGTGGAGAATTGTGAAGGAGTCTGAAACACTGCAAAAAGCAACATATGCAAAATCACATACACAAGCAGAAAATGCATTAACCTTACAAGGACAAGCTCATGAAGACTAATGCATAGACATTGATTAAACTTAGTTAAGAACATAAACATATGCAATGAAAATTAGCTTGCTGCTTGTATGAGTGTTAAAATGGTGTGAATGTTTGATAAAATACACTTAGAGTTTGAGGATGAGGAATAACTCAAAGAAGCTATATGACAAAGGGAGTGAGTTATGGAAAAAAGAAAAGAAAAGGGATTAAAGTAGTGTTTATAAGAGTGACTTGGGAGTACTCTTGTACTGATTGATCAAAGCAAATGATTAGTATAGAAAGAAAATGAAAGTAGTTCAATAAGGTGGTAATGTTTAAACATGTATTTGTATTGTTACGGCAACTTCTGGAGATATGACTCAGTATGGAAATTAGCTGGAGTGAGTGGTGACAGAGAAGCTTCCTGTGTGTGTGACTGAAGAGGATTACTTGGTGAAATGTAATGGTAAAGTTGTAATGGGTTTATATCTTATGCTGAATCTAAGTATGTTAAAGTGCATAAAGGGGGCGATTGTTGTGTGGAAATTGTGTGGTTTTAACAAGATTTTCGGGGTATTGAGGAGGTGAAATTACGTCTGTTGACCTGGGAGTGTCAGGACTCTGGTGGCAAAACTTTTGTGTGTTTAAGATTTTTGAGGTTGTTGTGGTGATGGGTTGATTCGGTCAGTTAGGTTTGGGTTGTTTTTGTTTTTTTGTTTTTAATAGAGGGAGTTTTATAAAACATGGACATGTCTAAGAGGGGCCCATTATTTTTGTAACAGTGCACTTAGAGAAAACCTGTCAGGTGTTTTTTTTTTTTTTGTTTTGTGTTTTGATGAGCTAATAATCAGCTCTCTTTTTCTCATCTTCGTTCTAAGCAGGCCTGCAACAGTGAATAACAGCGCTGACAAATTCTCGGGAGAACAAATATAAGGTGGGCTTTCCAGATTACAACTGGCTGAGGAGAAGGCCACCTGTGGGGACCTAATCAGGTCGTAAGTCCCTGTCTAAAAGGATTGTAGCGATTCAATCCAGTCCAAAAGCATAAAGAACTATTTTTTCCTAAAAACAAAATAAAACAAATAAATGAGCTCATGTTGCTGAGAGGGGAGAATCTGATTACTTGCGCGGGAGTCTCCACTATCAGCAAAAACCGGGTGTGAATGCGTGTGAGTGAATTTGTGTGACTGGACCAAAGTTGGGATGACTAACTTTTTCCTAAGCTTGGGTGAAGCATTTTTAGTTTGACACATTATATGTGTCAAAAAAGGGGGAATTTAAGGTTTAATTTGAAATAGGTTTTAGGATCATGTTATAACTTTTGGAGTTTTTTGATAACTTAGATATGCTAAAACTGAAGCAGAAATTGTTATTGTTATGTTAAGGTTAGAGGGTTAAAGTTAACTGAATCCTGTTTAGACGATAAAATGCCGGTGTTTTTAAGAAGCAGTGTACAAAACTTTAGGGAAACTGTGAGAATAAAAGATATGGGGAAACTAGTGAAGATTGCAGGGGTAGAAAATGTTTGATTTGATTTCTAGAAGAAGTGGTTATAATGTAGGCTTACACATACAGATATTACATAGATTTATTTTTACGATAGAGGAGAGAGCTTATACGTAGAAATGATTTTTAAACATTGCATTTTGTGCTAATTAAAGAGTTGTGGCTCAGTCTATTGAAGGTCGTAAGCTTCACTGAGCGCGACGTCTCAGTTGATATATTGGGGGAGACTTGGAGCATAAAGGGGCGCACATGCTTACAAACACATAGAATCCATAAACCTGAAATTCATTTAGAGGAGAAACTTGTTGATATAATTCGTGCCATTAACAAAAGGGGGCCACTGTAGAAGTTAACTCTAGTTTATAGAGGAGCATAATGAAATAAAGATGCTATATCAACAACAGGTTATGACACAGGAAATGTGAGTTTTAAAATGAAGTTAGTGTTAACACACAGGAGTTGTTTTTAGGCAGAGTTTAGCTATGATAAAATTTACGCATGAGTAATTGCTTATATGCTTAAACTTAATTGATCAAAATGGTTGTTTTCTTTGATCTTTCAGTAGAATAGCCGCTTATAATGATTTTCTTGTGATCTATTGTGAAAGGTGAGTGGAGGCACTTGCAGCAGCGACAGTTTTGTGTACAGAATGTTGATGAACATGATAAGTTAGGGAGGCGTAGGAAAAGGTGTTTTGTTCCTTTGCAGGACATCTCGGCGACCACAGGGGTGATGATCCTGGAGGCCCGAGACCTGAAGGACCACAAGAGAGGGACCCAGAAAAAACCTAATCTGTTCTTAAGGGGGAGCTGACGTTTATTACTGGACCACCTAGATGACATGAGGCTGTTATATGATTTGCTGAGCCAGAGGACGGCTAGAGAGGGTCGGAGTAATGACACACGTAAAGTGTGGTGACCCTCAAAGAGGGTCACCAAGAGAGGGAATGTGAGGGATTAGAAATTATTTTACTGCTATTGTTAATAATCATCATCATTACCATTGCATTAATAATACAATCTGCAGTATTGATATTGCATTCAGATGTTTAAACATATTGGTACCCAATTAGCCTTTACTACAGGTGCAGTTATAACCACTTTAAACTGTTGAGTTGAATCTATAATCTTAAATGCTTTTGAATGCTTGTTATAATCTGAAATGTGTATGTGCTTTCCTTCTGTCTGGTGGAAAAGGTTACAAGGTGAAACTGAGTGCAGTTCATGCTGACAAACACACAGTAGACTTTATCTCATTTATAGGTGAGAGGTTAATCATGTTTGCTTGTAACTCTAAAATTGTCTCTGTAAAAGAGGAATAGTTTCTTGCTGTCTCTGCAAAAAGAGGAACAGTCTGGTTTTCCAGACGGGAAGTGAAAGTCAGAAGGCTGACAGGAAGCATCTGCTGTGGAGACGGAGACAATGTTATTTTTAAACTGTCTTAAGTCATTGTGGTTTTGAAACCTATGTATGAACTGTATCTGAGTGACGTCAAGGGGCGTAGTAAATTTAAGCCCAGAAGGTATAAAACACCTGTTTATGCTCTGTAAGTCGGGGATCGGTGCTGTCTGCGTACAGCGGGCGGTCTTCCCACGCGTGTCATTAAAATCATCGTTTGACTCCACCCGGCCGGATCAGTGTTGTTATTATGGAAGTAGATTACCTCCTCTACCCCTCCTCAACATGAACTTAACAGGGCCATGACAGCTGAAATATATTGGATTTTAATGAAGGAAATTTCTACCAGAATGGTCTTTATGATCCTTATGTTGAGCCTCTCAAAGTACCTCATGATAGTGGGAATGAATGTAATGTATTTTGAGTTTCTGTCCACTTGCAGAGCAGCATCCAAAATAGATGGGGACCGACTGACCAGATTCAGCATAGATCCAGTTCACCTCTGTTCCTCTGTTTTTTTTGTCAGCTCATCCCACCGGAACAAATTTTGGATGCATCTGTAGTGGCTCATTTTGTCTTAACACAATATGTATTCCGTGTTTTAAATATTTAAAATGTAGCTACATAGAACTATGAAAGCATTTGTCTCTCATGACATGCCTTTAATTTTTTTTTTTTTTTGCCTGTCCCACTTTTTCTCCCGGTGAAAATTGCCTGAGTCTAGCCCCTCTGTCATAGAGGCGTTGCTGACGCTGCTGAGCCTGGAGCAAATTCTCCCGTGACAACCTCCCCAAAGTGTGGAGTTTCACTCTCAGGTCCAACACGTACTGAATCTCATTCTTGGTGGGGCTCGGACCTTCCTCCCAGCTTTCTTTAATCAGGTCGAGCACCCCACGTGGCTTCCTGCCGAACAGCAGTTCAAAGGGAGAAAATCCCGTGGAGGCCTGGGGCACCTCCCGCACTGCAAATAACAGAGGATCTAGACAGCGATCCCAATTGCGGTAATGAACTTACGAATCATGGACTTTAAAGTCTTATTCAGCCGCTCCACCAGCCCATCCATCTGAGGGTGGTAGACGCTGGTCCGAATAGATTTAATGCCCAGTAATTCGTACAGTTCCCGCAGTGTGCGAGACATGAACGACGTGCCCTGGTCAGTCAGTATCTCTTTCGGGATTCCAACTCGGGAGATGACCTGAAACAGTGCCTGTGCCACACTCTTTGCAGAGATGTTGCGCAGCGGGACTGCTTCCGGGTACCGCGTTGCATAATCCACCAGGACTAATACAAAGCGGTAGCCACGTGCACTCCGATGAAACGGCCCGATGAGGTCAATGCGAATGCGCTCAAACGGGACCTCTGTGAGTGGGAGCAGGCGCAAAGGCGCTTTTGGTATGGCCGGCTGATTAACAAGTTGGCAGTCCGGGCAGGACGCGCACCAGCGGCGCACATCTGCTCGGATGCCCAGCCAATAAAATCGGGCCGTTATTCGCTCCAGAGTTTTTTCATAACCCATATGCCCTGCCATGGGGTTATAATGAGCCGCCTGGAAAATCATTTCCCGGCGGCCCTGCGGCACCAACAACTGGGTGTGTGTCTCCTCCATGCGAATGTCACGACTCACTCGATATAACCTATCTATTAATAAAATGAAGCGCGGGTAGGTCCGCACGGCTTCAGGGCGCACCACGTGACCATCAATCTCAATCACCTGGTCAAAGGCTGAGCGTAGGGTGTCATCACGAGATTGCTCCAGTGGGAAATCACCCGTGGGGGAAATTTCCGGAGCCGGCGGGACCTCCCATGAAGGACCCGCCGTCTCCCCCTCCCGGGAGTCAGTGTCGGACTACCCCACGTCACCGCTGAGCGCCACGCAGACACTACATGCTACTAACAGTCGTGATCGCATCCCCGCATACTGCCCTAACAGATGATGAAACCCCGGCCAATTCGTGCCCAGAATTAGGGGATGCGACAGACGCGGGCTAACCGCAGCCGTTACTCTATGCGTTTTGCCCTTATACTTTAATAACAGCGTGTCCATAGTTCAGTCTCAGCTGAACTATGGACACGCACACACATACATATACTGATACTGATAAGCACTCACCGACGCATCACCCTCCCTACGCCAGATCCAACGCCACCTCCAACGCTTACCTTCCCTCTGATGTGGACATCGGGTCAGTTGGAGGCACAGTCGAAAGATTGCAGCGGTCCCAGATCAGATGTACACACTGGAACTCTTTCCCATGTTGCTTGTCTGTGTTTATTGTGCTATGGTGTGTTGATATCTGTGCATTCCTGTATCATCCCTTTGTGTTACACATTTGTTTTTTTTCCTCGCTACCTAGCCTGACCTGTCTCCCCAATGTGATGTTTGTGTATTGTATGTACGGTCGGCAAGGTCTGTCATCTCGGTTGTGGGCAAAAGACCTGCAACTGACAAATAAAGGCTATCTCATCATCTCATCTCATCATCACTATGGGATACCTGTGAACATCACCATGAACACGCTTCACCTCCACCCATTCTGCCTCCAGCAATGCCCCAGGGCGAACTAAGCTTTGGTGCACGAGGGTCTGCGTAAAGCCCGTGTCCACCAAAGCATGGCGTATACCCCCTCGAGTCCTTACCGGAATGCTGTATGTCCCTCCTGGACCGGGAGAGGGTGCTGGGGCACCGGTGACGCGGAACACCTGCCCCACTTCCATCAGAGGACAGTCCCTCCTCAGGTGTCCCGGTTGCCCGCACTTCCAGCACTCCTGTCCCGGCATCTGTGCTGCTCTCCGTGGCTCAGAGGCGGCACTGCTCATTTCTGATCCCTGGTAACACAAACGAAGCGAAAGGATTAGTGGGTCTCAGCACCGGCGCCCGCTCTGCCTGCCCTGGTGCAGGTACCCGGCCCCACGGTGCCGGCACTGGGGCTTGTTTGCTCGGTCTCCGGCCGCCGTCCCCGGGCTCCCCCGCTCTAGCGGCAAGGTGGTCCTCCGCCAACTTTACCGCGACCTCTAGACTCGTGAGACAGTGGCACCGGACCCATCTCGCCGTCTCCGCAGGCAACCCCTCCACAAACTGCTCCAGCGCCACCTTGTCCACCAGCAGCGTCTCTCCCTATGATGATCCCGGCTGCAGCCAGCGCACCGCCACGTCGTGCAGCTTCCGGGCCTAAGCAAATGGCCGTTCCTCCGCGGCCAGCTGACAGCCCCGGAACCGCCAGCGATGATCCTCAGGGGTGAGTCCCATCCTGTCCACCACCCGGCTCACGTCCTGGAAGCTGCTCCTCGAGGTCGGCTCAGACTCAGGGCAACCGTCTGAGCCTCCCCCGACAGAAGAGGAAGTAGACGCAGAGCCCACTCCACCTGCGGCCACTGGCAGGCCTCCGCCGTGGCACGAAAAGTCTCCAGGAAAACCTGGGGGTTGTCCCCGTCGCCCATCCGGGGCATCGCCACCGACCTGTCTCACTATAAAAGGGAAGGAAACCATCATCAGTTCAAACTCCATCAGCTGTTCTCACCTGCGTCTCCAGCACCGCCCTGTTGAGATAACCGCACCACTTCTCCCCTGCTCACGCACCTGGGACCATACCTCCACCACAATAATGTTGTGGCATGCAAATGAAGCTTTACAAAGAAGCTCACAGAGAGAGATTGAGCATGCTATACAACTCCAAGCTGATAGGGGGAGCTATTTAGTAAAACAGTTGCTTGTACTACAATGTGCCTCAATCTTATACAACATCACAACAGAAGTCACTCATGGTACAGCACTCTCTCTACAAAACAACAACTGTCAGTGACTCTGCACCACAGCGTAAACACAACATTCAAGATAACAGTTAAAAGTAACGTAACCATAAACAATAAAACAAGAACATCTAAACAGCAGCACATGTCCCAAGGTATGATGGGAGAGAACTAGCTGTTCCCCCAACACGCCACAATATAATATATATCTTTATTTATGTAGGACCTTTCTAGATAAAACATCAAAAGGTGCTGGAGGAAGTAATTATTGAAGTTAACTCAGAAAGATCAATTGGAGAAAAAGAGTCAAAAGGAATATCAATGGTACTGAAAGCAGCTGTAGATAATGTTACATCTGTGGGATGCTTATTGGTAATTTTTTCTCTAAAGATTAAAATTTTATCCGTCAAGATGTTCATGAAGTTATTACTAGTTAATGTTAAAGGGATGGTTGGCTCAACAGCAGACTTTTTGTCAGCGTGGCTACAGTGCTGAAGAGAAACCTAGGGTTCTTATTTTCTTCAATAGTAAGATGTTCTGGCTTTGCGGAGGGCTTTCTTATAAAGCAACAAACTATTTCTCCAGGCTATATGATGATCTTCTAAATTTGTGACACGCCATTTCCTCTCCAGCTTACGAGTTATCTGGTTTAAGCTGTGTGTCTGAGAATTAGACCACGGAGTCAGGTACTTCTGATTTCAGGCCTTAGTTTTCACCGGAGCTACAGTAACCAGAGTCGTAGGTAGTGAGGAGATAAAATTATTAACAAGATGATCGACCTCTGTTGGCGTAGCGTTCAGGTAGGTGCTCTGCTCTGTGTTGGTACAGGGCATTGAAGATGATAACAGTGGGTGGATTATATTCCTAAACTTAGTTACAGCATTTTCAGAAAGACATCTACTCCCCACTGCTGTGTAATCAATTATCGTAAATTTAAATGTTATTAGGAAATGATCACACAGGAGAGGGTTTTCAGGAAATACTGTTAAATGTTCAGTTTCTATGCCATATGTGAAAACAAGATCTAGAGTGTGATTAAAGTGGTGGGTGGGTTCTTTTATATTTTGAGAGAAGCCAATTGAGTCTAATAACAGATTAAATGCCATGTTTAGCATCTACATGGATGTTAAAATCACCCACAATAATTATTTTATCTGAGATGAGAACTAAATCAGATAAAAAGTCTGAGAAATCAGACAGAAACTCTGTGTAAGGCCCAGGTGGACGATAGATGATAACAAATAAGACTGGGTTTTGAGTTTTACATCTGGGGTGGGCAAGGCTAAGCATCAGGCTTTCACATGAATTAAAAGTCTGTCTTGGTCTTTCGTTGATTCGAAAGATTCGAGATTTCTGGTAGTTGACTCGGGGGTGTTGATTCATTTAAACTAACATAATCATCCTGCTGCAACCAGGTTTCTGTAAGGCAGAGTAAATCAATTTGTTGATCAATTATTAAGTCATGTACTCCAGAGACCTGGAGGAGAGAGAACTAATATTTAATAATCCACATTTCACTGTTTTACTCTTTGGTTCAGATGTGGATACTGTATTGTTCTTTCTTTGTGATTTTTTATGTTGTTTAAGTTGTTTGTTGCTGGTTTTTAGTTTATTTTGTGTCTGTTTGGGAGCTGACACAGTCTCTATAGAGATGGGTTTTTTTTTCTTTTGGGGGGGAGGGGGGTAACAGGAGGAGAGAAGCTGCAGAGAGACGTGTAACACCGCAACTCTGCTTCCTGGTCCCAACTCTAGATAGTCATATTTCGGGGGGTTTAATAAATTTGTCCATATTTCTAGAAATGAGAGCTGCTCCATCCAAAGTGGGATGGATGCCGTCTCTCCTAACAAGACCAGGTTTCCTCCAGTTAGTGTGGTGATACCTGAAGCTGTTCTAAGCTGTTGGGAAGAATAAACCTTCCTGTTGTGAAACTGACATCAGCTCATCGTGTGTCCCTTTTTCTATTCTTTATCACATCACCACATTGTTGAACAGGAAACCAGTTGCCCCTCTAGTCATCATCTTAGGGAGGCAACATTGCCAACAGAGAACTGAAATACACAGGCATATTTTGATGGTACAACGCGACACTGAGCAAGGGCAAACACGGGGCTAATATACACAGGGAAGTAATCAGGGAATGGAAAACGAGGGAGACACAGCTGGGAGAGATAAAGGCTAACGAGACAGGGGGAGCAAAGATGGACACACTGAAATAAAACACAATCCTTCAAAATAAAACAGGAAACAATACACAAGGATGCAGACTAAGAAACAGACTTTACACGGGCAGAACTAAACCTAAACCAGAATAAGCTGGAATATACTAAATAATCATCATCATCATCATCATAACATAGATCAAGAAAATAACCAAAAATACAAAATCAAACCAAAATGTGAGAACTGAAAATACTGGGTCAAACTGACCCAGAACCGTGATACTTCTTGCTGTGAGGCGACAGTGCTAACCACCGTGCCACCATGCTGCCTTCAGTCAAAACCAAAATCAGTTTTATTTTATTTTTAAACTCAGGTTATTACATACCACAAGTAAACTAATACTTTACTAAATAATTACTAAAAAACATAAATGATAATTGGTTAATTAATAAAAAAGCTGGCTTGAGGAAAGAACCACCACAGAGGCTATAGCTATCTGAGCATCTAATCGCAGTTGTGAACATATTGAGCGATAAATCTGATTTTCATTTCTTTAACTGAAAATAAATACTTATATCATAAAATGGTAAATTAAAAGATAAATATTTATTTTAAAAAGTGTGCATTGTTATGAACATAGATGTGGGCATTGTGTTTTACTGATTTAACTGGAATATGGCTATATAGTTAGAAAAGACTACCAGATCACATCCTTATTTAGATAGTTTTAAATTCATTCATTTATTTAAAAGGGTAAATTGTCCCTGACAAATAGTTTCTGATTGAAAAGTCAAATGCATAAAGGTTTCCTCTTTTTACAGTAAAACAACACATGACATACAAAACAGCTAAACACGAAACCACCTCTTCAAATGGTGGAAAGATAAAGACTAATAAATAATCAATATGATCAAAATGAAGGAATGCTTTGCTTAACAATGAATGTCAACATTATAATTATAATTGATATAGCATGTCAAATTAGGTTTCTTTTGAACATGATGAAGTAAGCAAAAGATTTTTAAGTGCAAAAAAGAATTTTTCATCCCTGAGTCCATAAATGAGAGGACACCTTGGAACAATACTAAATAATAAATAATTAAAATATCTGAAATGTCAAAATAAATTAAAATGAATCTGAAGGACTGTGTTTTCTATAAATGGGGTAGGCAGCTAGATGAGACAGAGGAGCAGCTAGAAAGTATGAAGGACCACTGTTTTGAGGCCTTTGTGTATTGACTTCTTATCCTCTCCCGATGCAGCTTTGGCCACTTTCATTATTTGAACGTATGAGAAAATAATAATAATCCGCATAATCAAGAAATAAAACTGATGTATTGCTGATTGAACATGATCCTACCACCTGTAAAGAATAAACAACTCAACAGTGCAAATTACATATTTTCTGTAGAAGTTAAGTGAGACAGTAGCAAAGAACATGGACGGAATAATTATGCATGGTCCAGAGCTGAGAACATGAATGATCAGGATACAGTACATAGTGCTGCGTGTGGAGCACAGCCGTCCATGACGCAGGGGCATACAAATGGCCACATAGCGCTCCAGAGTCATTGCTGTCAGAGTAACTGTTGTGACAATAGTATACCGAAGCGCAAAAATAGTGATGATTATACACAAACACACTTGTATTGCAAAATGAAAATAGGTTAAGATTGCAGGATATCACTCACAAATAACAAAATGCTGTCCGACAGTAATGTTATAGAAAATAAGATGTAGATGTGTGAAAATATTCTTTTTTTTTTTTTTAATAAAAGTCAGGATGAGCAACATGTTGATACAAAGACAAATTGTTAGCATTATCTGCACAAAGTTTTTGCGAGAGCTCCAAAAGGATCTTGCAAAAGTTCATCTTAGTTTTTTTTTCTCCCATGTCCCTTGTGGGTCTCCGTAGGATTATGATCAGTACCAAAGACGTTTTTCAAAATAACATTATTCCATCTTCATCATTCTTCCCCATTCACATAACAGCAATAAAATAAAAGTAGTATTTGTTTTCATATATCATTTGTTTGTCACATAATTCTGACTTTCAATGATATTTTTTAGGTCTTGTCATGTTGCACATACTCAATCATTTGAAATTTCAGTTAAATTATGTTGCAACAATTCATAACAGATAAAGCTAAATCAATCAAGCTGCAACATCATAAAAACTCTACAATTCATTCTGAGAAAGTGAATCATCTTCTATCAGGAAAAAAATCCCTGGGACAAATTGTGTAGATACACTTAACATTTATTAAAATTTTATTTTCTCATTTTAAACTTATGTGTAAACTGCGCCTGAAAAGTGACATGTAACTGCAGAGTTTTGTTTAAATGCATAACAATATAGCATCACTGAACATATACAGGAAAGCAAGTTGCAAAACTACTAATAATTTAAAATTAATTATTTACATGAAATTACTCTTGCATATTTAAACAGTCATTTCCAGTATGGTCTGTGGAAATATGAATGGCAACATTTATATTTCTGATGTAACTCAAATTATGTGTATTTTGAACAGGATGAAGTAGGCATAAGACTTTTCAGTACAAG
This sequence comes from Neolamprologus brichardi, assembly GCF_056152115.1. NCBI lineage: Eukaryota > Metazoa > Chordata > Actinopteri > Cichliformes > Cichlidae > Neolamprologus > Neolamprologus brichardi. The sequence goes on from NC_142117.1 coordinate 29,261,706, forward strand.
AAAAAAATTTTCATCCCTGAGGCCATAAATCAGAGGACTCAGGCACCTCGGAGCAATATTAAACATAATGTAGTTAGAATATCTGACATTTACATATAACATGAAATCAATCTGAAGCACTGCAGTTTCAATGAATGGGCACCACAGCTGAATGAGACAGAGCAACAACTGGAAAGCATGAAGGATCACTGTTTTGAGTCCTTTATGTGTCAACTTCTTTTTATCTCCTGATGCAGCTTTGGCCACTTTCATTATTTGAACATATGAGTATGCAATAGTGATGCCCATAATCAAGAAATAAAATTGAAACACAGCTGATCGAACATGATCCTGCCATCTGTAAAGAGTAAATGTCTCTACACTACATATCATGGATTGCTTGTAGAACTTAAGTGAGGCAGAAGCAAAGAACATGGACATAATAATTATATAAGGACCAAAGCTGAGAACATGAATGATCAGGATACAGTACATAGTGCTGCGTGTGCAACACAGCTGTCCATGACGCAGGGGCATACAAATGGCCACATAGCGCTCCAGAGTCATTGCTGTCAGAGTAACTGGTGTGACAAAATTATACATAACCACAAAAATAGTGATGATTATACACAACCACACTTGTATTGTAATTTCAAAATGGGTCAATATAAGCAAAACATCTGACAGCAATAACAAAACACTGTCTGACAGCAGTGTTACGAAAAACAAGATGTAGCGTGCAGATGTGTGAAAGGATTCCTTTTTAACAAAGATCACAATGAGCAACATGTTGATGAAAAGAAAAATTATTACCAGGGTTTGTACGATAATGACCTTGTCATTGACTGGTATCTGCAAAAAAACATCATTCACTGAGTTGTTACCTGCCATAGCGAAGAAACATGTGTTTGAAGTACTTCTAAGAGTTAAATAAAGTTTTGTTAATAAATGTAAGATTTTCCTTTTAAAAATCAAAGTTCAAAATCAAATCCAGTGGAGAAACCTTCCATTCTGTTTCAGAGCCAAACGTCTTCTCCTGCGTTCCCTGCAGTTTTCTGAGAAATGACTGTGCATCATTAATTTGAAGCTTACAGCAACTAAGAATAACAATAACACATGAAACTTCCTTCTACTGTGTTGTCATCTTCCCCTAGCACCCATTCTCCTCAGCATCGATGCCTCTAAATAGGTAATTGATGGTATACTCAGGAGACTTTGTAGTCAACTCAACATAACTGACCTAAAAGAATTGAAAAGTTGTTGTTTGCTGAGGAGGCAATCATCTGTAGTTAGTGCAACAAGTGAGACTACATCGCATTATTTTGGCTCTATGTCTTAAAAACTCCAAAAGTGATGTGACTGTGACAGGTAATAGGTCTGTTTGTGAGGTATTCAGTTAAGTGAAAACTGTCCTTTCTTTACTAAGCATTGTCTCTCAATTTTCCATAAATGAGAAAGTTTAAAATAGCAGAGTTTTGTATGTATTTTTCTGCCTTTGATTATATTAAACTGTATAGAGACAAGTGCATAACACATGTAAGAAAGACTTGAAAAACATCAGACATTAATATCCTAAAACTGATCACACATAGATTGACCAGTTGGTAGGTTTACTGATGCTAGGTGTATTTTAAAGATATGTGGCTACTTCAGCTCATCTGTAACCCACCCAGCAGAGACTTCATGGTCCCATTTGTGGATAATATAGGTAAAAAAAATTTGCTAATAACTTACAATTCAAAACGGAGAAGAGAAGTCAGATGCAAAATGTATTGTTCTTTTCTTCAAGCATTTTTCCTCACTATTCCCTCTTTTAAGTGCACATATCAATTTTTGTTGTATTTTGTCTTGCTACAGCAGTTAATGAAAAGTGGATAACTGTCACAGCTGGAAGCCAGAATGTGGAGTGGACCCAAAAACAAATTCAAGCCAAGAAACAGAACTTTGACGTGAACAAGGGTTTCATTTACAGTTGCATGAAGGTACAAGAGGATAAGAACATAAACTGTGAAATACAGTGAATGTGAACTAAGAGCAAACTGTGACATACTAGGAAACATGAATGAAGTGGAGACTAGGAAGACAAGCTTTGAGTAAACTGTGAGATGCTATGAACTAGCAGGGTGTTACTGGGGTTATTAAATATGTGTATATGGGTGTATGCCTTTATTGATGAAACTTCATTAATTATAAACCTGGTGTCTGTAGAAATGTTTAGCTTATTTTAGATTTTAGAAATGTGTTAACATAGAATGTAGAATTATTGTACAGACACTGACACTGACTTCAATGTAATAAAGGCCTGACTGTGTCATGAACTTAAGAGTAGATTGTAGGAGACCCCTCCCGCAGTTGAACTGTGAAAGGTCTCAACATTTGTAACTGGATAACTGTGGTCTGGAAGGGAGATGGGTTTTATGACCTCTAGGGAGTCACCTACACCCACAGTGTTTTAACTGTCACGCACACTCACTCACGTGCACACACATACATACAGGTATGCATACACAGTCACACACGAGCACTCACATAGACACAGACACAGAGTTTGCAGCACACCGTAGGGGGGTTTTATGATGGGGATGCCTCTATAAACCTGGCTGTAACTAACAAAGGGGTGAAGATTTTGTAGAGGGACACACCGGCCTCGTCTTCCCTTCTAGAAGTGCATGCTTAAATGAAGATGAATAAAAGTTTTGTGAAAATGACTACTGAGTTCCGGTGCCGTCTCTGGAAGTTTCGACGAATAAAAGAACGGGGGTGAAACTGATTTCGCAACATGTCCTATCCTGCAAGTTTTTCAGTTAAAACCATTACTATGAACTTTATTATATCATATCATATATTAACCTCTGTCTCTCTTCCACAGCATGTCTTTCATCCTGTTTTCCTTTCTTTCACCCCAACCGGTCGCAGCAGATCGTTGCCCCTCCCTGACCCTGGTTCTGCTGCAGGTTTCTTCCTGTTAAAAGGGAGTTTTCTCCTTCCCACTGTCGCCAAAGTGCTTGCTCATAGGTGGTCATATGATTGTTGGGTTTTTCTCTGTACCTATGAAGCGCCTTGAGGTGACTTTTGTTGTGATTTGGCGCTATATAAATAAAATTGAATTGAATTGAATTATTATTTTAGGCAAAGAGTAAAACATATGTGCTATAGCTTTAAGCGAACCATCATTATTAGCAAAGGCTGATATTAGCTTGGTATAATATCAAGCTAAAATGTAAGACTGCAATTTTACTGTAAATCAGTCAAAATCCATCCATCCACTTCTGCTTATCCTTTTTCAATTCAATTCGATTTTATTTATATAGCGCAAAATCACAACAGCAGTCGCCTCAAGGCGCTTTATATTGCACAGTAGATCGTACAATAATAGATAGAGAGAAAAACCCAACAATCATATGACCGCCTATGAGCAAGCACTTTGGCGACAGTGGGAAGGAAAAACTTCCTTTTAACAGGAAGAAACCTCCGGCAGAACCAGGCTCACGGAGGGGCGGCCATCTGCTGTGACCAGTTGAGGTGAGAGAAGGAAGACAGGATAAAGACGTGATGTGGAAGAGAGACAGAGATTAATAACAGGTATGATTCAATGCAGAGGTCTATTAACACATAGTGAGTGAGAATGGTGACTGGAAAGGAAAAACTCAATGCATCATGGGAATCCCCCGGCAGCCTATGTCTATTGCAGCACAACTAAGGGAGGATTCAGGGTCACCTGGTCCAGCCCTAACTATATGCGTTAGCAAAAAGGAAAGTTTTGAGCCTAATCTTAAAAGGCTCAAAACCAAAAATACAAAATCAAACCAAAACGTGAGAACTGAAAATACTGGGTCAAACTGACCCAGAACCGTGATACTTCTTGCTGTGAGGCGACAGTGCTAACCACCGTGCCACCATGCTGCCTTCAGTCAAAACCAAAATCAGTTTTCTTTTATTTTTAAACTCAGATTATTAAATACCACAAGTAAACTAATACTTTATATTATATATAATACTTTTACATATTGAGCGATAAATCTGATTTTCCTTTCTGTAACTGAAAATAATTATATTATAAAATGGTAAATTAAAAGATAAATATTTATTTTAAAAAGTGTGCATTGTTATGAACATAGATGTGGGCATTGTGTGTTACCGATTCAACTGGAATATGGCTATATAGTTAGAAAAGACTACCAGATCACATCCTTATTTAGATAGTTTTAAATTCATTCATTTATTTAAAAGGGTAAATTGTTCCTGACAAATAGTTTCTGATTGAAAAGTCAAATGCATAAAGGTTTCCTCTTTTTACAGTAAAACAACACATGACATACACAACAGCTAAACACAAAACCACCTCTTCAAATTGTGGAAAGATAAAGACTAATAAATAATCAATATGATGAAAATGAATGAATGCTTTGCTTTACAATGAATGTCAACATTATAATTATAATTGATATAGCATGTCAAATTAGGTTTCTTTTGAACATGATGAAGTAAGCAAAAGATTCTTAAGTGCAAAAAAGAATTTTTCATCCCTGAGTCCATAAATGAGAGGACTCAGACACCTTGGAACAATACTAAATAATAAATAATTAAAATATCTGAAATTTCAAAATAAATTAAAATGAATCTGAAGGACTGTGTTTTCTATAAATGGGGTAGGCAGCTAGATGAGACAGAGGAGCAGCTAGAAAGTATGAAGGACCACTGTTTTGAGGCCTTTGTGTATTGACTTCTTATCCTCTCCCGATGCAGCTTTGGCCACTTTCGTTATTTGAACATATGAGAAAATAATAATAATCCTCATAATCAAGAAATAAAACTGATGTATTGCTGATCGAACTTGATCCTGCCACCTGTAAAGAATAAACAACTCAACAGTGCAAATCATATATTTTCTGTAGAAGTTAAGTGAGACAGTAGCAAAGAACATGGACAGAATAATTATACAAGGGGCAAAGCTGACACCATGAATGATCAGGATACAGTACATAGTGCTGCGTGTGGAGCAGAGCTGTCCATGACGCAGGGGCATACAAATAGCCACATAGCGCTCCAGAGTCATTGCTGTCAGAGTAACTGGTGTGACAAAAGTATACATAAGCACAAAAATAGTGATGATTATACACAACCACACTTGTATTGCAAAATGAAAATAGGTTAAGATTACCAGGATATCACTCACAAATAACAAAATGCTGTTTGACAGTAACGTTACAGAAAATAAGATGTAGCGTGCAGATGTGTGAAACTGTGGGGGATTAGAAATTATTTTACTGCTATTGTTAATAATCATCATCATTACCATTGCATTAATACAATCTGCAGTATTGATATTGTATTCAGATGTTTAAACATATTGGTACCCGATTAGCCTTTATTACAGGTGCAGTTATAACCACTCTAAACTGTTGAGTTGAATCTATAATCTTAAATGCTTTTGAATGCTTGTTATAATCTGAAATGTGTATGTGCTGGCCTTCCGTCTGGTGGAAAAAGGTTACAAGTTGAAACTGAGTGCAGTTCATGCTGACACACACACAGTAGACTTTATCTCATTTATAGGTGAGAGGTTAATCATGTTTGCTTGTAACTCTAAAATTGTCTCTGCAAACAGAGGAACAGTTTGGTTTTCCAGACGGGAAGTGAAAGTCAGAAGGCTGACAGGAAGCATCTGCTGTGGAGATGGAGACAATGTTATTTTAAACTGTCTTAAGTCATTGTGGTTTTGAAACCTAGGTATGAACTGTATCTGAGTGATGTTTAAGGGCGTCAGTAAATTTAAGCCCAGAAGGTATAAAACACCTGCTTATGCTCTGTAAGTTGGGGATCGGCGCTGTCTGCGTACAGTGGCGGTCTTCCCACGCGTGTCATTAAAATCATCGTTTGACTTCACCTGGCCGGATCAGTGTTGTTATTATGGAAGTTGATTACCTCCTCTACCCCTCCTCAATATTTGAACCCAACAAAACAATTATTTTTTTTTACAAAAGTCAGGATGAGCAACATCTTAATACAAAGAAAAATTATTACCAGAATCTGCACAATAATCATCCGGTCATTAGGTCGCTGCAAAAAAACATTCACTGAGTTGTTATCTGCCATATAGAACTGAAGCACTTCTCAGAGTTGAAAAAGTGTCAATATTAAATGAATTAAAAAAAAAAAAATTAAGTGCAGTAAAGAAATCTTCTACTGTCTTCTGTAGCCAAATATCTTCTGCTGGACTGCTGAAGTTGTCTCACAGATGACTGTGCATCATTATTTTAAAGGTTACAGCTTTCGAGAACAACGATCACACAAAACCTTGCTACGCAGTGTTGTCATCTTCCTTTGACACCCATTCCCCTCGATTCCACAATATTGATAGATGGAGCACTCAAGAGATTTTTTTTTCTTGTTGCCTTTCCCGTTCCATACTTTAGTAATCAGAATTGTTTTCTGAAGGCCAGGAAAGATGCCCGACGGATTTATTTTTTCAAGTGGAGAAAATATGGCAATGCCATATTGGTCCACTTGATTGATCTATTTTATTTTATTTTATTTTATTTTATTTTATTTTAAGTTTTGACAAATTGGACAGACATTTAAACAGTAAAGGAGAACGAGAAAGAAAGAAAGGGAGAAAGAAAAACGGGTGGAAGGGGGGACAGTAAGAGAAGACTGAGAAAATCTGTTGTATCACCTGTTAAAAGAAGAAAAAAGAAAACAACCAACCAGAGAACAACACAATACAGAGATCAAAGCAACAACCTAGATACATGTACATAACACTAAATGCTCAATATTGAATGTTAATGAGCAGCACGCAAGACTGACAGCGCACGATTGCTTTAAGGTAGCAGCCAAGGAAGATATAGTTTGTGTCTGTGAGCACCCGTGTGTACACCTGTGTGTGTGAGCGCACTTGAGTTCAAAAGGTTTATCCATGTAACGACCTGCTAGAGCAGTGGTGCGGGGAGGGGGGGCAATGGCTCTGCAATGGCGGTATGAAAAAAAAAGTAATGAATGCTTGCACGCTGCTAGCATAATGAACATGTTTTTGGACTGGGCTCCCACGCAAACACAAAACAGAGGTTGAAGCATCGCCAAATATGCTTCCAAACCAACTTCCTTGCCAGCCAAAAACTAGAACACATAATGAAGCATATCTTGCCTTTGGTTTCACCTGCACAACACCTGTCGTGCCAAGGTAGGTATCCCCGACAGGATTTGTTTCCTCTTTGTCCTTGTAAAACAAAGGGGGGCCTAGCAACAAAGGTTTGGGAACCACTGTGCTAGAGGGTGTAGGGAGCCATAGCCCTGCCCCCCAGAGCATGAAGCAGACATGGAGAAGACCCAGGACCGAACATCCACAGGCTTCCCAGAGTGCAAAAGCCTAAAGACAAACACTGGAGAGGCCACCGCACCACCTTCCCGGAAAGAGCTGAGGAGAGCACCAGACGTGGGATCACCCTGCAGCCACAGTGCAGAAGCCACAGGGATCTGCGGTGATGAGTGTGAATAGGTGTTTGTGTGTTGTGTGAGGGTCATTTGACTAGTTGCTGCTCTCCCCGGCTAGCACAGGGGAGTGTCTAGCTGAGCATTTGCTCTTCCTTCGGACACTCGTTTTTTGTTTTGCCTTTGTTATTTTCGGAGCAAACCCGGGTGGGGATTAATTCTCTGTTGGGGGTATTTTTTTTCTTTTCGGTGCCTTTGACACTTGATGTTTTGCCTTTAAAGTGGCCTCGAGCCTGGTACGCTCCAGAAGCTAGGTCAGGCTAAATTCTGAGTAGGCAGGACTGGGGGGAGTGTGGGCAGAATTTTAGTTAATGGTTGACTATACACAACACATTTTATTTTGCCTGTTTGTGGTTGTGTAGTGAAGGTGTTGTGTGGCCCTTTTGTGGTTAGCTGGTGTTTTGCAGGCCGTTTTGAGTTTTCATGGCCACTTTTGATATTTCTTGATTTACGGCAGAGCCGTCGCTTGCCCTGCTTGAGGTTTGTAGGAAGAGGGATCTGCATGAGGTGGCAACATATTACGGGATCAGTGTCTCCACTGGTCTACGCAAAGCGGAGCTGAAGGCCGCTCTGGTGTCTGGGTTGTTGGAGAAGGGGGTGGTTGTAAGGCAAGAACCCCCGAGCACACCCAGTCCGGCTGGATCAAGTGCAGCGCCTGAGGTTACAAGCCAGGCCGTAAAACCGTCAGTGTCTACACCTGTGGGCCAGGGGCTGCCTGAGGGCGGGCCAATGACGCTGCCCCATTTTGATCCGCTCTCCACCCAGTCATCAGAGGGTTCTAAGCAGGATGCTAGGCTCAAAGTCCGTCTGGCTCGTCTCCAGCTGGAAAAGGAACAGCATGAGAGAGAGTTCCAGCTGAAAAGGGAGATAGAGCTTAGGCGTTTGGACGCGGAACTGGCTAGGGCTAGGGAGGTTGAGCTGATGAAGGTGGAGGCGGAGACTAAGGTCAAGCTGCGACAGCTGGAACTCCAGCAGGCCTCCTCCCCTCCTGTGGCGGCTTCGCTGTCACAGACAGAGATACAGTTTGATGTAGGAAGGAATAGTCGTCTGGTCCCTGTATTTCGTGACACTGAGGTGGAGATTTATTTTGAATCATTTGAGCGGATAGCGACAGCCTTGTGTTGGCCGCGGGATGCGTGGGCCATCCTGCTGCACTGCAAGCTGGTGGGCAAGGCACAGGAGGTTTGTTCCTCATTGTCCGCTGAATGCAGTTTGGACTACGACAAAGTGAAAAGTGCAATCCTGTTAGCCTACCAACTAGTCCCCAAGGCTTACAGGCAGTGATTTCAGGGGTTGAAAAAGGTGCCGGGTCAATCCTTCCTGGATTTCGCGAGGGAAAAGAGTGTCCTCTTTGACCGATGGTGTATGGCCTGTACCTAGTTTCGGTACGGGAGTTAATTCTCATTGAGGAATTTAAAAACTGCATCTCCGAGCGGATGGCAGTATATCTGAACGAACAGAAGGTCTCCTCGTTGCAGCAGACCGCGACACTGGCTGACGAGTTCGCACTTGTCCATAAAGCCAGTGTCGTTAAGCATGAGTGACGCGACACCCTAGCGAAGGCTAGCGGTGCTAGTGGTGAGCAAGACACAAGGGGAGAAGTACCTGTGCCTCGTCCCAGGTCAGACCAGAAATGTTTCTACTGTTTTAAATCTGGCCATTTAATAGCAGACTGCGAGGCCTACGGGCGAAGACAGCCAGCTTCAACACCACGTAAGCCAAAAGGGATAGGGCTGATTAAAATCGCTTCTCCTGTTAACAGACCCCTTAGCACTGAGACTCCTGATGAATGTTTTAAACCCTTCATTTTCAAAGGAGCAGTGTCGCTCTCTGGTGAGCCTGAAGATGAGCGTACTGTGACCATTTTACGTGACACAGGTGGCTCACAGTCCCTCATACTGGCCAGTGCACTTGCCTTTGATGAAAAGACTGCCAGCGGCACTGATGTTATTGTTAGAGGCGTTGGAATGACTTATGTGCCCGCCCCCTCCATCGAATTTGGGTGCAGAGTGACCTAGTAAGTGGTATTTTTCCTGTAGCTGTGTGTCCTTGCTTCCCAATTGATGGCGTGGATTTTATAATGGGAAATGACATTGCAGGCGGGAAGGTTTATCCTACCCCAGAGGTCACAAAGACTCCTGACCCTAGTCCTTTGTCAGATGTTTTAAGCCGGCAGCACCCGGATGTATTTCCTGTAGGTGTTCTTACCCGGTCACACGCCCATCGGCAGGGAGAAGTAGTTGACTTGTCAGGGTCAGTGGTCGGCTCTATTTTGGAAAAGGATGTGATGCCCTCCGAGGAGGAGGTGGGTCCTGATGCCAAGGAACTGGCTCAAGAAGTAGCTGAGCCTGCTCCTGAACCTGCAGCCCCCCCTCTCCTCACACGGGAGGCCCTTATTATAGCTCAGAAAGAGGACCCGTCGTTAGCCAAATGTTTTGCCACCGTAGATGAGAGCAATGGTCCGACAGGAGACAGGAAGCAGACATTAGTTGTTTGTGATGGACTGTTAATGCGCAGGTGGACCTCAAAGCCAGGGGAGGACTGGAGTGTAGTCCAACAGATAGTGGTCCCGGCTAGTTTGCATCAGCACGTGCTACAATTAGCCCATGACCATTCATGGTCAGGACATTTGGGGATAACTAAAACATATGACCGTATTCTGCAGCACTTCTTCTGGCCGGCAATGAAGGCAGATGTTGCAAGGTATTGTAATACTTGTCACACGTGTCAACTGGTGGGCAAACCAAACCAAACTGTGCCCCCTGCCCCACTATGTCCAATACCTGCTGTTGGTGAGCCATTTGAGCATGTTTTGGTCGATTGTGTTGGTCCGTTGCCAAGAACACGGGCAGGTAATCATTTTTTATTGACCATAATGTGCTTGTCCACGCGGTTCCCTGAAGCCATTCCTCTGCAGAGGATCACCACTGCAAACATTACTAAGGCGCTGATCAAATTTTTTACCACCTTTGGTCTCCCAAAAACAGTGCAAACAGACCAGGGAACTAACTTCTTATCCCAAGCATTTAAACAGACTTTAATCTCCCTTGGCATTTCTCATTCTGTGTCCAGTGCTTATCACCCAGAGTCGCAGGGTGCACTTGAGCGTTGGCACCAAACACTTAAGGCCATGCTGAAAAAGTACTGCCATGACACGGGAAGAAGTTGGGATGAGGGTGTCCCCTTTGTACTGTTTGCGATACGCAATGTTAAGCAGGAGTCCTTAGGGTTCAGCCCAGCTACCCGCTGAAGATGTTGAAAGAGAGGTTCCTTAGCGGGGGTGTTCCAAAAACTAACGTGGCAGATTTTGTGAAGACGTGTAGGGATCGCTGGCAGCGTGCTACCTCATTAGCAAAAGAGGCCCTGTGTACTTCCCAGGCAAGCATGAAGAAGTGGTACGACAGAAAGGCTGTGAAAAGACATTTTCAGGCTGGAGACAAAGTTTTAGTGTTGCTACCAGTGCCTGGTTCTGCTCTTTCGGCCCGTTTTGCGGGACCGTATGTTATAGTGAGGAAGGTGTCTGAGACAGATTATGTCCTCAGTACCCCAGAACGCAGGAGGAAAACACGCCTGTGCCACATTAACATGTTAAAACCCTACCATGATAGGGAAACCCATGAGACTGTTGCCAGCGCAGCAACCTCCAGCTCTGTCTCTGCCACCGTGCTGAGCGTAGAGGCCAGTGCTGACGACGATCTCCATATGGTTTCTGAGGGACAACAGTGTGGGCGGTTGGCGAATTCAGCTTACTTAGCCGAGGTAACGGCCCACTTGTCTCATCTAGCTCCTTCACAATGCAAAGATGTGCTTAGCCTACTGCACTCTTACCCTTCTCTCTTTGGTGATGTGCCCTCGCGTACTAGTGTTTGTGAACATGATATCAGTGTTGGTGACGCAACCCCAATCAAACAGCACGCGTACCGCTGCCCCATGGGAAAGCACGAGGTGATGAGGAAGGAAGTCAGTTATTTAGTAGAGAATGGTTTGGCACAACCGAGCCACAGCCCTTGGAGCTCCCCATGTTTGCTTATGCCCAAGTCTGATGGCACCCCACGTTTCTGCACCGACTACCGGAAGGTAAATGCAGTGACTGTCTCCGATTCTTTTCCACTTCCTCGTATGGAGGATTGCATCGATAATATAGGTCCTGCCACATTCATTTCCAAACTGGACCTTCTTAAAGGGTATTGGCAGGTGCCTTTGACCCCCAGAGCCTCCGACATTTCTGCATTTGTCACACCCGTCCATTTCATGCAGTACACCGTGATGGCGTTTGGCATGAAAAACGCTCCGGCCACATTTCAGCGTTTAATGCAGCTGGTGTTGGGGGATGTGCCTCGGTGTAATGTGTACTTGGATGATGTAGTGATATACACGGCCACATGGGAAGAGCATGTGGCCATCCTACAATCAGTGTTCCAGCGGTTGGCCGACGCCTCGTTAACTCTAAATCTCGCTAAGTGCGAGTTTGCCAAAGCGACAGCCACATACCTGGGAAAAAAGGTGGGTTTCGGGCAGGTTCGCCCGGTAGAGGCAAAAGTCGAGGCTGTCCTCAGCTACCCGGCCCCAGCCACTAGGCGGGAGTTAAGGCGGTTCCTGGGCATGAGTGGATACTATCGCTGTTTTTGCAAGAACTTTGCGGTAGTTGTGGCCCCTTTGACAAAGCTATGTAGCCCCAAAATCCCTTTTGAGTGGTCAGGGGAATGCCAGCATGCATTTGAGTCTGCAAAATCTCTCCTTTGCAGCGCCCCAGTTCTGGCTGCCCCCAACTTCTCTCAGCCTTTCAAACTGGAAGTCGACGCCAGTGCCACCGGAGCTGGTGCGGAGCTGGTGCGGTGCTGTTGCAGGACGACGCAGAGGGTGTGTGTCACCCAGTCTGCTATTACTCTGTACAGTTCAGGCGCCACCAGTTAAACTATTCCACCATAGAGAAAGAAGCTCTAGCGCTGCTGATGGCCTTGCCACACTTCATTGTGTATGTGGGCTCTAGCTCCTTTCCAGTAACGGTGTATACAGATCACAATCCCCTTACTTTCCTCCAACGCATGTACAACCAGAACCAGCGACTAATGCGCTGGGCATTGCAGGTGCAGGATTATGATCTGGTTATCCACCACAAGAGAGGGTCTGAAAATCTGGTGGCTGATGCACTCTCACGCAGCGCTCGGTGATGAGTTGATTCTGTGTTTTGTATAGTGTGAATATAGGGTGGGGGGAATGTTACATCCTGTGAGGCTGTGGGAGTGTGTGGGCGTGGTGTTGTCCTCTCCCTCTCCTCCTCCTTCTTTATTGCCCCTCCCCTGTCTCGCTCTGCCAGCAGCCAGTCGTGCCAGAGTGGACCGAGCCCCGGTCCCAGAGGCACTAGGTCTGAGTGCACCCAACCTCCTGGAAGGGGCCCGACCCAGCCACAGGTGCCAGGCCCCACCAAGCTGCCGCCGGGAGTGCATCAAGTACATACCTGAGCGCTCAGCCCCGGACACCGAGAACCACCAACGTACCGATAGCTGAGGATATCAGCCACCAGTAGGGAGTGTGGTGGGTGGAGACAGGCCTCCACACCTAGGGGGGCCTGAGATGTTCCCAGGCGGCGTCATGTTGCCGCATTTTGTTCTAAAGTGCATTTATTAAAAACACCCAGCACGCCCCTGCGGTTTATCCCTCGGGTCCTCTACGAGAGGCCTGGGAGCTTGAGGGTCCTGCGCAGTATCTTAGCTGTTCCCAGGACTGCGCTCTTCTGGACAGAGATCTCCGATGTTATTCCCAGGATCTGCTGGAGCCTCTCGCCTAGCTTGGGAGTCCCCGTGATTACCACAGGGACCACCGTTACCTTCACCCTCCACATCCTGTCGAGCGCTTGGTATTTCTCCAGCTTCTCGTGTTCCTTCTTCCTGATATTGCTGTCATTCGGAACCGCTACATCGATCACTACGGCCATCTTCTTCTGTTTGTCTACTATGTCCGGTTGGTTAGCCACCACCATTTTGTCCGTCTGTATCTGGATTGTCTCTGGGGCATCTTTACACAGCCTCTATGGATCTTGTACCCTAGGTATTCACTGAGCACGCTGTCAGTTGGGGCCATCTTCGTGATGTATTCTTGGATGTTCGTTGTCTCATCCTGGACTGGGTGTTTTGCGTCTCTAGTATTCTTGCCAATTCCTTTCTGTGTCCTGCTCATGTATTGACCCATGTGCCTGTTCATCTTAGCCGATATGATGCCTGACAGGAGCTTCCATGTAGTACTGAGGCAGGTTATTGGTCGGTAGTTGGGGTCTTCTTGGGGTCCTTGGGGGGATTCCTCAACACCTGACGCGGACCTTGTTGATCCTGGACGCCCCAGGCAGGAATCAAACTTGCGATCCTCTGTTCCAAAGGCGTGTAGTCTAACCACTACGCTATCTTTTTGATGTGGTAAACTTCCTCCCCTTTGTATGGCTTCACTGTGTTATCCAGGGTGAACCATCTAGGGGTGTGGGGGAGACTACCCTCTTTATGACCAAGGATGTTCCTGTGCTTTTATGTTATAGGACCCTTTGATCTGACACACACACACACACACACACACACACACACACACACACACTCTCACATAACACACACACAGTGCCTTGTCTTTGTAACCAAGGGGGGTTACGTGGGGAAGGTACGTGTTGTAAACTATTGTTTATTGTGTGAACGTTGCCAATAAAAGGGAGCGAGAGGTGGCAGTCGGAGAGGTCACTGTGATGAGCTAGGATACCGACAAGGCCTCCCTTGCAAGTAAAAAGATCGATCGCTGATGCCTTGTTTTTCTTTCACGGGAATAAGTTCTGGGATCAGCGGGGTCTGACTTAGACCCAACAGTAACTGTCACAGCTGGAAGCCAGAATGTGGAGTGGACCCAAAAACAAATTCAAGCCAAGAAACAGAACTTTGACGTGAACAAGGGTTTTATTTACAGTGGCATGAACATACAAGAGGATAAGAACATGAACTGTGAAATACAGTGAATGTGAACTAAGAACAAACTGTGACATACTAGGAAACATGAATGAAGTGGAGACTAGGAAGACAAGCTTTGAGTAAACTGTGAGATGCTATGAACTAGCATGGTGTTACTGGGGTTATTAAATATGTGTATAGACAAACGGACATTTCTGTAGTGTATTGATTACTAAACAGTGGAAAAGGGGTGGGATTAAATAAAATTATGCTTCTTCCTGCTCCTTTTTGAACATGAAAGGTTTTTTTGTTTGTTTGTGTTTGGGATTTTTTTCTTTTTTTTGTAGTTGTGGTTGCTTTGTTTTCCTCTTGTTTCGCTTCGTTTGTTTGTCTCTTTTTATATTTCAATGTGGTTGTATTTTTTCAACATGTTCAAAATAAGATTCAATTCAATTTAACTATGAACTAAGAAGGTGACGTGAAACACTATGTACATGAGCTCAGGGACTAGATCGTCCCAGAATATGAATGGTGGTTGAGAGGTCTTGGCGAGGGGAACAGTGGTACAGAAGACAGTCAGGTTGGCCCTTGGGGAAATGACTGAATTACTCCAAACTGTTAGTTTGAACAGTCTTACTTGGTAGCAAGTGGAGTCATGTGAGAGGGAGGAAGCAGGATAATGAGGCCTGGGTGAGTCAAGTGAAGTAGTAATCCGTGATTCCAAAACAGTGAAGGCAGGGGGGCGAGCAGGTGAGACTGGAGAAAACAGATTGAGAGGTTTACCAGCTATTTGGAGTGCAATGGAGTCCAATGTTCAGGTGAGCGAGGCTATTGCAAGGTTGTAAGGTGAGTCAGGAAAAAACTGGGAAGACAAGAACATAGAGGTGAATACTAGAACAATGAGTGCTGCGAGACACATAGGACCAAACACTAATGAGGGTTAGCAGACAATCTGGTGAAAGCTGGATTTGGACGCTGGTCTTATATACAGCTGGCTTAATCAGTCTCACATGGCACTCAGGGGAGGAGCAGCGAAGGCTCCACCCAAAGGTGGAGAGCAGCACTGTGGAAATTTACTGTGACTCACCCAGACCATGACAGGTAAGGGCCATGACAGCTGAAATATATTGTATTTTAATGAAGGAAATTTCTACCAGAATGGTCTTTATGATCCTTATGTTGAGCCTCTCAAAGTACCTCATGATAGTGGGAATAAATGTAACGTATTTTGAGTTTCTGTCCACTTGCAGAACAGCATCCAAAATAGATGGGGACCGACTGACCAGATTCAGCATAGATCCAGTTCACCTCTGTTTTTTTGTCAGCTCATCCCACCGGAACAAATTTTGGATGCATCTGTAGTGGCTCATTTTGTCTTAACACAATATGTATTCCGTGTTTTAAATATTTAAAATGTAGCTACATAGAACTATGAAAGCATTTGTCTCTCATGACATGGGGTCATCACATGACATTTTTTATTTTTGCCTGTCCCACTTTTTCTCCCGGTGAAAATTGCCTGAGTCTAGCCCCTCTGACATACAGGCGTTGCTGACGCTGCTGAGCCTGTAGCAAATTCTCCCGTGACAACTTCCCCAAAGTGTGGAGTTTCACTCTCAGGTCCAACACGTACTGAATCTCATTCTTGGCGGGGCTCGGACCTTCCTCCCAGCTTTCTTTAATCAGGTCGAGCACCCCACGTGGCTTCCTGCCAAACAGCAGTTCAAAGGGAGAAAATCCCGTGGAGGCCTGGGGCACCTCCCGCACTGCAAATAACAGAGGATCTAGACAGCGATCCCAATTGCGTTTATCTTCAGTTATGAACTTACGAATCATGGACTTTAAAGTCTTATTCAGCCGCTCCACCAGCCCATCCATCTGAGGGTGGTAGACGCTGGTCCGAATAGATTTAATGCCCAGTAATTCGTACAGTTCCCGCAGTGTGCGAGACATGAACGACGTGCCCTGGTCAGTCAGTATCTCTTTCGGGATTCCAACTCGGGAGATGACCTGAAACAGTGCCTGCGCCACACTCTTTGCAGAGATGTTGCGCAGCGGGACTGCTTCCGGGTACCGCGTTGCATAATCCACCAGGACTAATACAAAGCGGTAGCCACGTGCACTCCGATGAAATGGCCCATTGAGGTCCATGCCAATGCGCTCAAACGGGACCTCTGTGAGTGGGAGCGGGCGCAAAGGCGCTTTTGGTATGGCCGGCTGATTAACAAGTTGGCAGACCGGGCAGGACGCGCACCAGCGGCGCACATCTGCTCGGATGCCCAGCCAATAAAATCAGGCCGTTATTCGCTCCAGAGTTTTTTGTAACCCATATGCCCTGCCATGGGGTTATAATGAGCCGCCTGGAAAATCATTTCCCGGCGGCCCTGCGGAATGTCACGACTCACTCGATATAACCTATCTTTTAATAAAATGAAGCGCGGGTAGGTCCGCACGGCTTCAGGGCGCACCACGTGACCATCAATCTCAATCACCTGGTCAAAGGCTGAGCGTAGGGTGTCATCACGAGATTGCTCAAGTGGGAAATCACCCACGGGGGAAATTTCCGGAGCCGGCGGGGCCTCCCATGAAGGACCCGCCGTCTCCCCCTCCCCGGAGTCAGTGTCGGACGACCCCGCGTCACCCCTGAGTGCCGCGCAGAAACTACAGACTACTAACGGTTGTGATCGCATCCCCGCATACTGCCCTAACAGATGATGAAACCCCGGCCAATTCGTGCCCAGAATTAGGGGATGCGACAGACGCGGGCTAACCGCAGCCGTTACTCTATGCGTTTTGCCCTTATACTTTAATAATAGCGTGTCCATAGTTCAGTCTCAGCTGAACTATGGACACGCACACACATACATATACTGATACTGATAAGCACTCACCGACGCATCACCCTCCCTACGCCGGATCCAACGGCGGATCCAACGCCACCTCCAACGCTTACCTTTCCTCTGATGTGGACATCGGGTCAGTTGGAGGCGCAGTCGAAAGATTGCAGCGGTCCCAGATCAGATGTACACACTGGAACTCTTTCCCATGTCTCTTGTCTGTGTT
This sequence comes from Neolamprologus brichardi, assembly GCF_056152115.1. Classification (NCBI taxonomy): domain Eukaryota; kingdom Metazoa; phylum Chordata; class Actinopteri; order Cichliformes; family Cichlidae; genus Neolamprologus; species Neolamprologus brichardi. The sequence continues at coordinate 29,279,159 of NC_142117.1, forward strand.
TATTGTGCTATGGTGTGTTGATATCTGTGCATTCCTGTATCATCCCTTTGTGTTACACATTTCGATGTTTTTTTTCCTCGCTACCTAGCCTGACCTGTCTCCCCAATGTGATGTTTGTGTATTGTATGTACGGTCGGCAAGGTCTGTCATCTCGGTTGTGGGCAAAAGACCTGCAACTGACAAATAAAGGCTATCTCATCATCTCATCTCATCATCACTATGGGATACCTGTGAACATCACCATGAACACACTTCACCTCCACCCATTCTGCCTCCAGCAATGCCCCGGGGCGAACCAAGCTTTGGTGCACGAGGGTCTGCGTACACCCTGTGTCCACCAAAGCATGGTGTATTCCCCTCGAGTCCTTACCGGAATGCTGTATGTCCCTCCTGGACTGGGAGAGGGTGCTGGGGCACCGGCGACGCGGAACACCTGCCCCACTTCCATCAGAGGACAGTCCCTCCTCAGGTGTCCCGGTTGCCCGCACTTCCAGCACTCCTGTCCCGGCATCTGTGCTGCTCTCGTGGCTCAGAGGCGGCACTGCTCATTTCTGATCCCTGGGAAGGCACAAACGAGGGGAAAAGGATTAGTGGGGCTCAGTGTCAGCGCCCGCTCTGCCTGCCCTGGTGCAGGTACCCGGCCCCTCGGTGCCGGCACTGGGGCTTGTTTGCTCGGTCTCCGGCTGCCGTCCCCGGGCTCTCCCGCTCTAGTGGCAAGGCGGTCCTCCGCCAACTTTACCGCGACCTCTAGACTCGCGAGACGGTGGAATCGGACCCATCTCGCCGTCTCCGCAGGCAACCCCTCCACGAACTGCTCCAGCACCACCTTGTCCACCAGCAGCGTCTCTCCCTCTGATGATCCCGGCTGCAGCCAGCGCACCGCCACGTCGTGCAGCTTCCGGGCCCAAGCAAATGGCCGTTCCTCCGCGGCCGGCTGACAGCCCCAGAACCGCCCGCGATGATCCTCAGGGGTGAGTCCCAGCCTGTCCACCACCCGGCTCACGTCCTGGAAGCTGCTCCTCGAGGTCGGCTCAGACTCAGGGCAACTGTCTGAGCCTCCCCCGACAGCAGAGGAAGTAAACGCGGAGCCCACTCCACCTCCGGCCACTGGCAGGCCTCCGCCGCGGCACGAAAAAGCGGGGGGGAGGGGGGGTTCGGCGGAGCAGCGGCTCCAACCAGCCGCTCCAGAACCTGGGTCTGCCGGTCCGCCTGCTCCTGCAGCTTAGCCAGGTGAGCCCGCTGGGCCGCCGCCTGGTCCTGGCTCATCTTCGCCATCTCCGCCAGCATTTGCGCCAGGAACTGCAAAGGCTGGGCGGGCGGCGCAGCCTGTGGGTCAGACATCCCCACGTCGGCTGGGTTTCGGCACAACTTGTGAAATGCACATCACACACATACACACACGCACAGTTGTTTGTTGCCAGATGCCACGTTTATTTATAGTTTCATTTGTTATGACCGACCACAGTCTGACAGCGCCGGTCTCAGCTGATTTCCAGCCTTCCCTCCGCTCCTCTCCCGTCTCACTATAAAAGGGAAGGAAACCATCATCAGTCCAAACTCCATCAGCTGTTCTCACCTGCGTCTCCAGCACCTCCCCATTGAGCTCACTGTACCACTCCTCCCCTGCAGCCGCGCCCGGGACCACACCTCCACCACAATAATATTGTGGCATGCAGAGGAATCCTTACAAAGAAGCTCACAGAGAGAGATTGAGCATGCTATTCAACCCCAAGCTGGTAGGGGAAGCTCTTTATTAAAACACTTGCTTGTGCTACAATGTGCCTCAAGGTTCAACAACAGCACAACAGAAGTCACTCACGGTACAGCACTCTCTCTACAAAACAACAACTGTCAGTGACTCTGCACCACAGCGTAAACACAACATTCAAGATAACAGTTAAAAGTAACGTAACCATAAACAATAAAACAAGAACATCTAAACAGCAGCACATGTCCCAAGGCATGATGGGAGAGAACTAGCTGTTCCCCCAACACGCCACAATATAATATATATCTTTATTTATATAGGACCTTTCTAGATAAAACATCACAAGGTGCTGGAGGAAGTAATTATTGAAGTTAACTCAGAAAGATCAATTGGAGAAAAAGAGTCAAAAGGAATATCAATGGTACTGAAAGCAGCTGTAGATAATGTTACATCTGTGGGATGCTTATTGGTAATTTTTTCTCTAAAGATTAAAATTTTATCCGTCAAGACGTTCATGAAGTTATTACTAGTTAATGTTAAAGGGATGGTTGGCTCAACAGCAGACTTTTTGTCAGCGTGGCTACAGTGCTGAAGAGAAACCTAGGGTTCTTATTTTCTTCAATCAGTGATGAATAGTAAGATGTTCTGGCTTTGCGGAGGGCTTTCTTATAAAGCAACAAACTATTTCTCCAGGCTATATGATGATCTTCTAAATTTGTGACACGCCATTTCCTCTCCAGCTTACGAGTTATCTGGTTTAAGCTGTGTGTCTGAGAATTAGACCACGGAGTCAGGTACTTCTGATTTCAGGCCTTAGTTTTCACCAGAGCTACAGTAACCAGAGTCGTAGGTAGTGAGGAGATAAAATTATTAACAAGATGATCGACCTCTGTTGGCGTAGCGTTCAGGTAGGTGCTCTGCTCTGTGTTGGTACAGGGCATTGAAGATGATAACAGTGGGTGGATTATATTCTTAAACTTAGTTACAGCATTTTCAGAAAGACATCTACTCCCCACTGCTGTGTAATCAATTATCGTAAATTTAAATGTTATTAGGAAATGATCACACAGGAGAGGGTTTTCAGGAAATACTGTTAAATGTTCAGTTTCTATGCCATATGTGAAAACAAGATCTAGAGTGTGATTAAAGTGGTGGGTGGATTCTTTTACATTTTGAGAGAAGCCAATTGAGTCTAATAACAGATTAAATACCATATTGAGGCTGTCATTTTTTGCTTCTACATGGATGTTAAAATTACCCACAATAATTATTTTATCTGAGATGAGAACTAAATCAGATAAAAAGTCTGAGAAATCAGACAGAAACTCTGTGTAAGGCCCAGGTGGACGATAGATGATAACAAATAAGACTGGGTTTTGAGTTTTACATCTGGGGTGGGCAAGGCTAAGCATCAGGCTTTCACATGAATTAAAAGTCTGTCTTGGTCTTTCGTTGATTCGAAAGATTTGAGATTTCTGGTAGTTAGAATGACTCGGGGGTGTTTATTCATTTAAACTAACGTAATCATCCTGCTGCAACCAGGTTTCTGTAAGGCAGAGTAAATCAATTTGTTGATCAATTATTAAGTCATGTACTCCAGAGACCTGGAGGAGAGAGACCTAATATTTAATAATCCACATTTCACTGTTTTACTGTTTGGTTCAGATGTGGATACTGTATTGTTCTTTCTTTGTGATTTTTTATGTTGCTTAAGTTGTTTGTTGCTGGTCTTTAGTTTATTTTGTGTCTGTTTGGGAGCTGACACAGTCTCTATAGAGATGGGTTTTTTTTGTTTTTGTTCTTTTTTTTGGAGGGGGGGGGGGGGGGGGGTAACAGGAGGAGAGAAGCTGCAGAGAGGCGTGTAACACCGCAACTCTGCTTCCTGGTCCCAACTCTAGATAGTCATATTTCGGGGGGTTTAATAAATTTGTCCATATTTCTAGAAATGAGAGCTGCTCCATCCAAAGTGGGATGGATGCCGTCTCTCCTAACAAGACCAGGTTTCCTCCAGTTAGTGTGGTGATACCTGAAGCTGTTCTAAGCTGTTGGGAAGAATAAACCTTCCTGTTGTGAAACTGACATCAGCTCAACGTGTGTCCCTTTTTCTATTCTTTATCACATCACCACACATTATTGAACAGGAAACCAGTTGCCCCTCTGGTCATCATCTTAGAGAGGCAACACTGCCAACAGAGAACTGAAACACACAGGTATATTTTGATGGTACAACGCGACACCGAGCAAGAGCAAACACGGGGCTAATATACACAAGGAAGTAATCAGGGAATGGAAAACAGGAGGGAGACACAGCTGGGAGAGATAAGGGCTAACGAGACAGGGGGAGCAAAGATGGACACACTGACATAAGACACAATCCTTCAAAATAAAAAAGGAAACAATACACAAGGACGCAGACTAAGAAACAGACTTTACACGGGCAGAACTAAACCTAAACCAGAATAAGCTGGAATATACTAAATAATCATCATCATCTTCATCATACCATAGATCAAGAAAATAACCAAAAATACAAAATCAAACCAAAACGTCCATCCATCCATCCATCCATCCATCTTCATCCGCTTTATCCGAGGCCGGGTCGCGGGGGCAGCAGCCTAAGCAGAGAGGCCCAGACCTCCCTCTCCCCAGCCACCTCCTCCAGCTTATCCGGGGGAACACCAAGGTGTTCCCAGGCCAGCTGAGAGATATAATCTCTCCAGCATGTCCTGGGTCTGCCCCAGGGCCTCCTCCCAGGCCTCCTCCCGGTGGGACATGCCCGCACCACCTCACCCAGGAGGCATCCTTGTCAGATGCCCAAACCATCACATCTTTCGATTTGGAGCAGCAGCGGCTCTACTCTGAGCCCCTCCCGGATGGCCGAACTTCTCACCCTATCTCTAAGGGAGAGGCCAGCCACCCTTCGGAGGAAGTTCATTTCTGCCGCGTGCTAACCACCGTGCCACCATGCTGCCTTCAGTCAAAACCAAAATCAGTTTTATTTTATTTTTAAACTCAGGTTATTACATACCACAAGTAAATAAATACTTTACTGAATAATTAATGAAAAACATAAATGATAATTGGTTAATTAATAAAAAAGCTGGCTTAAGGGAAAGAACCACCACAGAGGCTATAGCTATCTGAGCATCTAATCGCAGTTTTGAACATATTGAGCGATAAATCTGATTTTCCTTTCTGTAACTGAAAATCAATAATTATATGATAAAATGGTAAATTAAAAGATAAATATTTATTTTAAAAACTGTGCATTGTTATGAACATAGATCTGGGCATTGTGTGTTACTGATTCAACTGGAATATGGCTATATAGTTAGAAAAGACTACCAGATCACATCCTTATTTAGATAGTTTTAAATTCATTCATTTATTTAAAAGGGTAAATTGTCCCTGACAAATAGTTTCTGATTGAAAAGTCAAATGCATAAAGGTTTCCTCTTGTTACAGTAAAACAACACATGACATACACAACAGCTAAACACAAAACCACCTCTTCAAATAGTGGAAGGATAAAGACTAATAAATAATCAATATAATGAAAATGAATGAATGCTTTGCTTAACAATGAATGTCAACATTATAATTATAATTGATATAGCATGTCAAATTAGGTTTCTTTTGAACATGATGAAGTAAGCAAAAGATTTTAAGTGCAAAAAAGAATTTTTCATCCCTGAGTCCATAAATGAGAGGACACCTTGGAACAATACTAAATAATAAATAATTAAAATATCTGAAATTTCAAAATAAATTAAAATGAATCTGAAGGACTGTGTTTTCTATAAATGGGGTAGGCAGCTAGATGAGACAGAGGAGCAGCTAGAAAGTATGAAGGACCACTGTTTTGAGGCCTTTGTGTAATGACTTCTTATCCTCTCCTGATGCAGCTTTGGCCACTTTCATTATTTGAACGTATGAGAAAATAATAATAATCCTCATAATCAAGAAATAAAACTGATGTATTGCTGATTGAACATGATCCTCCCACCTGTAAAGAATAAACAACTCAACAGTGCAAATCACATATTTTCTGTAGAAGTTAAGTGAGAGAGTAGCAAAGAACATGGACGGAATAATTATGCATGGTCCAGAGCTGAGAACATGAATGATCAGGATACAGTACATAGTGCTGCGTGTGGAGCACAGCTGTCCATGACGCAAGGGCATACAAATGGCCACATAGCGCTCCAGATTCATTGCTGTCAGAGTAACTGGTGTGACAATAGTATACAGAAGCGTAAAAATAGTGATGATTATACACAACCACACTTGTATTGCAAAATGAAAATAGGTTAAGATTACCAGGATATAACTCACAAATAACAAAATGCTGTCCAACAGAAATGTTATAGAAAATAATATGTAGATGTGTGAAAAGATTCTTATTTTTTTTTTATAAAAGTCAGGATGAGCAACATGTTGATACAAACACAAATTATTAGCAGAATCTGCACAAAGTTTTTGCGAGATCTCGCAAAAAGATCTTGCAAAAGTTCATCTTAGTTTTTTTTTCTCCCATGTCCCTTGTGGGGCTCCGTAGGATTATGATCAGTACCAAAGAAGTTTTTCAAATTAACGTTATTCCATCTTCATCATTCTTCCCCATTCACATAACAGCAATAAAATAAAAGTAGTATTTGTTTTCATATATCATTTGTTTGTCACATAATCCTGACTTTCAATGATATTTTTTAGGTCTTGTCATGTTGCACATACTCAATCATTTGGAAATTTCAGTTAAATTATGTTGCAACAATTCATAACAGATAAAGCTAAATCAATCAAGCTGCAACATCATAAAAACTCTACAATTCATTCTGAGAAAGTGAATCATCTTCTATCAGGAAAAAAAATCCCTGGGACAAATTGTGTAGATACACTTAACATTTATTTAAATTTTATTTTCTCATTTTAAATGTATGTGTAAACTGCACCTGAAAAGTGACATGTAACTGCAGAGTTTTGTTTAAATGCATAACAATATAGCATCACTGAACATATACAGGAAAGCAAGTTGCAAAACTACTAATAATTTAAAATTAATTATTTACATGAAATTATTCTTGCATATTTAACCAGTCATTTCCTGTATGGTCTGAGGAAATATGAATGGCAACATTTACATTTCTGATGTAACTCAAATTATGTTTATTTTGAACAGGAGGAAGTAGGCATAAGACTTTTTAGTATAAGAAAAAAATTTTCATCCCTGAGGCCATAGATAAGAGGACTCAGGCATCTTGGAGCAATACTAAACATAATGTAGTTAGAATATCTGACATCTATAAATAACCTGAAATCAATCTGAAGTACTGCAGTGTCAATGAATGGGGTCCACAGCTGAATGAGACAGAGCAACAACTGGAAAGCATGAAGGATCACTGTTTTGAGTCCTTTATGTGTCAACTTCTTTTTATCTCCTGATGCAGCTTTGGCCACTTTCATTATTTGAACATATGAGTATGCAATAGTGGTGCCCATAATCAAGAAATAAAATTGAAACACAGCTGATCGAACATGATCCTGCCATCTGTAAAGAGTAAATGTCACTACACTACATATCATGGATTGCTTGTAGAACTTAAGTGAGGCAGAAGCAAAGAACATGGACAGAATAATTATACAAGGGGCAGAGCTGACACCATGAATGATCAGGATACAGTACATAGTGCTGTGTGTGGAGCAGAGCTGTCCATGACGCAGGGGCATACAAATGGCCACATAGCGCTCCAGAGTCATTGCTGTCAGAGTAACTGGTGTGACAAAAGTATACATAAGCACAAAAATAGTGATGATTATACACAACCACACTTGTATTGTAATTTCAAAATAGGTCAATATAAGCAAAACATCTGACAGCAATAACAAAACACTGTCTGACAGCAGTGTTACAAAAAACAAGATGTAACGTGCAGATGTGTGAAAGGATTCCTTTTTAACAAAGATCACAATGAGCAACATGTTGATGCAAAGAAAAATTATTACCAGGATCTGTACAATAATGACCCGGTCATTAACTGGTCGTTGCAAAAAAACATCATTCACTGAGTTGTTACCTGCCATAGAGAAGAAACATGTGTTTGAAGTACTTCTAAGAGTTAAATAAAGTTTTGTTAATAAATGTAAGATCTTCCTTTTAAAAATCAAAGTTCAAAATCAAATCCAGTGGAGAAACCTTCCATTCTGTTCCAGAGCCAAACGTCTTCTCCTGCGTTCCCTGCAGTTTTCTGAAAAATGACTGTGCATCATTAATTTGAAGCTTACAGCAACTAAGAATAATAATTACACATGTAACTTCCTTCTACTGTGTTGTCATCATCCCCTAGCACCCATTCTCCTCAGCATCGATGCTTCTAAATAGGTAATTGATGGTATACTCAGGAGACTTTGTAGTAAACTCAACATAACTGACCTAAAAGAATTGAAAAGTTGTTGTTTGCTGAGGAGGTAATCACCTGTAGTTAGTGCAACAAGTGAGACTACATCCCATTATTTTGGCTCTATGTCTTAAAACCTAAAGTGATGTGACTGTGACAGGTACTAGGTCTGTTTGTGAGGTATTCAGTTAAGTGAAAACTGTCCTTTCTGTACGAAGCATTGTCTCTTAATTTTCCATAAATGACAAAGTTTAAAATAGCAGAGTTTTGTATATTTTTCTGCCTTTGATTATATTAAACTGTATAGAGACAAGTGCATAACACATGTAAGAAAGACTTGAAAAACATCAGACATTTATATCCTAAAACTGATGACACATAAATTGACCAGTTGGTAGGTTTACTGATGCTAGGTGTATTTTAAAGATATGTGGCTACTTCAGCTCATCTGTAACCCACCCAGCAGAGACTTCATGGTCCCATTTGTGGATAATATAGGTAAAAGAATTTGCTAATACCTTACAATTCAAAACGGAGAAGACAAGTCAGATGCAAAATGTATTGTTTTTTCTTCAGGCATTTTTCCTCACTATTCCCTCTTTTAAGTGCACATATCAATTTTTGTTGTATTTTGTCTTGCTAAAGCAGTTAATGAAAAGTGGATAACTGTTACAGCTGGAAGCCAGAATGTGGAGTGGACCCAAAAACAAATTCAAACCAAGAAACAGAACTTTGACGTGAACAAGGGTTTTATTTACAGTGGCATGAAGGTACAAGAGGATAAGAACATGAACTGTGAAATACAGTGAATGTGAACTAAGAGCAAACTGTGACATACTAGGAAATATGAATGAAGTGGAGACTAGGAAGACAAGCTTTGAGTAAACTGTGAGATGCTATGAACTAGCATGGTGTTACTGGGGTTATTAAATATGTGTATATGGAGATAGATAGATAGATAGTTGTAGATTGTTTTGCTTTGTTTGTCTGTCTCTTTTTTATTTCAATGTGGTTGTATTTTTTCAACATGTTCAAAATAAGATTCAATTCAATTCAATTTAACTATGAACTAAGAAGGTGACGTGAAACACTATGTACTTGAGCTCAGGGACTTTAAACTAGATCGTCCAGAATATGAATGGTGGTTGACAGGACTTGGCGAGGGGAACAGTGGTACAGAAGACAGAGTCAGGTTGGCCCTTGGGGAAATGACTGAATTAATCCAAAATAGATGGGGACCGACTGACCAGATTCAGCATAGATCCAGTTCACCTCTGTTTTTTTTGTCAGCTCATCCCACCGGAACAAATTTTGGATGCATCTGTAGTGGCTCATTTTTTCTTAACACAATATGTATTCCGTGTTTTAAATATCTAAAATGTAGCTACATAGAACTATGAAAGCATTTGCCTCTGATCACATGCCTTAAATTTTTTTTTTTTTTTTGCCTGTCCCGTTTGGCTCTTTTGCCATCAGAATTATTGTCAAAAAGCAAATAAAGATGCCCAACGGATTTACTTTACCAAATCGACCAACCCAGCCTTGCCGTATTGATCTATTTGATTAGCCTTTTATTGTTTATTTTATTTTAACCTGCTAAAAACGGGACAGACTTGACTGGGGAAAAGAAAGGGGAGAAAGAAATAGGGAAAGAAAAACAGTGGGGAAGAGGAATTGTGATAAAGGGCAAAAAAAACAAAAACCAACAAAATAAGCAGACAAAAAATACATATATCTATCACCTGTTGAGAAAGAAAAAAGATAAAACAAGCAGAACAAAAAAGAGCAATATAATAAACAACATCATGACGATGATCTATGGGAATATAACAGTAAATACTAAATATTAAATGTTATTGTGCAGCACGTAAGATCGACAGCACACAGTGTGCTTTGAGGTAGAAGTCAAAAAGGGTGTAGTTTGTAGCTGTGTCCCAATTCAGGGTCTGCACGCTTGAAGTACGCATTTTAAGTGTGATTACGTCACCACCACGCAACGACGGCTGTCCCAATTCGAAGTGTACTTGAAATGCATACTCCAAATGCGCTGTCGATTTCCCCAAATATCAAGCGTGGTCCGGTGCACGCTTCGTGGTCCCATATATCCCATAATTCATAGCGCGGCGGCAGTAGAGGTTTTAGATACGGGCGACACGGGCGGTTGCCCAGGGCGGCATCTCGGTGGGGGGCGGTATCACGGGCATCGGCAAAAAAAATAAAAAATGCTCGTACTCATGCTGCCCCGACGTCATGCCAGCGCATATTGGGAATGTCACAGGCACCGATCGGCTTTCTATCGCCCATTTGCTGGGAGTAAGGACGCCCTTCGTTTGCGAGGTGCGCCTGCTGCTTGCGGCGCAGAGAGGAGAGGGCGGGGCGGCGGGGGATTCTCTGACCGGCTGGAGCAGCATCTAATAACCAACTCGCAAAGTAAAACAAAATAAAAACAAACCAATAAACACGAAAACACCAGACATTATAATACAGACTTATAATTTGCACCGATGTTTTTTCGAAATTCTATACACGAAAAGTGAGCGCGAGAGCCCTCGGTGCGCCTGCTCGCTGCTGAAGTCAAAGTAAACTTTGTCATCTCCGCTACATACAGTCCAGTATATAGAGAGACGAGACGACGAGGCTCCAGTTAAGCAGTGCAAATAAACAAACAATAAATATAAGAAGAGTAAGAAAATAAATATACACTTTAGGACTCGGGGTAAAGGGATCAATAACAATTTAAAATTTATAATTTACAGTTTGATGATTTAAAGTCTCACACACAACCCGTCAAAAGCAGGAGGCCCCTGCTGCTTCCAAATAGAGCACATTTCATTCATAATGTTGTAAATCCAAGCCCATTATGTATTCATGATTTGAATCCAGGGTTGTGTGAAATCCCAGAAATAAACCCTAGACAAAGTGATTCTGTGAACTAAGGTGTAGGTCTGTTAGGTTATGTTGTGCTGATCCTCGGGTTGGGGGATTTGTGTTCATACTGGAGTGCAACATTAAAACCAATGGAAGATGGACAAGAAAAGTTCAAAGCCATCAGGTCCTCAGTTTAGAAAAAAGAGAAAAGAAGAGGAGGAGAAACGAGCAAAAGATACAGGTAAGCAGATGTGTGATTGGATAATGGCAGGTCATCCTGAAACAATCAGAATCAGAATACTTTATTAATCCCTAACAAAATTATGTGGGTTACAGTTGCTCCAAGAAGAAATGGTAAAAGTAGTAACAGACTAAACTCCAAACAATACATTATGTTACAGATTTTAATATTAATTAGTCATTGTCAATTGTTGATTTGTCCTGTTCTCATTGTATGACGAATTATGATGGCTGTTTGGTAGCCGTTTGCATACAATGCATACTCTCTCTCTCTTCGTGTGTGTGTGTGTGTACAACAGTTTTATGTTAATGTACAATCCTTAATATGTTTTGTGTGTGTGTTTGTGTGTGGGGGGGGGCGCCAGAGGGAGTGTTCGCCCAGGGCGCCAAACAGGCTAGGACCGCCACTGCGCGGCGGTGGGTGTGGATAATTTTGCCACAAAATACGGCAGAAGGGAGCGGCCGAAGAGTGAACTGTCAAAAGTACATACTGAATATGACTTCACTTATTTATGTGCGAATGTTTAATAACGAAGAACAATAAAACATTGCTGTTGGCCACATGCCGGCAAAGTTGTGTGACATTAGTGATGTTTGTACTTTCAGCGTTAACTTAGTTTAAAGCCATATATATATATATATATCTCATAATAATCTGACAATAACTATAATATTGGCCATATTATATTTACATTACCACAGTGAGATGATTTTAGTCTCATGAACAACATGAGCTAATTGTTATTTACTAACTACTCTTGAAATAACTGTTTGGTACAGAAATGAAGCCCAACAATCATGTTTTACAGTCCTGTGGTCTCAGCCTCAGATACTCAACTAATCAAAGTGATGTCATGACAAAAATGAATGACCAACAAAACATTTTTCTCCTTCATTTCTGTCAAACAAAGCTGTATGTAACGTTTCTCGCGATAGTATCATGGTTGCATGATACTGTGCAACCATGATACTAACCATGACAGTGCCCCCCCTCTAAGGGCTGACTCCCGACAGCCCTAAACAAAAAAAGCACAAAGCACCAGGCCAGGGTGGGCGGAGAGGGTCCAGGACAAGGGATAGAGACCAAACAAAAAACAGGGAGCACCAGAGTCCAAATACGCAGGAAAGCACATCGAAAACAAAATGAAACCAGAGCTCAAGAGTCCATGAAAAGTTAAGGGGGCCGACGGGCAATCAGTTCTGGGGGCCGACCGTGCATACGGCAACGGCGCAGGCAAAACCAATCAGGAGGCCGACCACTTGGAAGGCAGTGGCGGCCACTGAGCAGGTCCGGAGGTCGGCCGCGACGCCAGCGGCAGCGACGAACTCTTTCTGGGGGCCGTCCCCGAAGGCCATGATGCCAACTTAGAGGCCTGGAAAACGGCCGGCAGAGGCGAACAGGTCAAGCTGGCTCTGACGGCAGTGTGGCAACCGCAGGACCAGACGAGGCAGGACCAGACGAAGGCGGAGACGAGGCAGGACCAGACGAAGGCGGAGACGAGGCAGGACCAGACGAAGACGACGTCACGGAGGCTGGCCCAGGCGGCAGCGGGATGGCTGCGGAACCTGACGGCGGCGATGCTGCAGGCGGCGTGGATGTTGAGGTTGCAGGCGGTGGAGCCAGTGGTGGCTGAACGGTCTCACCAGAACCATCAGCAGACATGAGGATGTGCTGGCTGGGTCCTCCCGGACCCCCAGCTGAAGAGGCAAGAGGCTGGTTGGGTCCTCCCGGACCCCCAGCTGAAGAGGCAAGAGGCTGGACGGGCCCCTCGGACCCTCCAGCGGAGACAGGAGGCTGGACGGGCGACTCGGGCCCTCCAGCTGGAGCAGATGCAGGGCCAGAGGCAATTGGGGCCCCCGACTGAGGGTGAAGATGAGTGGCTGACTGAGCAGATGACAAAGCTAATGATTCTTCTACTAACTGGGCTATGGACTGTAACAAGGTTTGCAGAAAGTCTGGTTGTGGTAGTGACAGATCTATGGGTAGCGGGGGTGAAGACTGAGCTACGGGTGACTGAATTTGAGATGAAAGTGGCGGTGGAGTTGGTGACTGGGCGGCTAACTGGGCTACAGGCGGCTGCTGAGCAGGAAACACTGGACACTGAGCTACAGGCAGCTGCTGAGCAGGAAACACTGGACACTGGGCTACAGGCGGCTGCTGAGCAGGAAACACTGGACACTGGGCTACAGGCGGCTGCTGGGCAGGAAACACTGGACTACAGGCGGCTGCTGGGCAGCTAACTGAACTGAAGGTGGCTGCTGGGCAGCTAACTGAACTGAAGGTGGCTGCTGGGCAGCTAACTGAGCTGAAGGTGTGGAAATGAAAACTGCACCAGTCCGTACTACAGGAGAGAATGGAAGTGTGGTTGGGTGATGATGGCGAGGGTTGCATTTCTTCTTCAAGGATGGATCAAACGATTTGGCGATAAACCTTGGCAAAAAATGCTGCTGTCGTTGAGAGTACCAAGTGGCGAGGGCCTCCAGACCCTCCAACAGTAATCCCAAAGGAGCGCGAGATTCTCTCCCTCAGAGGCGAAGCGTGAGTCCGCTGGATCCATTACTGGTCGCGTCGTTCTGTCAGGGCTCTGTGTGCGGGCAGGCGGAGAGGAGGATCCAAACACAGAATTCAGACACCAACTTGAAACTCAAAAACCTCAGCTTTATTGCTGGTACGAAAACAAAACAGGACGTGAACACTGAATGCGGAGAACAGAAACACACAGACATAATCTGATGGTACGACGCGACACCGAGCACGGGAAAACACAGGGTAGTAATGAGGGAATGGGCAACAGGAGGGAGACACAGCTGGGAGAGATCAGGGCTAACGAGACAGGGGGAACAAAGCTGCACACACTAACTTAAGACAAAGACTTTCACAATAAAACAGGAAACATGAAACACTAAAAGACACGGACTCGACACAGAGGGGCGGACAGAAAATAATACATGAAACCACAATTCCTAAAACATGGATAAACAGAAACATGAAACTCTAATAATAAACATCATCACAACAAGAGAATGAGAAAACAATCCAAAACACCAAGATAACTGAAACACAAAGTACCAGAGAAAGATAAAGAATAATCCAAATCCAAAAGTAAACCAAAACATAATAAACTCAAATTACTGGGTCCAACGGACTTCTGCTTATCCTTTTTCAATTCAATTCAATTTTATTTATATAGTGCCAAATCACAACAAAGTACAATAATAGATACAGAGAAAAACCCAACAATCATATGACCCCCTATGAGCAAGCACTTTGGCGACAGTGGGAAGGAAGAAACCTCCGGCAGAACCAGGCTCAGGGAGGGCCGGCCATCTGCCGCGACTGGTTGGGGTGAGAGAAGGAAGACAGGATAAAGACATGATGTGGAAGAGAGACAGAGATTAATAACAGGTATGATTCAATGCAGAGAGGTCTATTAACACTGAAGGCTTTTCAGGGAGGTTTTAGGACATCCTGATAAAAATGAATTACAGTAGTCCAGCCTGGAAGTAATAAATGCATCAACTAGTTTTTCAGCATCACTCTGAGACTGTCACGATTGGGGCAGCAGCCGTGTGATGTGTGGAAGGAGGACTCAAATGCAGCACTTATTCAGATGTGAGGGTGATTTATTAAGAATACCAAACATAAAGTGGGGACGGCAAAACAGAACTACGGATGAACTAAACTGGGAGAAACTAAACCAAAGAGTAGCAAACCTGAACATGAAGGGAGGACAGCAGGGAGAGCACGCAGGGGATTCACAGAGTAATACAGAGTAATGCGGAGTACGCAGGGTAACACAGAGGATGAACACAGACGACGCGACGAGGAGCACAGGCAGACACGCAGTATAAATACACACACACCAGGTAATTAGGAAATGGCAGACAGGCGGGGACACAGCTGGAACTAATGGACATAACAAGACACAAACCTACAAAGTAAATATAGGAAACTCACAGACTGTTTTACACTACCAACTGGGGACACGAACAGAACACAGAGGGGAGGCACAGGTAGGGATGATAGAAACACACAACTCAAACCCTAGGAATAAGTACAAAATCAGAATAAACTAGAAAAATGATAATAAACTTAAAGCGCTGGGTCACCGACCCAGGACCATGACAGTACCCCCGCCCCCTCAAGGGCTGGCTCCCGAAAGCCCCACCAAGCCCAGGACGGAGGGTTCGGACCAGGACCAAAATGGAGGCCCCAGAGTCCCAAACAAAAGGTCCCAAACCTTCATAGGGGAGCAGAGTCCAAAACATAGTTCAGGGGGCCGGCCCGGGGGCCGAAAGCACAGAAGGCCGGGCTGAGACAGTTCGGGAGGCCGGCCACGAAGAAGGTGGTGGCGGCGCGCAAACAGTTCAGGAGACCGTCCACAAAGGAGGCGGTGGCGGCGCACAAACAGTTCAGGAGGCTGTCCACGAAGAAGGCCGTGGCGGCGCGCAAACAGTTCAGGAGGCCATCCACGCGGAAGGCGGTGGCGGCGACAACCTCGTTTCAGGAGGGCGTCCACGATGGCGATGACGACCAGCCAGCGGCGTAGAAAACGGCCGGTGATGATGAAGTGCTAGACGTGGACCGGCTGGCGGCGTGCCAGCAGCAAAACCAGGCAAGGATGAGGAGAAGGATGAGGCAGAAGCTGCTGCTGAAGCCCAACCAGGCGGGGCTGGAGCTGGAGCTGATGCAGAGGCCGGGCCAGGCGAAGCTGAAGCAGAGGCCGGGTCAGGCTGGACCAGACGAGGATGCAAACACGGAGGCTGGACCAGACGTGGATGCAAACACGGAGGCTGGACCAGACGTGGATGAAGCTGATGCCGACGCTGGACCAGGCGTAGATGAAACTGAAGCTGAAGCTGGACCGGGCGAAGCTGAGGCTGAAGCTGGACCAGGCGAGGCTGTCGCTGCGGGCGGCGGCGTGGAAGCCGCAGATGGTGGTGGTGCATGCGATGGCGACAGCTGGATGGGCTCCTCGGTCCCCCCAGCGAAAGCAGCAGGCCGAAGCGGTTCCTGAGACCCCTCAGCAGAAGCTGCTGACGATGGCGAAGGCTGGACGAGCCCCTCGGCCCCCCAGCAAAAACAGGCTCAAAACCAATAGGCATGGGCGCCTCTGGCACACATAAAACAAAACCAGCAGGCTCGTGGGCCTCTGGCACACACGAGGAGGGCTGTAGCTGCACAGAGCCCCAACCCTGCTCAGGCAGTGACAGCCAGGTGCAGTCCATAGCTGGCATCTTGGCCTCCAGGGGACCAGAGTAAGCTGAGGGCTGTAACCCAGCCTCTGGGGAAGCCCTGGAGTGAGTAGTAGTCTCTAATGTTGCCAGCTTTTGAGGAACAGGTCCATTGTGAAACAGTTTGTCTCCCTGCTCAGAAACAGCGGTGGAAAAACAGTCCTTTAAGGGGTGTATGGGCATAGCTTCCTGTAGAGGGGCGAATGAAAATTGTGACTCAGCCATTAACTGAACCATTGTAGTGATGCTAGTGGTGATGGTGGCTGAGTGGCTGACTGAAGTGGTGGCAGAACAGGTAATTGTGCTCCTAGGGAGGCAAACGGTTGAGCTACACACTGGGAAGCCAGTGGCTGGACACAAAACTGAGCCGGTGAATGGCGATCAAGTCCTGGCTCGGAAGGAGCGGCAGAGACACAGTCTTTCGGTTTTGCAGAGGGTTTATAGATACCCACTTGGGAAGGGTCCGTTACCACGAAGGTAGGTAAGTTACCCATACTGTCTCTCATCCCACTCTGAATAGCCCCAGAAAACAAAGTCCCGGAATCTGGGGAAGCCAAAGTATCCCGCTCACTCACCGCATCTGGCTACTCGAAAGTGAATGCAGATGGGGGGTGAAGTCCAAGATCAAAAAGGAGAAATTCCTGCTCCCACGGATATAGCGAGCCCAGAAGCCATGGGAGACCGGTCACCAGACGCTGTAGCTGCCTCTCTATAGCGCGCTGGGACTTGTCATCCGGGTTTTCCAGCCACAGGTCAATGAGCTCTTGTGTGGCATCGATGAGATTCTCCCGTAGCTCCTTAGACGGATTAAGTGCTGCTGGGTCCATCTTGTGGTCGCGTCGTACTGTCACGACTGGGGCAGCAGCCGTGTAATGTGTGGAAGGAGGACTCAAATGCAGCACTTATTCAGATGTGAGGTGATTTATTAAGAATACCAAACAAAGTGGGGATGGCAAAACAGAACTACGGATGAACTAAACTGGGAGAAACTAAACCAAAGAGTAGCAAACCTGAACATGAAGGGAGGACAGCAGGGAGAGCACGCAGGGGATTCACAGAGTAATGCGGAGTATGCAGGGTAACACAGAGGATGAACACAGACGACGCGACGAGGAGCACAGGCAGACACGCAGTATAAATACACACACCAGGTAATTAGGAAATGGCAGACAGGCGGGGACACAGCTGGAACTAATGGACATAACGAGACAAACCTACAAAATAAAACAGGAAACTCAGACTGTTTTACACTACCAACTGGGGACACGAACAGAACACAGAGGGGAGGCACAGGTAGGGATGATAGAAACACACAACTCAAACCCTAAGAACAAATACAAAATCAGAATAAAGTAGAAAAATGATAATGTCAGGAGATTTTTATTATTAAGACATTTTATTAATCATTATTGCTGAAATACTAAAGCTAAAAGTGTTCATATTTCTGTTTGCACTCAACCAGCTGCACAACTAACTGTCTACACTTTGCCTTAAAAAGACTTGTTTGCTCTCACATTATCTAACTTTAACAGGAAACCGCCACCCAAGAGTAAGAAACGACCTTTTAAGAACATGACCTTTTAAGAACATAACGAGAAGTCGCACCTGCCTGTTTGACTAGATAAGAATGTTACTTCCTTTCTTGTATGCTTCATGCTGTGTATAAATAAAAGGCAGAGAGCTGCTGCAGGGGTGTGAGTCTCCTTTGAGCTCTCACCCGTGCACGTTGAACTGTTACAAGTGTCTGAGTGTTATTTCATTATACCTGATTGCTTGTTAAAGAATATCTCTAACATTGTTAATGGTCCTTCGAGCCGGATTGGACATTGATTTTTTTTTTTCATGCTCCAATAGGAAACCTTCATCAAGTCCTGACGTCGTGAGAAGCCCGCGCTGAAGTCTGTCGACAGCTCCTCTCCAGGCAGAGGAAAAAGCCCAAAAACGCTATAATTCGGGTTCTGGCCAGCGTTCTTATAAAATGGTCCACAACGTTGGGGGTTGATGGAGCAGACCTAAACAACCACGAAATAAATCAGGTGAATATTTAACACTCACCCACATCTTGCGAAAAATTCGAATAAGAGTTGACGCTATTCCTACATGTAACTGCTCGTCCTAAGAGAGGACTGGTAGCTATTATAGGAAACTCTAAAAGTAAATGCTCGCCTGAAAGAGGGTTGGTAGCTATTTTAGAGGGAAAGTGTCATAATAAAAACCTTTAAATGCGCAAAATATTTCTGTTTTATTGTTTTGTTGGTGGAATAAGTTACATTTACAGCACAATAGGGAGGCTGAACTATTCCACCGTATTGTTTGCCGACTGGTTGCTCACGTACTGGTGGGACGAGGAAAAGGTTGTGCTTCATCACATAAAATTAACACCGCTTTCAAGGATAGCTTGAAAGTAGAAGGCTGTGTTAATAACCTCCCTCATCCCTCGTGCCAGAGAAAGCACCACGGCTGTCTGTGTGTGTAAAAGTTAAAAAGCTGTAATTTTCAAGGTACCTAAACATAAAACATTTAAAACAAATTAGTGAAAATGGGTAATAAATCAACAAAACTCACTGCTGACGAGCAGTGGCTAGAGAAAAAATGTCCAGGCGCCGGACAAATTAGTGCAAACAGATGGAGGAATCCAAAAAAGTTTAAATGCCCTGCGTGGGAGGGAAAATGTAATCCCTCTGCAGTGACAACTTTAAAAGAGACCCTCCAAGCAGAATTAAACAATGTAAAAAGTCCTAAAAAGAAAGCTAAACGTACTCAAGAGTTAAAATATTTCAAAGCATGGAAAGAGGAGGAAGACAGACGTAGTGAAAATAGACAAAAAGGAAATAACATTACAAAGCCTACAGCCGCCACTTTATGTATCAACACCGTCAGCACCAGAGCCACAATCAAAAAATCCCTTCACTAGTCGACCTAATCCTAATCCTTATGCCCAAGCCCGAAGTGCATTAAACTGTATGACAACAAAGCCACAGGAAGACATAGGGAAAGACCCGTCAGGCAGGGACATGGGAGGTATTGTAGATCCTCCAGGACCCCCCGGAATTTTTCCAATGATAGCTGCACCTAATCCCAGATATGGACAGTTGATAGGTGGTGAGAACGAAGAAAGAGATATAAACCCATTTGTGTATGCTTTTAGACCATGGACCCAAGCCGACAGACAAAATGTAGAAAAGGATGTTCCACCTTTAAATGAAGGCTTCCAACAGTGGAGAGACGCAGTGGAGCTAATTAGAACTCAATGGGGCCTAAACGGTCATGAAATGCTTCAAGTAGTACAAGACCTGTTAGGATTGAGAATGGGGACAGTGAAAGACGGTTTTACAGGTGCAGATGACAAAGACCGACCTCTTGGCCCAGATTCCCTAGATTTAGTGAACACTTTGACAGACTTATATGAACGAATTAGGGTTCGTTTAGCCCCCAGAGCAGATTATTCCAAAATAGGAGAAGTAAAACAAAAGGAAGCCGAAACAGCATCAGACTTCCTCGATCGGCTACGCCCGGTTTTCCGACAACATTCAGGCCTAGATTATGAAGACCGCCCAGAAAGACCTTACCAACAGCAGTTAAAAAATGCATTTCTAAATGGTCTACGTCCCGCAGTCAGAGCCCATGTCGAAAAGCACTGGGTGACAATAAACACAGGAAATCTAGCAGATGCCCTACAATATGCAGAGCACGCAACTAGAGTGCTAAAAAAGAAGGAAAAAGGAGGTGTTTTCACTGTACACAGGTGACACACAGGTGTCATAGCATTTTCTGGTGGATACAGAGGACAGAGACAAAATCAACACAGAGGAAAGGGACAGAAAAGCGGAGGTTACAAAGGTAACAGGAAGCAAAGAAATGAAAGAGACAACCGTTGTTATAATTGCGGAAAAGAAGGACATTTTGCACGAGACTGCAGAAACAAAAAAGAGAATCATAGTGACAGAGAAAGTATGTGACTAGAGCAAAATACTGAAGCTGAACAAAACACTGAGGATGAAACTGAAATCTATAACATACAACAATTACTTTTAGGCTCTGAACATAAACCCACAGTAATTATTCATGTAAACGACCAACCCATGAATATGCTGTGCGACACCGGAGCATGCAAAACGGTGTTAAATCAAAAACCACCGAATCTGAAATACTCCAGTAACACCATGATAGTGAAATCAGCATCAGGGCACACCAGCATTAAGTCTTTAACAGAGAGCCTACTGTTAGTACATACAGACAGTGGACGCAGCTGCAAAAATCCATGTATATATGACCCATCCTGCCCAGTTAACCTTCTAGGGAGAGACTCCTTAGGAAAACTGCAAATAGGTGTATTGCCAGGGCCAGAAGGCATGTATGCTAAGCTAATGTTGAATGAAGAGCAAAACCTCACTGACTGTCAGATTAATGTATGTGAAGGACAGGGAGAGCCCCACTACTACTGGACATTAGACCTGCCCTCACTAGAACCTTTGCAACACATAGCAAATCGATATCTGCCAACCCACTCAACACGGCAGGGCTACACAGAGTATCACAACACACTGAGGTTCAAACAAAGCCCAGGTCATGACCCCATGTATGACTTACAGGTGCATAAACTAGGCCCACAAATGCTCACATTGCAGCACCTATATGTCACTCAAAGTGGTAATGCAGTCTGCTCTGTACTTCAGCCAGAAATAGTGCAACGAGTGAACAGGATGCCAAAACCACATGTATCAGTAGCACACAATGACAGCACTGAGTGGAAAGATTTAGGCCGCGTTCTCGTTCAAGTTGAAAGGGACAGATATGAAAAAACTGAAGAAACACATGAGGGGTGGCTTCAAGGTCACAGAACAGGATGCATGAGATACACATTAGGGTGGGTACTGACTACCCACCCAGCCACCCACATGATTGACAGCACTGATGTACACGTGCAGGAAGATAGTGAGAACTGACATGAACTCTCATTAGAGTTACACCCAGAACTGCAACAACTGCCCACAAAGCTGTGGTCCACAGGATCGACAGATGTAGGATTAATTAAAGGAGCAGATCCCGTTGTAGTAAAAACCACCACAACCTACAGGCCAGTCAAACCACAATATCCCTTAACAGCAGAAGCAAAGGCAGGTATCAGGCCAGTAATTGCAGATATGGAGAAAGCAGGCATTTCAGTAAAAACAACCGAAGTGACCTGTAACACTCCAATCTTTCCAGTGAAAAAAGCAAACACAGGAAAGTATCGCCTAGTACATGACCTCAGAGCAATAAATGACGTAACAGAACAAATCCCACCTGTGGTAGCAAATCCACACACAATCCTAAATCAAGTAACACCAAAAGAGCAATGGTTTTCGGTTATAGACCTATCAAATGCATTCTTCTCTGTACCGCTACATTCTGACTCACAGGCTCTGTTCGGTTTCACCTTTGATAATCAGAAGTACACATATACAAGGTTACCCTCGGAGTTTCCAGAACAGCCCCACCCTGTATGCAGAAGCTTTAAGGAAATCCATGTCACTTTGCACTCTCCCTGCCCCAGGACAGTTTCTCCTGTATGTAGATGACATACTGATCACGGGAAACACACAGGCAGACTGCAAAGTGAACACAATGACAGTATTACAACATTTAGCTGAGCAGGGCCACAAAGTCTCACAGCACAAATTACAACTGTGGAGCTCAGAGGTCACATACCTTGGACACAAGCTCACAGGGGAAGGGAGAACACTGTTAGACAGCAGAAAACTAGCAGTACAGAATGCTCCAAAACCGCTCACAAAACAACAAATGATAAGTTATTTATTTAGGTCTCTGCAACTTTTGCAGATGCTGGATACCTGAATATGCTCTGTTAGCTCAACCTTTGCAAAACTTAATTTATGGAAAAAATCTAGCACTGAAAGATGAAATAGAATGGACACCAGAAGCAGAAAAAGCATTTAATGATTTGAAACGTGCCCTACAAACATGCACAGTCTTAGCCTTGCCAGACTATGACAAACTATTTTATTTGCATGTAGACGGAGGAGCAGGCTATATGAAGGCCGTACTCACTCAGGCTTTCGGGGAAAAACAACGGCCACTCGCCTTTTACTCATGTAAATTAGATTCTGTAGCCTCGGGACTGCCCACGTGCGTACAGGCCTGCGCAGCAGCTGCAGAAGCAGTAAAAAAGTCTGCAGACATTGTTCTAGGACACACATTGATTGTCAAAGTTCCCCATGCTGTAACCTCCATCTTACTGCAAGCAAACTTGTCTTATCTCACACATGCAAGACAGCTCTCATATGTAGGCATTCTGCTATCACAGTCACACATTACAATTGAGAAGTGTGGACAGCTAAACCCAAGCACACTTCTCCCCACTTCAGCAGACGGAGAAAAACACTGTTGCATGCAAAAATTAGATGAGGAAACGAAACCACGAGCTGACATTCATAGCACACCGCAACTGACCTTCACTGACATTTTTGTAGATGGCTCAGCATCCAAAAATAGTCTGGGGAGAAACTGTGTGGGCTATGCAGTAACCACAGCTGACAAGGTTTTAGAAGCTAAACCACTAACTTCCTCACACTCTGCTCAGAGCGCAGAACTGACTGCTGTCATCAGAGCCTGTCAACTGCATGAGGGACAAAAAATAAACATACACACAGACAGCCAATATATTTTTGCAGCAGTACATCATTTTGCAAAAATCTGGCAAAACAGAGGTATGGTTACTTCTACCGGTAACCCTGTGCAACACGGAAATCTTTTAAAACAACTATTGGAAGTGATAACACTGCCAAAACAGCTGGCGTTGTGTGTGACTAGTGGAAAGAACTAACGGTACAATAAAACAAAGATTAAGAAAATGCATGGAAGAAACAGGAAGGCCATGGCCCGAGTGTGTAGGCCTAGTAAAAATGTGGATGAGATTAACACAAAATTCTCAAAAACCTCACACCTTTTGAAATCATCCATGGTAGACCATTTCCACTACCAATCACGAGTGAACCCATAGATAAATCAGTAAGGGAAACCACCCTAGCTGAATGGATGACTAAACTGCTTGAAAACAAAGAGATTGTGCTAAACAACCAACTGCCGAGTGATATCTCTCCAGTGTTTTGCAGGTTGAAACCAGGTGATTGGATCCTGATCAAAGTACTCCAAAGGAAAAATTGGAGTTCACCAAGGTGGGAGGGCCCTTACCAAGTCCTTCTTACCACACCTACCGCCTGCAAAATAGCAGAGAGACCCTCGTGGATCCACCAAAGCCACTGTAAAAAGGTACAGGACGCATCAGGCTAAGACGCCAGCTCCCTAGAATCTCACCGGTGCTCTAGTGGTGGAGAGAGGGCCGATTGGGCAAAAAGCCCGCCCTTGTTCTTCTCGCCCTAGTCTACGCACCTGAGGTTTTAGTGTGCTTGGTCACCATGAAGACACTGTTCCTGCTATCAGCGATCCTCCTATCACTGGTGGCTCTCTATGCAATATTCACACTGCAAGGCAGCTACAAAAGAAATCTGCAAAAAAAAAAAAGAGCATGGTCACATGACAATTCACATTTAACTGACATAACGCAAGATCACATCCACCCATGGATGAACAACGCATGGTACTGGTATGTTCATGACGTCACCAAGGCAGGTGACAAGGACGGTGAATGCTACATCTGTTCCCACATGCCCACAACAACACAACATGCTACACTGCATGGTAAACCTATGAACATGACTCAAGTAAAATGTGCAGCAAGCTTCGCTAGTATTGGCCACCAATATTCTGGAATTATCCTAAACCACAGCAACCCCCTTGCCATAGGACTCCGCAAAGGCACATGTGACAAGCTGTTTTGGATCAACTTCAATGTCACAAACAAGAGCGCCTCAATGCATTTCCCTGTGTTCTTGGACAACCCAACAAAGTGGAACCATAACATTTGCTATCAACAGACAAACGGAACCAGAGCCCTTGGAACCACCAAACTGTGAAGGGACAGTTACACACGGAGACGGAGCTCCCGTAAAAAACAACTGTCCGTCTAACGGCACATACTGGGTACAAGGAATGGCCTGGTTATGTGGACAACGCGCATATTTCGTACTACCACCTGGCTGGACAGGTACGTGCGCTCCTATATTTAATTTCAGACCACACCTTCAAGATCACAGCAGAGACACACGCACGCACATCAAGAGCAAAGCATGAAGTCGCTGAAGTGTTGCCACATGACTCAATTTATGGATCAGATGTGCCTAAGAACTTCAAGTTATGGACCACCGGTCAAAAAGTTCTCCACTCCCTGTTCCCTTGGGTGGGAACTGGAAAAAACATGCTCAGGATTGAGACACTTGACTACCGATTTGGATTGTTCCTAAATGCCTAAGTAAAGATCAACAAGGCACAAAATGAAGAAATCGACGCAATACGCATTGTAGTGATGCAACACAGAGTCGCACTGGACATGATTTTAGCTGAAAAAGGAGGAGGTTTGTGTGTACTGTTTAACACCACATGCTGTACATACATCCCAGACAATGTGCATTCACAAAACATGACCGACGCTCTGAATGCCTTGAGAAAGATTAAGGACGCTCAGCAACAAGACTGTCACAAGCACTGAAGATTAGCTCACATGGTTGCTAAGTGGTTCTTGGAAGTCCCTACTGATTAAAGGACTTGTTTTTATTGGAATTTTACTTTTGTGTTTTCACAACATGTGTAATACCCTGTCTGAAGAAAATGGTATCAAACATGGTGATGACCTCTATCAACGCTTATGTAACACTGCCTCAAATGGAAGATGTTTTGGAAAATGATTCATGTGATAATGTTGAAGTTTAATTCAAACTCAAGACTGTTAAAAATGACGTTCAAACCGAAAATGCTTAGACAAGAGGTTATGAATTGAAAAATATAGCAGTATTGTTATTATGGAAATCTGAACAACAGGAGGGAATGTCAGGAGATTTTTATTATTAAGACATTTTATTAATCATTATTGCTGAAATACTAAAGCTAAAAGTGTTCATATTTCTGTTTGCACTCAACCAGCTGCACAACTAACTGTCTACACTTTGCCTTAAAAAGACTTGTTTGCTCTCACATTATCTAACTTTAACAGGAAACCGCCACCCAAGAGTAAGAAACGACCTTTTAAGAACATGACCTTTTAAGAACATAACGAGAAGTCGCACCTGCCTGTTTGACTAGATAAGAATGTTACTTCCTTTCTTGTATGTTTCATGCTGTGTATAAATAAAGGCAGAAAGCTGCTGCAGGGGTGTGAGTCTCCTTTGAGCTCTCACCCGTGCACGTTGAACTGTTACAAGTGTCTGAGTGTTATTTCATTATACCTGATTGCTTGTTAAAGAATATCTCTAACAGATAATAAACTTAAAGCGCTGGGTCACCGACCCAGGACCATGACAGAGACAGGATATTTCTAATTTTAGAGATGTTGTGCAGATGGGAGAAAGCAGTCTTACATGTTTGTTTAATATGTGCATTGAAGGACATGTCCTGGTCAAAAATTGCTCCAAGGTTCCTCACATTGTGTTACTGGAGGCCAAGGTAATGCCATCCAGAGTAAGAATTTGGTTAGATACCATAATTCTAAAGGTTTTCAGGGCTGAGTACAATAACCTCAGTTTTATCTGAATTAAGAAGCAGAAAGTTAGCGGCAATCCAGGTCTTTATGTCTTTAAGACATTCCTGCAGTTTATCTAATCTGTGTTATCTGGCTTCATGGACAGATAGAGCTGGGTGTCATCTGCATAGCAGTGAAAATGTATGCTTTGTCTTTTAATGATACTGCCTAAGGGAAGCATGTATAATGTAAACAGAATTGGTCCTAGCACTGAACCCTGTGGAACTCCATAATTAACCTCAGTGTGTGAAGAGGACTCTCCATTTACATGCACAAATTGGAGTCTATTAGATTGATATGATACAAACCACTGCAGCGCAGTACCTGAAATACCTACAGCATGTTCTAATCACGCTAATAGAATATTATGGCCAACAGTATCGAACGCTGCACTAAGGTCTAGCAGGACAAGCACACAAATAAGTACACTGTCAGAGGCCATAAGAAGATCATTTGTAACCTTCACTAAAGCTGTTTCTGTGCTGTAATGAGCTCTGAAACCTGACTGAAACTCTTCAATTAAGCCATTCCTCTGCAGATGATCTGTTAGCTGTTTAACAGCTACCCTTTCAAGGATTTTTGATATGAAAGGAAGGTTGGAGATTGGCCTATAATTGGTGATGGGAATCGTTTAGGTTTTATCAGATACCAGTGCCAAACGGGTACTTTTGAAACGGTGCCGGTGCTTAAACGGTGCTTGAACCGGTGCTTAAAGAATGGAGAACACAAAATTGGTCCAAAAACCTCTCATTTTCAGCTGTTTTTTTTTGTAAAAAGATAACAGTGTTAGTCTTTTCTGCAGATATAGGGGATTTATGGTATCACTCTTGGCTGGAAGCAGTGCTTAAACAATGGAAAAAATAAACTTTGTCTAAAAACCTCTCATGTTTAGCTGTTTTCCATTTTTTCTTTGGTCATTTTAGCCTTTTTGGCCAGGGTGAAGGGAGTACCTGCCATCAAACAAGAAGACAGCCGCATATAACTTCAACTGTGTTTACTAGTTCACCTTACATGCATTAATGTAATAACGTGGTTAGCCTACTCAACATAAATTACACATGAACAACATTAGGCTACTCACGCAGAGAAGAACGGCTGCTGCTGCCATCATCATCCGTCATCATTTCTGCTACACTGGTAGGGCTAGGGGCCAGGACTCTTCTTCGGGCTTTGGGGGGGATGTTGCTAACTCCGGGTCATATAACAGGCACCACACCCGCAGTAGATATGCACGATGTGAGGTCTTGCAGCAAGCTATTAAATACGGCGCATTTCTCGGCTTTTAACAAAATGCTATACATCGTCAGGTGTTTCATCAGATTCGAGGAGTTACCTCCTTTGCACAGTATCACCTTAAAGCACTTGTTACAGGCTGCTGAGTTTGCATCTTTTGCTGTGAAGTAAAGCCAGACTTTTGACCACTTCGCCTTGGGCATTTTTAATCTGTAGCTTTGCTCTAAAAGAACGTACATACCTGGGCCCGCCTACTACACTCGCAAAGGTAAAATGATTGGCTGAAATCCAAAGTGTATGACATCTCAGGGAGGAAAAAAGCACCGAAATGTGCGCTGCTTTTCGGTCTGGTTACTACCGTTTATGTCAGAACGGCACCGGATACCGGTACCCATCCCTACCTATAATTAGCTGAGACAATTAAGTCAAGACATGGCTTTTTAGGCAACGGCTTAACTACTGCCAGCTTGAAGGCCTGTGTTACATAGCTGATTATTAGAGATAAGTTGATCATATGGTAAATGGCCTGTATTTGTATAGCACTTTACTAGTCCCTAGGGACCCCAAAGCGCTTTACACATCCAGTCACACACACACACACACACACACACACACACACACACACACACACACACACACACACACACACACACACACACACACACACACACACACACACACACCAACAACAAGCAGGCTCGTGGGCCTCTGGGCTACATTGTAGCCACAGCCACCCTGGGGCGCACTGACAGAGGCGAGGCTGCCGGACACTGGCGCCACCGGGCCTTCTGACCACCACCAGTAGGCAACGGGTGAAGTGTCTTGCCCAAGGACACAACGACCGAGACTGTCCAAGCCGGGGCTTGAACCCCGTTAATGGTTTGGCGGAAGCAGTTACTGAAGTTAAGTAAATAAAACTTTATTTATATAGCACCTTTCTAGATAAAACATCACAAGGTGCTGGAGGAAGTAATTATTGAAGTTAACTCAGAAAGATCAATTGGAGAAAAAGAGTCTAAAGGAATATCAATGGTACTGAAAGCAGCTGTAGATAATGTTACATCTGTGGGATGATTATTGGTAATTTTTTCTCTAATGATTAAAATTTTATCTGTCAAGACGTTCATGAAGTCATTACTAGTTAACGTTAAAGGGATGGTTGGCTCAACAGCAGACGTTTTGTCAGCGTGGCTACAGTGCTGAAGAGAAACCTAGGGTTCTTATTTTCTTCAGTGATGAATAGTAAGATGTTCTGGCTTTGCGGGGGACTTTCTTAAAAATCAGCAAACTATTTCTCCAGGCTAAATGATGATCTTCTAAATTTGTGACACGCGATTTCCTCTTCAGCTTACAAGTTATCTGGTTTAAGCTGTGTGTCTGAGAATTAGACCACGGAGTCAGGTACTTCTGATTTCAGGCCTTTGTTTTCACCGGAGCTACAGTAACCAGAGTCGTACGTAGTGAGGAGAAAAAATTATTAACAAGATGGTCAACCTCTGTTGGCGTAGCGTTCAGGTAGGTGCTCTGCTCTGTGTTGGTACAGGGCATTGAAGATGATAACAGTGGGTGGATTATATTCTTAAACTTAGTTACAGCGTTTTCAGAAAGACATCTACTGTGATGAAGTCTACTCCCCACTGCTGTGTAATCAATTATCGTAAATGTTATTAGGAAATGATCACACAGGAGAGGGTTTTCAGGAAATATTGTTGAATGTTCAGTTTCTATGCCATCTGTTAAAACAAGATCAAGAGTGTGATTAAAGTGATGGGTGGGTTCTTTTACATTTTGAGAGAAGCCAATGAGTCTAATAACAGATTAAATGCCATGTTGATGCTGTCATTTTTTGCATCTACATGGATGTTAAAATCACCAACAATAATTATTTTATCTGAGCTGAGAACTAAATCAGATAAAAAGTCTGAGAAATCAGACAGAAACTCTGTGTAAGGCCCAGGTGGACGATAGATGATAACAAATAAGACTGGGTTTTGAGTTTTACATCTGGGGTGGGCAAGGCTAAGCATCAGGCTTTCAAATGAAGTCTGTCTTGGTCTTTCGTTGATTAATAGGCTGGTGTGAAAAAAAAATTGCTGCCACACTGCCCCCTCGGCCTGTGCTTCAAGATTTCTGGTAGTTAGAATGACTTGGGGGTGTTGATTCATTTAAACTAACATAATCATCCTGCTGCAACCAGGTTTCTGTAAGGCAGAGTAAATCAATTTGTTGATCAATTGTTAAGTGATGTACTAACAGAGACCTGGAGGAGAGAAACCTAATATTTAATAATCCACATTTCACTGTTTTACTCTTTGGTTCAGATGTGGATACTGTATTGTTCTTTCTTTGTGATTTTTTATGTTGTTTAAGTTGTTTGTTGCTGGTTTTTAGTTTATTTTGTGTCTGTTTGGGAGCTGACACATTCTCTATGGAGATGGGGGGTTTTTTTTCTTTTGGAGGGGGGGGGGGGGGGGGGGGGGTAACAGGAGGAGAGAAGCTGCAGAGAGGCTTGTAACACCGCAACTCTGCTTCCTGGTCCCAACTCTACATAGTCATATTTCGGGGGGGTTTAATAAATTTGTCCATATTTCTAGAAATGACAGCTGCTCCATCCAAAGTGGGATGGATGCCGTCTCTCCTAACAAGACCAGGTTTCCTCCAGTTAGTGTGGTGATACCTGAAGCTGTTCTAAGCTGTTGGGAAGAATAAACCTTCCTGTTGTGAAACTGACATCAGCTCAATGTGTGTCCCTTTTTCTATTCTTTATCACATCACCACACATTGTTGAACAGGAAACCAGTTGCCCCTCTGGTCATCATCTTAGAGAGGCAACACTGCAAACAGAGAACTGAAACACACAGGCATATTTTTTGATGGTACAACGCGACACTGAGCAAGGGTAAACACGGGGCTAATATACACAGGAAAGTAATCAGGGAATGGAAAACAGGAGGGAGACACAGCTGGGAGAGATAAAGGCTAACGAGACAGGGGGAGCAAAGATGGACACACTGACATAAGACACAATCCTTCAAAATAAAAAAGGGAACAATACACAAGGACGCAGTCTAAGAAACAGACTTTACACGGGCAGAACTAAACCTAAACCAGAATAAGCTGGAAAATACTAAATAATGATAATCATCATCATCATACCATAGATCAAGAAAATAACCAAAAACACAAAATCAAACCAAAGCGTGAGAACTGAAAATACTGGGTCAAACTGACCCAGAACCGTGATACTTCTTGCTGTGAGGCGACAGTGCTAACCACCATGCCACCATGCTGCCTTCAGTCAAAACCAAAATCAGTTTTCTTTTATTTTTAAACTCAGGTTAATACATACCACAAGCAAACTAATACTTTACTGAATAATTAATGAAAAACATAAATGATAATTGGTTAATTAATAAAAAAAAGCTGGCTTAAGGGAAAGAACCACCACAGAGGCTATAGCTATCTGAGCATCTAATCGCAGTTGTGAACATATTGAGCGATAAATCTGATTTTCCTTTCTGTAACTGAAAATTAATAATTATATCATAAAATGGTAAATTAAAAGATAAATATTTATTTTAAAAAGTGTGCATTGTTATGAACATAGATGTGGGCATTGTGTGTTACCGATTCAACTGGAATATGGCTATATAGTTAGAAAAGACTACCAGATCACATCCTTATTTAGATAGTTTTAAATTCATTCATTTATTTAAAAGGGTAAATTGTCCCTGACAAATAGTTTCTGATTGAAAAGTCAAATGCATAAAGGTTTCCTCTTTTTACAGTAAAACAACACATGACATACACAACAGCTAAACACAAAACCAACTCTTCAAATAGTGGAAAGATAAAGACTAATAAATAATCAATATGATGAAAATGAATGAATGCTTTGCTTAACAATGAATGTCAACATTATAATAATAATTTATATATCATGTCAAATTAGGTTTCTTTTGAACATGCTCAAGTAAGCAAAAGATTTTTAAGTGCAAAAAAGAATTTTTCATCCCTGAGTCCATAAATGAGAGGACACCTTGGAACAATACTAAATAATAAATAATTAAAATATCTGAAATTTCAAAATAAATTAAAATGAATCTGAAGGACTGTGTTTTCTATAAATGGGTTAGGCAGCTAGATGAGACAGAGGAGCAGCTAGAAAATATGAAGGACCACTGTTTTGAGGCCTTTGTGTATTGACTTCTTATCCTCTCCTGATGCAGCTTTGGCCACTTTCATTATTTGAACGTATGAGAAAATAATAATAATCCTCATAATCAAGAAATAAAATTGATGTATTGCTGATTGAACATGATCCTGCCACCTGTAAAGAATAAACAACTCAACAGTGCAAATCACATGTTTTCTGTAGAACTTAAGTGAGGCAAAAGCAAAGAACATGGACAGAATAATTATACAAGGACCAGAGCTGACACCATGAATGATCAGGATACAGTACATAGTGCTGCGTGTGGAGCACAGCTGTCCATGACGCAGGGGCATACAAATGGCGACATAGCGCTCCAGAGTCATTGTTGTCAGAGTAACTGGTGTGACAAAATTATACATAACCACAAAAATAGTGATGATTATACACAACCACACTTGTATTGCAAAATGAAAATAGGTTAAGATTAACAGGATATCACTCACAAATAACAAAATGCTGTCTGACAGTAACGTTATAGAAAATAAGATGTAGCGTGCAGATGTGTGAAAGGATTCTTTTTTTTTTTTTTATAAAAGTCAGGATGAGCAACATGTTGATACAAAGACAAATTATTAGCACAAAGTTTTTGCGAGATCTTGCAAAAGTTCATCTTAGTTTTTTTTTCTCCCATGTTCCTTGTGGGTCTCCGTAGGATTATGATCAGTACCAAAGAAGTTTTTCAAATTAACATTATTCCATCTTCATCATTCTTCCCCATTCACATAACAGCAATAAAATAAAAGTAGTATTTGTTTTCATATATCATTTGTTTGTCACATAATCCTGACTTTCAATGATATTTTTTAGGTCTTGTCATGTTGCACATACTCAATCATTTGGAAATTTCAGTTAAATTATGTTGCAACAATTCATAACAGATAAAGCTAAATCAATCAAGCTGCAACATCATAAAAACTCTACAATTCATTCTGAGAAAGTGAACAATCTTCTATCAGGAAAAAAATCCCTGGGACAAATTGTGTAGATACACTTAACATTTAGTTAAATTTTATTTTCTCATTTTAAACGTATGTGTAAACTGCACCTGAAAAGTGACATGTAACTGCAGAGTTTTGTTTAAATGCATAACAATATAGCATCACTGAACATATACAGGAAAGCAAGTTGCAAAACTACTAATAATTTAAAATTAATTATTTACATGAAATTACTCTTGCATATTTAAACAGTCATTTCCTGTATGGTCTGAGGAAATATGAATGGCAGCATTTATATTTCTGATGTAACTCAAATTATGTGTATTTTGAACAGGATGAAGTAGGCATAAGACTTTTCAATACAAGAAAAAAATTTTCATCCCTGAGGCCATAGATCAGAGGACTCAGGCACCTTGGAGCAATATTAAACATAATGTAGTTAGAATATCTGACATCTATAAATAACCTGAAATCAATCTGAAGCACTGCAGTTTCAATGAATGGGCACCACAGCTGAATGAGACAGAGCAACAACTGGAAAGCATGAAGGATCACTGTTTTGAGTCCTTTATGTGTCAACTTCTTTTTCTCTCCTGATGCAGCTTTGGCCACTTTCATTATTTGAACATATGAGTATGCAATAGTGATGCCCATAATCAAGAAATAAAATTGAAACACAGCTGATCGAACATGATCCTGCCATCTGTAAAGAGCAAATGCCTCTACACTACATATCATGGATTGCTTGTAGAACTTAAGTGAGGCAAAAGCAAAGAACATGGACAGAATAATTATACAAGGACCAGAGCTGACACCATGAATGATCAGGATACAGTACATAGTGCTGCGTGCGGAGCACAGCTGTCCATGACGCAGGGGCATACAAATGGCCACATAGCGCTCCAGAGTCATTGCTGTCAGAGTAACTGGTGTGACAAAATTATACATAACCACAAAAATAGTGATGATTATACACAACCACACTTGTATTGTAAATTGAAAATAGGTTAAGATTACCAGGATATCACTCACAAATAACAAAATGCTGTCCGACAGTAATGTTACAGAAAATAAGATGTAGCGTGCAGATGTGTGAAACGATTCTTTTTTTATAAAAGTCAGGATGAGCAACATGTTAATACAAAGAAATATTATTACCAGAATCTGCACAATAATCATCCGGTCATTAGGTCGCTGCAAAAAAACATTATTCACTGAGTTGTTATCTGCCATATAGAACTGAAGCACTTCTCAGAGTTGAGAAAGTCTCATTATTAAATGAATTAAAAAAAAAACAAAAATTAAGTGCAGTAAAGAAATCTTCTACTGTCTTCTGTAGCCAAATATCTTCTGCTGGACTGCTGAAGTTATCTGACAGATGACTGTGCATCATTATTTTAAAGGTTGCAGCCTTCGAGAATAACGATCACACAAAACCTTGCTACGCAGTCTCGTCATCTTCCTTTTACACCCATTCCCCTCGACGCCACAAAACTATTGATAGATGGAGAGTTTTTTTTCTTGTTGCCTGTCCCGTTCCATACTTTAGCAATCAGAATTGTTTTCTGAAGGCCAGGAAAGATGCCCGACGGATTTATTTTTTCAAGTGGAGAAAATATGGCAATGCCATATTGGTCCACTTGATTGATCTATATTATTATTTTATATTATTATTGTTTATTTTCTTTTATGTTATTACAAATTGGACAGACATTTAGACAGTAAAGGAGAAAGAGAAAGAAAGAAAGGGAGAAAGAAAAACGGGTGGAAAGCGGGACCGTAGGAGAAGACTGAGAAAATCTGTTGTATCACCTGTTAAAAGAAGAAAAAAGAAAACAAACAACCAGAGAACAACACAATACCGAGATCAAAGCAACAACCTAGATACATGTAAGTAACACTAAATACTAAATATTAAATGTTAGTGAGCAGCATGCAAGACTGACAGCGCACAGTATGCGCACGACATGCTAGCAGTGTCCAAGAATGCTTGGACACTGCTAGCATAATGAACATGTTTTTGGACTGGGCTCCCACACAAACACAAAGCAGAGGTTGAAGTATCGCCAAATATGCTTCCAAACAAACTTTCTTGCCAGCCAAAAACTAGAACACATAATGAAGCATATCTTGCCTTTGGCTTCACCTGCACAACATCTGTTGTGCCAAGGTTTGTATCCCCGACACGATTAGTTTCCTCTTTGTCCTTGGAAAAAACAAAGGGGGGCGTAGCAACAAAATTTTGGGAACCACTGTGCTAGAAAGCGTAGGGAGCCATCTCCCTGCACCCCAGAGCATGAAGCAGACATGGAGGAGACCCAGGACCGGACATCCACAGGCCCCCCAGAGTGCGAAAGCCTAAGGAGGACCACCGGAGAGGCAACCGCGCCACCTTCCCGGAAAGAGCTGAGGAGAGCACCAGATGTGGGGTCACCCTGCAGCCACAGTGCAGAAGCCACAGGGATCTATGGTGATGAGCCCACAGGCTCTGCCAGCAGCCAGTCGTGCCAGAGCGGACCGAACCCCGGTCCCAGAGGCACTAGGTCTGAGGGTATCCAACCTCCTGGAAGGGGCCCGACCCAGCCACGGGTGCCAGGCCCCGCCAAGCTGCCACCGGGAGTGCATCAAGTACATACCTGAGCGCGCAGCCCCGGACACTGAGAACCACCAACATACCGATAGCTGAGGATATCAGCCACCAGTAGGGAGTGTGGTGGGTGGAGACAGGCCTCCACACCTAGGGGGGCCTG
Organism: Neolamprologus brichardi; assembly: GCF_056152115.1. NCBI lineage: Eukaryota > Metazoa > Chordata > Actinopteri > Cichliformes > Cichlidae > Neolamprologus > Neolamprologus brichardi. The sequence continues at coordinate 29,314,376 of NC_142117.1, forward strand.
AGATGTTCCCAGAGAGGCGGCGTCATGATGCTGCTTGCTGTTCTAAAGTGCATTTAAAACACGCGAGGGGCATGGTGCTTCCTGCCAGAAAGCAGTAGGTGTCAGCACGTCCCCTCCCGAGAACCCTAAATTTCTACATGTATTTAAAATTTCGAAGTGGGCACCGGCCCCAGAGGTTAGGTTGGATATACAAACCGTACTCTGGATACCGTACTCCCAAAGCCCTATATGTATGTGTTATGAGACTATGAGTAATGTGGATGTCTAAGTTGCGCAATAAAATGAGGCACAGGTGTCCAGAAGAGGACAGAGGAGGAATGCCTCCCCTGTACCTCAGTGACACGCCTGTACCACAAGGCCCTGCATGTGTGTGTGGGTGTGATGGAGCGGAAGAGGTAGGCAGATGAGGATGGTGTCAGCCGGTGATCAGCTGATCACCAGCTGATCACGGGGCCGGGTTTAATAGAGAGACGCCACCCACCTTTTCGCCACTCAGACATCGTTCTCTTTATGTCAGAAGCTCCGAAACTTTGCCGACGTCAGTTTCCGTCTGATTCAGCAACCGTGAGTGTTTTTCCTCTCGATTCTTTCTCTCATCCCGGCTCCGCTCGCTCTCCGTCTGTAACGCCAGTTCCGAAGCCACGCTTCGTGCACTGATCGTTACTAGAATAACTGCGTGTCTGTTCCAACCCATCGCTAGCCTTCGCCGTGTTTGAGTCTAGCCAGCACGCCACACGGGCACGCCGAATTACCGTGTGTAATTCGCCCGATCGTGACAGGATGTCTGAGCCGCATATAGACCCAGCGGAATTCGAACGGCTGAAAGCCGAAGTAATATATCTTCGCGGTGTGGTAGATCGGATGAGCACAAAAATGGAGTTCCTCACCGAAACTGTCCTCCAACTTTCCACTTCCGTCACCTCGCTGCAACGTCAGCCAGCGCCGGTGAGCGCGGAGCCCCGGATCGGACTACCAGATAAGTGGAACAGAGTTGATGGCCGGCCTGATGGGTTGCTTGCCACTTTAGACATGCTGTTTGAATGTCAGCCCACTAAATACGCCACCGCCCATGCAAAAGTTGCAATGTTGACCTCTCTCTTGTCTGGCCAGGCTCAGGAATGGGCCGCGGCCCTCTACAACAATAAATCCGCAGCTTGCAATGACTATGCCCTGTTCGTGGAGGAATTAAAAAAGACATTTGTTCCCCCGAGCAGTGAAGTGGAAGTGGAGTCACAGCTGCTTCATTTACGCCAAGGCAGTCGACCCGTCTGTCACTTTGCCTCCCAATTCCGTACCCTGGCCGCTAAGCTGAAGTGGGGAGATGCTTCTCTTCGCTCCATTTTTCTGGAGGGACTGGCTGGTTACATCCGAGATGAGATGACCGGCTGTGAGGCCCCCAAGACTCTGGATGAGGCCGTGGACCTCACCCTGAAGATCGACCAACGAGTGATGTCGTGGCCTCGCCACACCCCTCGGGCCTTTAAACCCTTCCAGCCTCAGAGGGCCACGTCTTCGCAGCCTCCTTCCCCCTCTGAAGGAGCCGCTGCTAGCCCAAGCAGTGCATCCAGCGAGGAGCCCATGCAGCTGGGTAGACTCTCTAAGGAGGAGAGAGAGAGAGACGCTGGCGTGAGGGCCTCTGCGCCTACTGTGGATCAGCTCGACACCGTTGTCAACAGTGCCCGCTACGTCCGGGAAACGACGACGCCAGCTAGACTGCAGTCCCACCTGGCCCTTCACACTTCTCTGACCCCTCTCGTTTTCTGTCACCAGTAATATTCCACCTGAAACACCGACAGTTCTCTTCTTAAGCCCTCCTGGACACCGGAGCCGCTGAGAACTTCATCGACCAAACACTAGCCTCCCGACTTTGCATTCCGTTAACTCCTGTTGATCGATTTCTCCCGGTGACCTCAGTAGATGGGCGACCCCTCCAACCCTACCCGATCCAGTTCCAGACCCAGCCGGTTCGCATGTCTATTGGGGATCATCAGGAGGAGATCCGGTTTCTTGTAGTCTCGGCCACTACCTCTCCTCTCATCCTTGGATACCCCTGGTTCCGTCAACACGACCCCCACATCTCCTGGGCTGGCTACGGTCCTGAGGAGCGCTCCTGGGTGCCGTCCCGCTTCGTCTTGGATCCCTCCCTCATCTCGGATTTCCGTCGCCGCCGTCCTGGACCGTCGGGTGCCGGTCTTCGGGGGGGGGTCCTGTCAGCCGGTGATCAGCTGAACACCAGCTGATCACGGGGCCGGGTTTAAAAGAGAGACGCCACCCACCTGTTCGCCGCTCAGACATCGTTCTCTTCATGTCAGAAACTCCGAAACTTTGCCGACGTCAGTTTCCGTCTGATTCAGCAACCGTGAGTGTTTTTCCTCTCGATTCTTTCTCTCATCCCGGCTCCGCTCGCTCTCCGTCTGTAACGCCAGTTCCAAAGCCACGCTTCGTGCACTGATCGTTACTAGAATAACTGCGTGTCTGTTCCAACCCATCGCTAGCCTTCGCCGCGTTTGGGTCTAGCCAGCACGCCACACGGGCACGCCGAATTACCGTGTGTAATTCGCCCGATCGTGACAGATGGGGAGGAAAGGAATGGGGGGGGCCCTCCCTGTGGCCAGCTCCCCTGCTGACCCCCGCTCCCCGAAATCCACCAAGGGGCAAGGGGCTCAGGCCCATCTGGACGGGGGCCCACAGCAGCACCACCACCAAGCCCTGCAGAGCCCAGGACGACCCACCCAACCCCACCAGAGAGGAAATTACACCTACCCCATCATCCAATCAGCTACCAGACTACATAAGACAATAGATACCCAGATTGAGTTCATTCTCCACCTCTCCTTTACCTCTCCCCCACCTGCAGGGTGGACTCCTGGAGAGCAGAGACCTCCTGGAATGATGGAACAACCTCCCCGCCAGTTGAAGGGGCCCCCATTTCTGCTGGTGCACCAGAGGCCCCCTGCTCCAGGGCTAGGCCCCCGTGCATGCACCCACCAACAACCCCGGCGACACACCAATCGGGACCTGAGCCCCAGGGCCCAGGCAGAGCCCCAGCCTGAAGGTGGAGCACCCCCAGAATCCCAAGCCCGCCCTGGACCACCCAGGGGCAGCTAGGCTACCAGGCCAGTGACCCACGTATGCCAGTACAAACCCTCCCCCAGCCCTGCTGCATGCAGCCACCAGGAAAACACCCAAGAGCCACGAGAGCCCCAACTAGGACATGACCACAGGCCCCAGGCAGTGCCCTTCAGGGAAAACGTCCCAAGCCCACACCCTCCCCAATACTAGAGAAGGCAGGACAAAACCACGACCCCCCACCCCCAGTAGGTGATGGAGCCGATCAAAGGAGCCCAGAGGGATTGATCTAATGTGGTGGTAGAGGCTGTATCAAGATGTGATCTATCAGACGGTCTCTATAATGGTTAGGATTTAGATTTGTTTTTTTTTTCCTGTTTATGAGGACCATTTTCTTGGCAATGCATAGGGAATGCATAGGAATGTGGGCTGTATTAATCTCTGTAGTGACATCATTCAAGTTGCCCAACAAGCAAACTAGAAGAGAGGCTGGAATGTGTACATTTCAGACACTTTGATAAGACTTCACATATCCTGCGCCAAAACCTTTGAACAGGTGGACAGAACCAGAGATTGTCGATGTAGTTGTCAGGTCTATTGCCTTGACAGTGTGAGCAGTTGTTAGAATACGTAAAGCCCATCTTGAACATTTGATGACCTTTATAGTGCACTCTATGCAGTATTTTGTATTGTATTAATTGCAGACTGGGATTTCTAATCAGTTGAAAGGTTTTTAAGCATACCTGAGACCAGAGGTTTTGGATAAACTGACTGATAAATCTGCTTCCCATTTTGCAATAAGAAGGGATATTGATTCATCTATTTTAGAAAGTGTTCTGTACATTTTAGACAATAATTTAGCGGTTTTAAGAGTATGAAATTGAACCACACTTGGTGGTGTTTGTAATTCAACTTGACTGGGTTTAAATTTTTGTTTACAATGGATTTAATTTGTTGATATTCTAAAAAACTTTTCTTGTTGATTCCATATTGTACAGGGTGGGCCATTTATATGGATACACCGTAATAAAATGGGAATGGTTGGTGATATTAAAGTCCTGTTTGTGGCACATTAGTATATGTGAGGGGGCAAACTCCTCAAGATGGGTGGTGACCATGGTGGCCATTTAGAAGTCGGCCATCTTGGATACAACTTTTGTTTTTTCAATAGGAAGAGGGCCATGTGACACATCAAACTTATTGGTAATGTCACAAGAAAAACAATGGTGTGCTTGGATTCAACGTAACTAAACTGCATGCCATGAAAGAGTTTGGGTCCCAGGAGGTTAAATCTTTAAATACACAGTATGTAACTAAATTATGAGAAGATTATGTGGTACTTCCAGCTCTAACTATAAGCTTTATAAAAATGGAGACTTTTGAGCCTAACCTTGAAAGTAGGGGGGGGGGGGGTCTCTCTCCCAAATCTAAACTGGTCCTGATTTTGCAGAAGAGGGGCCTGAGAGTTTAAGGCTTTGTCTCTCATATTACTTTTGAATATCCTAGGAGCCACAAGTAAGCCAGCAGTATATGGGAAGAGCAGTGTGCTCTTTTGGGATGATGTGGTACTGTCATGGTCAGGCATGCCTTCCCAGGGTTCATCAGCTGGACTATTGTTTTTGTTGTTGTTCTCTCTCTCTTGCTCTCCCACCCCTCTCTGCCTGGGTGGAACTTGTTATGGGTTCTAGTTGGGAGAGACCTAGACCCACTGTAGTTTGCCTACCAGCCGAACATTGGAGTGCATGATGCTGTCATCTACCTGCTGCTTCTCTCATCTGGAGAGTGCCAGGTGCACTGTGAGAATGATGGGGGTTTTTTTATTTCTCCGGTGCCTTCAACACAATCCAACCCTCAGTTCTAAGGGGGAAGCTGCAGGGAGCGGGAATGGACCATCAGCTGCCCTCATGGATAATAATAATAATAATAATAATAATGGAATGCATTTATATAGCGCTTTTCGAGGCACCCAAAGCGCTTTACAATTCCACTATTCATTCACTCTCACATTCACACACTGATGGAGGCAAGCCACAGCTGCCCTGGGGCAGACTGACAGAAGCAAGGCTGCCATATCGCGCCATCGGCCCCTCTGGCCAGCACCAGTAGGAGGTAGGGTAAAAAGTGTCTTGCCCAAGGACACAACGACTAGGACAGAGAGAGCAGGAGGATCTAACCGGCAACCTTCTGGTTACAGATGAGCTTCCCAATCCCCTGAGCCACGGTCGCCCCCGATTGTTGATTACTTACCAGTTGACCCCAGTATGTGAGGCTGAGGGACTGTGTGTCTGAGGTGGTAGTCTGTAGCATTGAGGTCTCACAAGGAACAGTACTAGCACCTTTCCTCTTCACCCTTTTATCCTTATAACATGGACACTTGCCATCTCCAGAAGTTCTCAGACAACACCGCCATTGTGAGTCAGGTGTCGTGGGAAACGAAGTGGAATACAGGGGGGTCACGAATGACTTTTTTAGCTAGTGCGAATAGAACTATCTTCGCATCAATGCCAGCAAGACGGAGCTGGTGATTGATTTCAGCAAGAAGCCACCCCCTATTACACCAGTGAACATCCAGGGTTTGGACACTGAAACAGTAGAGGAGTACAAATACCTGGGTGTTCACCTTGGTAACAAACTGGACTGGTCCACAAACAAAAATGCACTATACAAAAAGGGTCTAAGTCAGGGGTCGGCAACCTGTAGCTCCGGAGCCGCATGCGGCTCTTTAGTCCTCATAGTGCAGCTCCACGTGGTTTGGGAAAATAAATTAGAAGTATTTAGCTGAAGTGTATTTTATTTATGTTAGTTCTTTTTTTTTTAACTTGTAGTTCTAAATTGGAAGATTATTGTGATATTGAAATATAAAAATTAAATTCTATTTTATTATTTTTTCATCGCTCAAAATAAGCATCACACTCGCGGAAGCCGGTATACCCGCCGAAACTCCATATATTTCTCGAGACTTTCAACCCCAGGTCGGCCAATTATGGATCTTCGGATCCACATTATGTCAGCAGCTATTCTCCACCGTGAACTATGTTAAAAACAAACACCACTCACGCCTCACAGATGACAGCTTACAGTCCTGCGTAAAGATGAAAGTGACTTTGTACAGCCCTAATTTGCAGACGCTGTGCGCAGAGGTTCAGGAGCAGAAGTCGCATTGTAAACATATCACGGCAGACCCGACGATGTTTGCATGAACATGCTTTTCAGCATCTCTTTATTGACCGCTTTTCACACACGGTTGCTGTACGCATACAGCCGGCTGAAGCTTTTCAGCTCACAGCCCGACATACACCAACAACAGCATAGATAGCACAGACGTTAAGGTGGCGAGGCGTGATTGCAGGTGCCGCTCAGGTGCGTCCGCCTCCCCTGCAGCGGCACTGCAGACAACGCCCCTCCACACACCTTAACCTGGCAAAATACATATTTAGGCAGAATTTTGCAAATATCTATTTTTCATTTTTTAGCAGCATGCTTTTTTTCCAATTATTTTTTTAAAAGCCAGGTCAAGGCTCCAAAAGCCCAAAGGCGATATAAGGCGGGCGGCTCACAACAGTTTTTGTTTGCTACATGGATCATTTTAGTTCAGCTGGGTGTCTTTCCTTTTGTTATACTTCTTTACGAGTTCAAAATGTGTTAATTACATAAATAAAATGTAATTTTCTCATTAGCACTTCATGGATTTCATAAGCAACACATCTTAGTTGTTCACACAAAGCATAAAGGTAAAAAAACAATATATACAGTGTTATCTTCATTTTAGATGTCAAAAAGTATTTGCAGCTCCCAGTGTTTGCTTTTGCGTGGAAACCAGGTGAAAATGGCTCTTTGGGTCTTAAAGGTTGCTGACCCCTGGTCTAAGTCACTAATACCTCCCATCCCCTGCATGAACCTTTATGAGCACTGAGCAGCTCGTTCAGCAGTAGACTTTTACACCCACAGTGTAGGAAGGAGTGCTACTGCAGGTCATTCTTACCAGCAGCTGTCAGACTCTATAACAAAGTTTAATCTCTGTACAATTTTTATACATATTTCTGTACATTGTTACGTGCATATATGAACTTCAGTTGCTTATATATATAGGACCGCATTGTGTCTTCCTTCTACATTTTATATTCCCTTTGCTATAAGATCTGTGTACCAACTTTCTCATTCGTGGGATAATAAAGGTTGATTCTATTCTAAAAAATTTTTTATTGTTTAAAGAAGCTAAAATCACAAGTACAACATGTTTTGTTTACAAACAAATGTTATTATCTGAACTGCATTTTCAATTCAGTCCAGTTGTATTTATATAGTGCAAAATCACCACAAAAGACTCTACAATAACACAAAGCAAGCTGCCTGTTATCGAAATAATTTTAAATAAGAACAATAGAAAGGTGAAAAGGGTCATATTATGCACCAGTTTAATATAAGACCAGCAAAGTGAACAGAATGTCTGTTTTTATCAGTAAAACTCTGACCATCCCTGGAAATCTGTGAAACATTAGAACCTAATGAATGAACAAGCTGTTGAATGTTTCTTATATAATCCACAGAGAGCGTAGTATTTCAGTGCATTAACAAACATCTCATCCCTGAGGCCATAAATTTGACGACTCAAACATCTTGGAGCAAGAATAAAGGTTATGTAATTAAAGTACCTCACATTGATAAATAACATAAAATCAATCTGCAGAACAGCATCCTCTATAAATGGACATCAGAGCTGATTAAGACACAGCAGCAGCTGGAAACCATGAAGAACCACTGTACTCAGCCCCTTTGACTTTGACACTTTGACTTCTTATTCTCTCTTGATGCAGCTTTGGCCACTTTCATTATTTGCACATATGAGAAAACAATAGTGATGGACATAATCAAGAAAAACAGCTGACTTATAGCTGACCTAAGATGATCCTGCCATCTGTGAAAAATGAACATTTCAACAGAACAAATTCTGCTCTGGATATAGAAGCTGGTGATTGTTGATGCAAAGAAAATAGAAAGAATAACAGTGCAGGGAACAGAGCTCAGACCATGAATGATCAGGATGAAACAGAAATGAACATTGCACTATTAATCATTCTGACACACATTCAATATGAGCAGCAGGAATTATTTTTTTGGACATTTTTTGATTGTAACAACTAAATGGGTTTTTTGTTTGTTTGTTTACAGAAGTTAGAAACCTAAGTACAATATGTTTTATTTGCACACAAATGTTGCTCAATCAAAGGAAGAAAAAGGTCAGTTAATATGCACCATTTTAATATAAGGCCAGCAAATTGAACTGAATGCCCAGTTTTATCAGTACAACTCCGCGCATCCCTATAAATGTCTTAATATGTCTATTACAATATATTAACCAGAATGAACAAGCTGTTGAATGTTTCTTATATAAGCCACAGAGAGCATAGTATTTCAGTGCATTAACAAACATCTCATCCCTGAGGCCGTAAATTAGACAACTCACACATCTTGGAGCAAGAGTAAAAGTTATGTAATTAAAGTACTTCACATTGGCAAATAACATAAAATCAATCTGGAGGACGGCTGCCTCTATAAATGGATACCATAGCCCTTTCCATGTTGACCTCTTCACTGATTCAACTAACCAGATGGGCTGAAGGAACAAGTGCATTTTTTTTCAAGGTTTGAGCTAAAACCTAAAAAGTGTGGTCACCCGCAGATTTAAAATAATTTAACAGTTAACAGATCCTGAGCTGATGACTGCACAGGCCTGCTGCGGATCTGAGCAGGTCTGCTATGTACACAAGAGCCTGCCCATGTAAAGCTTCGTATGTCATTAATAAAATGTTAAAATCTATTCTGACTTTGATGGAACCCTAGTGATAGGAAGTAAGAATAATGCCTAGCTGCTTCCCTTTGGGCCAGTTGTAGATAGGCTAAAGAGGACAGAGAAAGGCATGTAAAAAATGAGATACAATAATCAACACTGAAGAAATGAATTGATTTATTTTTAATAAACAGGACTGGTAGAACTGGGTGAAAGCTAAATGCTTGTTCTTAGTTGAACCTGCCACAGTAATGACTGACCTCCTCACAGAAGCTGACAGTGTCAATCACAAGAAGTTCAGCTTTGCCAGGATTGAGATTGAGAGAATTTGAAGACATTTCAGTATTGCCTGTTAGTCAGAAATGTAAAGTCACTTTAAGTGCATTAGACTGATGCTACACGGAGTTAAATAAAGCAATGGACAGTGGACATGTATGGCAATAATTTATTTTCAGTACATTTTTTACTGTAACAATTAAATACATGTAACAATTAAATGTCTTTTGTTCGAAGCAGTTACAATTATGAGTACAATAAGTTTTACAATAAGTAAATAATTAAAAAAAAATTTTTTTTACAACAACTTAACTGCTCGTAGTCCACACTGTTGCCAAACTAAAAACAATTTAAGGATAAAAAGGGTCAGATACTATACATCAGTTTAAGTATAAGACCAGCAGAGTGAATGGAATAGCCAGCTTTATCAGTACCACTTTCAAACACTGGAAATCTATGAGTATTTCTATTGGAATACATTATAACATAATAAATCAAAAAGCTGTTGAATATTTCTTATATAAGCCACAGAGAGCGTAATATTTCAGTGCATTAACAAACATCTCATCCCTGAGGCCGTAAATTAGAGGACTCAAACATCTTGGAGCAAGAATAAAGGTTATATAATTAAAGTACCTCACATTGATAAATAACATAAAATCAATCTGCAGAACAGCAGCCTCTATAAATGGACACCAGAGCTGAATAAAACACAGCAGCAGCTGGAAACCATGAAGAACCACTGTACTCAGCCCCTTCCACTTTGACTTCTTATTCTCTCCTGATGCAGCTTTGGCCACTTTCATTATTTGCACATATGAGAAAACAATAGTGATGGACATAATCAAGAAATAAAGCTGACTTATAGCTGACCTAAGATGTCCCTGCCATCTGTGAAAAATGAACATTTCAACAGAACAAATTCTGCTCTGGGTATAGAAGCTGGTGATTGTTGATGCAAAGAAAATAGAAAGAATAACAATGCAGGGAACAGAGCTCAGACCATGAATGACCAGGATGAAGTGCAGAGCTCTCTGTGTTCGGCACAGTTCTGCATGACGGAGGGGAACGCAAATGGCCACGTAACGCTCCAGGGTCATTGCTGTCAGAGTAATTGGTGTGACAAATGTGTACACAGACAAAACAATATATATAATAACACACAACCACACTTGTATGGTGAAACTAAAATAATTCAAAATGAGCAAGACATTAGTTATTAGCAAATAAAGTGAATCAGACAACAGTGCAATGGCAAATAAGATGTAACGCATAGTTGTGTAAAAAATATCCTTCATAAAAAATGTTGTGATTAGCAAAAAGTTGATGCAAAGAAACACAGAGATAAATACCTGGACTATGATGACCCGATTATTGATGTTGTTTATTGCCAACTGACCACCAATCACTGAGTTATTTGTTGCCATGTATTTCTCACTTTTAGGCAAATATTATTTTGATTTATATCTTCAAATGTGGAGAGGCCCAAAATTCTAAGAACTTATCTACATATATTATTATATATCTGGTTATAGATTCTAAAACCAAATTCCCCACACACACTATCTAAACCAAAGTTTAAATGATGTCAACCTAAACAGCCTCACAGCTACAAGTGGAATATCTATTGAGTTAAGTATTCACGGTGCTTGTTGATAATATAATGACATATATCTATAATACCTAAAGATTTAAAATACTTTTAAATCTTCATATATGGAGAGATCTTAAGAACTTACCTACATATATGAATGCATGTCTGGTTTCTAGATTCTAACATAAAATCTCACACAAAGTATCTGATCCAAAGTTAAAATAAATTCAAATTTAACAGCCTCACAGTAAAAATAAGTGGAATATATATTGAGTTAAACATTCACAGTGCATGTTGATATGACATGACATATATCTATAATACCTAAAGATAACAAGTCACAAGACATCAGAGAGTCATTTTACCAAACCATCCCTGCGGTAAGTAAAACACATCTGAGGTGTGTGCTGTCACAAGCTGATTTTTATAGCTGAAACTGTAACACAAACGGGAATGTCACAACAGGAAGATGTCACCAAAGGAAAAGCATTTGGGAGTCATTTTGTACAACAGATCGATTCAAGTACTAAAATATAAAACTACTGCACATATCAGGTGTCCAGGTTTGACCATCAACTCTTATCTGTCAACACAAATTATTATTATTGTTTGGCAACACAACACCTCACACATAAAATTGAAGAGAACAATGCTACCTGAATGTGCAAAGCATTTCTTTTGTGTGTCCTGTGTGAATCCATTCTTCGAATAGATTTAGTCAAAAATAATTTACTTCTTAAATTGTTCAGCACCTGACTGCAGCGGCTTTTAATTACATTTAGTCCAAATATTTTCCTCAATGAATAGTTAATTCTCTGATTTACTTAACACTAACCTATCAGTCACAAAAGTAACTAATGGAGCATAAGATTGATAACATTGTGGAGAAGCTCACGGCTCTCCAACAGGAGATCAAGAGACCAGTGTCAGACTGCTAGAACAGCTTTGAAATTCATATGAGTTGTTCGCACTAAAGTAAAAACCACCATCATTTCATGCGGCTACCACTTTGGCATCAGCTGTGGTCTCAAGGCTGGAGCTGAACAAAAACACCCTGATAACAGACTGTGCATAGACTGTTCTTCCTATCCTACACAAGGCCACCGGGATTGGCTGGAAGACTGTTTACTTAGCCTGGCAGGGCGAAGGACACTGTCTCAGCTAAACTCTGGACACACATACACACACATATACATACATATGCAGATATCCTTCCCTGGATCCAACGCCTCCTGCCATGCTTACCTCCCTGCCAATGGAGACAGCGGTTCAGCTGGAAGCACAAAATTGCAGCGTCTGCGAGCACTGTGTGCATTGGCGTCATAGAGGTCCCTTTGCTACGGTTCGGAGCCGCGGACCTGTTTTATATATGCGTGGAATAGTTTTCTATACGAGATCACTACGAAAAGTGCAGCCTTACCTAATGTCCACCCTACTGTTAATCATTTTATATTAAGATTTTAAAACCTAGTTGGTATTGGTATGGCGAGTAGCCTTCAGTAATAGTAATAAATCACACAGCAACAGTACATTCATGTAGTTGTAAAAAGCATGATAATATATTAAGTGATCCAAAGTATTCAGAATACGTTACTCTCATTAGGTAACGTAATGGAATACGTTACAAAATACATTATGGGGCATGTATTCTGTAATCTGTAGTGGAATACATTTTAAAAGTAACCTTCCCAACACTGGTTATGATGCACTGAGCGTCACTTTGCATTTAATTGTTTTAGTTTTTGGTGCAGTGGTTAGCACTATTGCCTCACAGCAAGAAGGTACTGTGTATTTCTATGTGGATTTTGTGTGTTCTCCCAGTGTTTGTGTGGGTTCATACTCTGGGTACCACAGTCCAATGTCTGGCAACTTGTCCAAGGTGTACCCAGCCTCTGTTCCCCACTGGGTCCTTATCAGGGTTGCAAGGGGCTGATAAGGATAAGTGGAATGGATGAACTGAATTACAATCAGCCAATTTCAGTTAGTGGCACAGTCTGAGGAATGAATAAATGGTAAAGTGCAAGCTGCATCCAGGACAGAGACAGTTGCATTACGATGCTAGAACCCAAAGTGACTTTAGTTTTGTGAATGTCGACCCCAGCCCAGCAGACAGACCCTGAACTTCAACATATAACAAACTGATGAGTAGCCAGGCTGCAGCCTATATTTCTACCTTTTCATGTTTCTGAAGTAGACTCACCGCAACGATCGCTTTAAATTCTCTTTGTGCTGGTTTTTATCTTTTCTTTGTGCTGTTGGCTTTGTGTTCAGACCTAAATACTAAGAAAAAGCTCATGTTTGTCCTCATTAGGATGGTGTTGGTGTTGGTGTGTGGGAGTAAATAAATAAATAAAACATTTTTTATTTATATAGCACCTTTCTAGACAGAGTCACGAAGTGCTCCACATAGGACAACAAGTCATAAAACATAAAACAGACAGCATAACACATAACACAAGGCAAAATCTAACCAAAAGCAATTTTAAAAAGGTGAGTTCTGAGTTGTTTTTTTAAAGCGACTACTGAGTCCACTGTTCTTAAGCTTAGAGGGAGAGAGTTCAAGTTTAGTAGTTCCAGTAGAGTTTCAGTCTAGGGGCCACAGTGGCAAAAGCTCGATCACCCTTAATTCTCGTCTTCATGTGTTGTATAGCGTTTTCATGTGTTTTATTACAGCAATTAAAGCATGTTGCAGATATTAAAAGTATTGCGCTACAGTGCTTTGAATCATATAGATTCAATTCCATCCATCCATCTGTTCAGGTCCCAGAGGCAGCAGTCTAAGTAGAGATCCCCAGACTTCCTTCTCCTCAACATCATCAAGACATGTAAGTTGACTGCTACATCTCTGCAACATCTCTCTGTATCCAGAAGTTTCCTGTGCAATCCTTTTAGTTTGCTGTACTTTCTGGTCTTTGCACTTAGAGAGTAGCAGGTAACACAGATGCCAGGGGACTGTTGCACACTTTGTTTTTCTCCATAAGGATTTAGACTGAAAACAAAACATTGATGCTCATTAGCTGATTTTCACTGTTCTCTTATGGCTAATCAGCTTCTGTGGTTAATTGGTTCATTAATTATTTATGCTATTCCTTGCTGATTTTGACTAAATTTGATGGTAAAACAGATAAAGAAAAGTAGCAGTTGGAGAACTATTGATTTATTTTTGAGTTTTTGTAAGACATCACCTTTGTAATCAAAACAATGATCGACATAAGACTTTTATTTTATCTTTATCTTTTTATCTTTATATGGTTTTAGTGTACACTGAGGGCCATGGGAGCATTGCAGTTTCAAATTCCTTTGTATGACCTGCACATATGGTTTTTGACAATAAAGCTGACTTTGACTTTAAACATGTTTGTAGTAATTTAACAATTTGATAGTTTGATCATTTGTTTTTTTTCCCCCAATACAATAGACATTTAGCAAAGGAAAGAAAGGTAAAGAAAAATATATTTCAATATTCACCTGTTCTGATTCAGTTACATATCGAAAAGCAACTGGAAGAAGTGCACACTTATTTATTCCCACCCGTTCACCATAAGTTATTAGGCAACATTTATTCAGCTTCTTTACAGATATAATCTGCAGTAATTGGTCAAATTAAATGCTGATTACACCAGTCAGCATCAGCAGCAAATTGACTGATTCATTGTTTTTAACGCATTCAATTCACCTCTTTATGAACCAGTTACATCACTTGTACTAAAAACTAAATCTGTTCTCTGAAACAAGACCTTGCTTGTTTTTGCTGCCAAAATTCACAAATGTCATAAACTGAGAAATAATAAAACACATTCAACAACCAGGATATTGAATCAGAGATCTTGGATGTCATTCCTGGGATCTCCTGGAGCCACTCGCCCAGTTTCAGGACCCTGAGTGCTCTGATTATCAAAGGAACCACTGTTGCCTTCGCACTCTACATCTTCGTTATCACGTCTCTCAGCACTTGTTATTTCTCAAGTTCTTGTGTTTCTCCTTCCTGATGTAGCTATGATAGCAACATCTGTCACTATGGTCATCATCCTCTGCTTGTCAACCGCTACAATGTCCAGTTGGTTTGCCATCATCAGTTTGTCCTTATCTGGAAGTCCCACAGGATCTTAGCTCAGTCCTTGTCAACCACACTTCCAGGACATACTCAGCACAGATATTCCAGTATACCAAGGGTCAGCAACCTCTCTGATGATGAGTGCCGCCTAAAATTTCCTGAGAAGTCAATGTGCCATATCATCCCTTGCATTAACAATAAATTTGATAACGCTGCATATTAACAGTTACACACTATATAGAACAACTTTATAGAACTATATTTGTTGACAAATGTTGGCAAAGTGCAGATCAGCTAGTTTCAAAAAACTGTTTTTTTTATCCATAACAAGAACACCTTAACAGCAAAAGAACAATACAACAGAAAATGCAAATGCTATTTATGGTATCATCATAACAATGATAAGAAAAAATAAACTGGGCCAATATGACATGTTTGTTAATATGTTAGTATTTCTTTTCTGGGGATATACATGCTAATGTGATTCTACCCCTGCTTTGTATTTGCCAGTTCTGTTATCTGAGGATCATACTTAGCACTGAAGGTCTGCCAAACAACACTCTGAAGGCAAACGGGGCATACATGATCTTTCTGTTGCAATAAAAAAAACCCAGGCTTCCATACAAATCGTCATAAAGACTGAGAATTACATTTTTAAGTTTGCTTTGAGGACATATTTCACAAGATTGACTGGCTAGCAATGTTGCTGGTAGGCTAAGTGATTTTTAGCCAATTACAAGTTGAACCCAGTAGTTGGGGTTGTTAGCTAAGATGCCGTCACAAGCTAATATGCGATGTGCACTGGTGGCCCTTAAATTGCAATTAAATTACTTGATATTTTTACTGAACCATTTAAACATTGTATATGATAAACAGTGCATAAATATAACAGAGGCCTTGATGTTGGTCAAGATCAAGCTAATAACCCTTATCTAGTTATAAGCTAAAACACAAAATGATCAGTCATTCATCATGTTGTCAGACAGATGTCACAGTTAGGATCTTGTTGGAGATCATGTGAATATAAGCGCAAAGATGAGGCTAAAATGATTCTAAACAGGATGAAATATAGTTTAATGTGCCTTTTTAAATGCAGGCTGCAAACAGTCTGAATGTGTTCCAAATGCTGAAATATGTATCTTGAAATCACCATTTAATGATGCTGGGCAACATTTTAAAACTGTAATGCCTGCACCCTCTGTCTGTCTTTGGCTGTGCTGCAGAGGAGTGGTAGTGCAGCTGGCTCAATGGGCAATGCCAGGGAGGTGGATGGAGTAGGTGGAGAGGTTCGCTAATCAACATTTTCCCTTTTTAGTGACTCCAGGACTGTAGAAAAGAGAGGAGTCAGCTGGAGACTTGAGTGGGTGCCAAAAGAAAGCACTGTGTACACTACAATAAACGAAAACACAATATGAATCTAGTGTGGGTCCTCATGTGTTACATACTGCATGTTAAAATACTGTTTTTGTTGGCAAATGTTTATTATATATGCACCTCTCAATGATCATTTATTATGTAAGTCTTTCACAAACATCAGCTCTGGCAGTTTGTTTCATTTCAGCAATGGCATTTAAATGACTTCACTTTTACAATAACATGTTATTGAACCATACAAAACATTGTATATGACAAGTAGTGCATAAAGATACCAGAGGCCTTGATGTTACCAAAGCTCCAATGAATAAATCACTTCTGTAACCACAGTGAACTACAGTTATATGTTAATAGCTAAACACTGTATTCAGCATAGAACTATTAGTGTGTGTCATGATCCTCAGGTCCAAACGGGGAGACTAAATGATAGAAGATACTGTTTACTTACTTCCAGTGTTGGGTAAGTTACTTTAAAATAGTAACTTAGTTACATTACTAGTTACTTCTATCAAAAGTAACTCAGTTACTTCAAGTTACTCGTTACTTTCAAAGTAACTAGTTACTAGGGAAAGTAACTTTGGTTTTACTCAGAATTCTCTTGTTAATGTGTTGCTTCCACAACTTTGCCAGTCTTCTAGCTTGCTTACTTGCCACAAGTGCACTGTGCCACCTACCAATAGAAAGGAAAAGATAATGTGCATATTTCCACGAGAGAAATCCCACGCCTGGACCGTCATTGACTGCTGCCATGATTCTAGCCTACGTCACAGCGTCATGTGCGCCTTTTACATCCAACACAAAAACTGCAGTCGTGGTGCTTTGATTGTACTCAGAACTCAGAAATTCTGCCTTCTGAATAGGAAGATGTAGGTAACACCAGACTGCAGATGAGCTGCATACAGGGCTGGACTGGGACAAAAAATCGGCCCGGGCATTTTGACTAGAGACTGGCCCACCATTATAGGAAAAATCATAAAGCCTTTGAATGAAAACAAACGCTGTTGTGACAGTGATGTACACTGTTTTGATGGTATATATGCATCAATCTATCAATCCTTTGTTGTAAGATTCAGATAATTATTTTTTAAAAGCTAGACATTTTAAATGAGAATAAGAAAGAAAAGTATTTCTTTGTGCCCCCCTCTCCTTGTTAATGGCCCCCCTGGCAAAACTTTGCTAGATCCGCACCTGCACAGTTACCAGCTGTCAGCTACCTAAAAAGGATCCTGGGGTTATCTGTCTCTCAGATACAGTTCATAACTTCCCTTCAACTCATTTATGTCACCTAAAAGGTAAATCTGTTTCTCCATCACCTGTTCAGCTCTGATGATTCATAAGGACATCTCCTGGTTTCATCTTCATGTTTCCCTCTCACCAGATAACCAAACCGATATCATGACCAGCAGCTTTTTTGCAGCTGTGGCTCCAGCAAACATCAGCTGATACTAGAAATTAATATTAAATAAATTCTAACAACAGCTGATCAAGCTTAAACGTGCTGCTGTTGTTTAACGCGAAATAGGCTGGTTTCTTTCTGGCGCAAAGTGGGTGATAAACAAACAAGAGAGCCGATCAGCTGATCATTGATCAGTTTCATGATTGAAGTAGAAACGGGAGAGGGAGGGGGGAGAATGAGATAAGAAGAGGCAGCTGTGCAGCAAAGACGCAGAATAACTCCAGCTTTGTGTCTTTTTCATTGTAGCTGAAGTCCGGGACAAACTGTTCCTTTTCACCTCAATAAGAAACGCGTAATATTTTCTCTGAATACCAGACGGGACGGTTGGCAACTCTAATAACTGATGAACAAAATAAAGTTCAACATCTTTAACTTCATAGCACCCACCCAGCTGTATAGAAACTCCGTCATGCTAGCTAGTACGCAGTACGGAAAAAGTCAGAATAACGAAAATAAACTCCACCTAAACTTGGTTTATATATCTATATATATATATATATATATATATATATATACACGTGTGTGTGTGTGTGTATATATATATATATATATATATATATATATATATATATATATATATATATATATATATACAGTGGATCTGCGCTCGACAGTGCAGCCTAGGCGGAGTAGTCGAACGCAGATTCACTGAGCGCAGGGCAAGCTAGCGAGACAGAAGTTAAGCTCTCCTTGCAACATGGCAAATTGAACCTCCCCCACCCTCATTCAGAATAGAATAGCCTTTATTGTCATTGTACAAAGTACAACGAAATTGGAGTGCCACTCCCTTGGTGCAAAATGCAAAATAAATATAAATGTAAAATATAAAAAGTACAATAAAACAACCATAGTACTCAGACAATAATAAGTACAATATATACAGGATAGCAGCATAATATAATGATAGTATGAATAGCAGCATAATGTAATGATAGTATGAATAGCAGCATAATATAGTGACAATGGCAAGTATAGTTAAGCAGGTTTAATTGTTTTGTGCTCATTTACTACGGTGATAGCTCTGGGAAAGAAGCTATCCCTGAATCTGTTTGTCCTGGTTTTATGTGACCTGTACCGTCGGCCTGACGGTAATAGTTCGAACAGTTGATTACTGGGGTGAGAGTAGTCCTTAATGATGTTGCCAGCTCTGCTGAGGTATCAGGAGTTTGCAATGGCCTCCAGACTGGGCAGAGAGCAGCCAGTGATCTTCTGGGCTGTGTTGATGACCCTCTGCAGTCCTTTCCTGTCTGCAACTGAGCACCCTGCATACCATGTTGTTATGCCGTACGTTAGGATGCTCTCTATGGTGGCTCTATAGAAGCCGTTGTGATCTGGCGTTTGGAACTATTTTGGTTTTCATGTGATGTATGACCCTGAAGGTAAGCGTGTTATGGACTAAAGTAAAACAGTATGTTGGATGTGCCACGCAATGCTCAATTACATGGGTGGGAACTAGTGTGTTAGCGCAGTTAGCTCGTTAACGTGTTGGCTGTCCAGCCCCACACACGGGGCAATCCGCGGTAGCTCGTTAACGGAGATTTGCCGTGTTGTGGCGTTAACCTCATTTCAGATTAACGCTGAAAGCACTAGTGGGAACACAACGAATATGACTGCACATTTACGCCGACATCATCCTAGTGCAAAGACAAGTGGAAGCAGAGAAAAACAACAAGCAGGCATGCTACAAACTTTACCGGAGTCAGCGGTTAGCACATGATTCTCCTTATGGGGACCTGATATGTTTAATATGCTGCTGAGAATATAGCCCAGAAGAAGCGTATATTATAGCTTTTATTTTGGAAAGAGCCATTCCTCTGTAATAAACTCTCTTTTCCAAAGATGAGTGATTCCTCAATCAGATACAGGGCTCGCAAAATCGCTAGCCCGACGTCCCGGGGCTAGCGATTTTTCCAGTCAGGCTGCCCTGCCCTGCCCGTCGGCCTATCGTAGGAAGGAAAAATATATGTCAATGCTTTTGCATTCTTTCAGAAATGTAGCTGGGTAATTATGTCATTGGCATCGGTGAGCTACTGTGAATATGTGACATATTGAAATCGCGTTTGAATTTGCGCTTGTTTTTTGCTTTCACTTTGCAATCGCGCGAACTGTGTATAGAGAGCAACAGCACTGATTGGTGAGTGATGATAATTTGCGCACCAATTCCTCTGACATCATCTTATCAATCGTTAGCTTACTATGCAAACATGACAAGTGAAATCTCCCGCAGCAAGCTTAAACATGTGAGAGGTTGATCGCGCAGAGAATCGCTGAGCGTTATGTGAGTGCGTGTGTAAAAGCAGCAGGATATATATTTTAGTTCTGCTGAGCCAAATAAGACAGGTCAGGGTGAAGAAGTGACAGCCAAAGAAAAGCTTACCACAAAACGGAAACGTTATGACAAATCAGACTATAAGGCAAAAAGAAAGTGCAGCTTTATGATTTCATGGACAAAAGAATTTCTGTGGCTGCAATATGACGAGCTAAATAACCAGGGCTGCACATAAGTGGTCTGCAGGTGCGTATTCGCTGTCAAAATAAAAAACACGCACAAGATAAGAAGTTGCAACGCCTGTTTGCATACATAAGATTTTCTGGAGGAGGACAGACATTTGTTTAGAACTCTTAAAGATGTCGAAGAAGCTCCTTTAAGCAGTTACTTTGGTGTTCCTCCACCTCCAAAGAAATGTCAGAAGGAGTCCAAACCACAAAAGAAGCGCGTATTCTCGGACAAGTGGTTGCAGGAGGTGAGCTGGCTTCAAACAAATGATGAACGCACAGAGATGTGGTGCAGAATGTGCTGTGAAAATTTAATAAATGACAAATTAATAAAAAGGCATGAACATTTTTTTTGTATCGAAAAAATATCGAACCGTGACACCAAAGTATCGAACCGAACCGAACCGTGAATTTTGTGTATCGTTGCACCCCTAATATATATATATATATATATATATATATATATATATATATATATATATATATTAAAATAATTTTTTTTTAAAAAGTTCATTTACCTGTTACTACCACACACCAAATCCGGTCGTTGGTACTTCTTGGCTTGTGTAGCAACTAGATAACAAAGCTCAACGCTGCCCCTAGCGTACTGGAGCACTTCCGTTGTGTTTTGGAGTTTGTGCATGCTTGAGTTTGTACGTGTTTTGTCTTTACTTTTATTTATTCAGTCCACATAAAATGTAATAAATAAATCATATAATGCCGTGAAGCGGAAAAAAAGTGCGAGAGAAAGGGCTCGCGTTGTTCACTTCAAAGATCCGGCTCTAAGAGCCATTTCGTTCACAACCAACACATCACTAGAAGAGGGTGCTCTGGTCAGATGAGACCAAAATGGAACTTTTTGGCCAAAATGCAAAATGCTATGTGTGGCGGAAAACTAACACTGCACATCACTCTGAACACACCATCCCCACTATCAAATATGGTGGTGGCAGCATCATGCTCTGGGGGTGCTTCTCTTCAGCAGGGACAGGGAAGCTGGTAAGAGTTGATGGGAAGATGGATGGAGCCAAATACAGGGCAATCTTGGAAGAAAACCTCTTGGAGTTACAAAAGACTTGAGACTGGGGCTGAGGTTCACCTTCCAGTCGGACAACGACACTAAACATGAAGCCAGAGCAACAATGAAATGGTTTAAAACAAAACATATCCATGTGTTAGAATGGCCCAGTCAAAGTCCAGATCTAAATCCAATCGAGAATCTGAGGCAAGATCTGAAAACTGCTGTTCACAAACGCTGTCCATCTAATCTGACTGAGCTGGAGCTGTTTTGCAAAGAAGAATGGGCAAGGATTTCAGTCTCTGGTTGTGCAAAGCTGGTAGAGACATACCCTAAAAGACTGGCAGCTGTAATTGCAGCAAAAGGTGGTTCTACAAAGTATTGACTCAGGGGGCTGAATAATTACGCACACCCCACTTTTCAGTTATTTATTTGTAAAAAATGTTTGGAATCATGTATGATTTCCGTTCCACTTCTCACGTGTACACCACTTTATATTGGTCTTTCACGTGGAATGTCACGATCCTGGGTCTTTTGACCCAGCGCTTTAAGTTTTAGTTTATTTTTGATGTTTATGGTTTATGTTTAAGTTCATTAGGTTATCTAAGTTCATTTGTTTATTAGATTCCCCTTGTGTTTTCAACCCCTATTAAGTCACCCTTGTCCTTCATGTGTTTCATGTCTGTGTTTCTTATGTTGTCAAGTTCATGTAGTCATGTCTGTGTTTCATTATATTTCCTGTTTTATTTTGAAAGAGATCCTGTGTTCCTGCGTTTTGTTTTACTCTTCCCCTGTGGCGTCGTTATGTTTATGTTGTGTCTACTGTGCCTTTCTGTCCCATGTTTCAGGTCCCTATGTTCTGTCTCCTCAGTCTGTTAAGTTTACATGTCTTGAGTTCAGTCAGTGTGCTTCCAGTTTTACTTTCACAGTCTATGTCCTATGTTAATGTTTCTAGTTTTGCTTCCCTTGTCTCGTCCTGCCTAATTACTCCCAGCTGTGCTCTCCTCCTGTGGCTCATTCCCCCTCGTTATCTCTCAGTGTATTTAAGCCCCATGTTTCTCTTTGTCAGTGTCGCGTCTTTCATCTTAGCTGTGTGATTCTCCCTGTGTTTCCATGTATAATTTAGTATTGGTTTTCCCATTTTGGTTTTGTTCCCCTTCCACGCCAGCAATAAAGCTGTGTTTTTTGAGTTTACTTTTCATCTCTGCGAGTTTGCGTTTGGGTCCTACTCTTGCCTGCACACAGCCGCATTGGGACATGGAATTCCAATAAAATCGATTCATGTTTGTGGCTGTAATGTGACAAAATGTGGAAAAGTTCAAGGGGGCCCAAATACTTTTGCAAGCCAATGTAATCTAGGTGTAACTTTAAGCTTTATCAAAAGTGTAATTTTTAAGCCTAATTATAAAATTGGAGAAAGCATTTGTCTTCTAAAGCCAGACTTATGAACTGGGGAGAAGTCTGATAGCTGAAGCCTCTGCCTCCCATTCTACTTTTGGAAATGTGCCTTCTTTGGGGTAACTAACTGATATCGCAAAAAAAAACAACATTCTGTTCATCTGGATATTGTGTTTTTGGTGGGGAAAAACGTTTAATCACTCCTCCAAGTCACTTCCTCTGTGTCAGCTGACTCCAGGTTTCCCCAAACCTGCAATTATCAGGGCATCGCAGTGTGAAGAGATGGAAGAGGTGACCCAACCGCAGGATGGGTTGCTGAAGGTTGAGGATGGTGTTTATTATATAGGCAGGATGAACAGAACATGACTGACTGGAAAAACATGTGGAATCAATGATGACAAGATGAACTGAGAGAGAGAAACTAAGGACTTAAATACACAAGAGTGATAATAATGAGAGACATGAGAACACAGCTGAACTGAATCTGACTAATCACACACAAGGAGTGGAACAGAACATATTGCACACAGACCGAGGCCAACATAATAAAACAGGGAACATAAACAAACTGAAAACACTGAGTCAACCCAGGAACCCTGACCCTGACAGCAATTTTGGGGGGATTTCATTACCTGGATGATTAAGCATGCATTTTAACTAACTCATATTACTTGTAAAGGGGTTTTAAGTTCAATTCTGGATTTAACATGGAGCTAATGAAGTGAAACCTTAACTCAATTTGATTTTATTTATATGCCACCACAACAGTCAGCTTGAAGCACTTTATGAGCGATTGTGGCTCAAGAGTTGGCAGTTCATCTTGTAATAGGAAGGTTGCCGGTTCGAGCCCTGGCTCAAACAGTATCGGTCGTTGTGTCCTTGGGCAAGACACCTCACCCGTTGGTGGTGGTCGGAGGGCCCGGTGGCGCCAGTGTTCGGCAGCCTAGCTTGCCCCAGGGCAGCTGTGGCTACAATGTAGCTTGCCAGTACTGGTGTGTGTGGATGGGTGGATGACTGAGCGTGTAAAGCGCTTTGGAGTCCTTAGGGACTATGTAAAGCGCTATACAAATACAGGCCATTTACCATGTTTCAAAGGAAAAAAAAAAAAAAAAAAACTGTATTACTACAAGGAAAACCCCAATAATCAGATGAGCAAGCACTTGACAGTGTCAAGAAAAAACTCCCTTTTAACAGGAAGAAACCTCTGGCAGAACAAGGCTGAAGAAATGGTAGCCATCTGCCATAGGGTTGGGAAAGGGACAAAAGACATAATGTGGAAGAGAGGCAGATATGAAAATAACTATGACTGAATGCAAAGCAGTCTACATAGAGAGTGAAAAGTTGTGAATGAAAAGCAACATTGGAAAGCCCCCCAACAGCCTAGGCCTATTGCAGAGTAGCTAAATGTGGGTACATGTTCACCTGATCAATCCCTAACTATAAGCTTTATCAAAAGAAAAGTTTTAAGCCTAAACCTTAAGAGTGTGTCTTTTCTCCCAAATCCAAACTGGAAGCTCATTCCACAGAAGAGGGGCCTGAGAGCTGAAGGCTCCCATTCTACTTTTTAATAGCCTAGGAACCAAAAGTAAACCAGCAGTCTCAGAGCAAAGTGCTCTATTCAGGGGCTAGTGCACTATGATGTCTTTAAGAAAAGATGGGGCATAATTTATTTTTGACCCTACATGAGAGTAGAAGGATTTTAAATATGATTCTGGATATACCAGCAAGCCAATAAAGAAAAGCCAATATAGGATAAATATGCCCTCTCTTTCTGTTCACTGTCATTATTCTCACTGCAGCATTTTGGATAATGGATTTTTAGGGAGATTTTAGGACAACCTAATGATAGAAAATTCCAATAGTCTAGCCTAGAAGTCATAAACGTATGAACTAGTTACTATGAGCATCACACTAATACAGGATGTTTCTAATTTTAGAAATATTGTGCAAATGCAATAAAGATGTTGTACATATTTGTTTAATATGTGCACTGAAGGACATATCCTGCTCAAACAGGTTATGTCAACTAAAGTGAGTATCTGATTAGACACCATGTTGTTAAGATTTTTAGGACAGAGTACAATAAAATCAGTTTTATCTGAATCTAGAGGGAGGAAAATATAGGTCATCCAGGCCTTTATGTCTTTAACACACAAGTAAAAGACAAAGTAATTGGTGAGTGTCATCTGGCTTCATGGATAGATAAAGCTCTATACGGGGGCGACCGTGGCTCAGGGGGTTGGGAAGCGTATCTGTAACTGGAAGGTCGCCGGTTCGATCCCCGGACTCTCTGTCCTGGTCGTTGTGTCCTTGGGCAAGACACTTTACCCTACCGCCTACTGGTGTTGGCCAGAGGGGCTGATGGCGCGATATGGCAGCCTCGCTTCTGTCAGTCTGCCCCAGGGCAGCTGTGGCTACAACCATAGCTTGCCTCCACCAGTGTGTGAATGTGAGAGTGAATGAATAGTGGCATTGTAAAGCGCTATATAAATCCAATCCATTATTATTATCATCTGCATAGCAATGAAAATGTATGTTTTGCCTTCTTATATTACTGGCTAAAGGAAGCATGTACGATGTAAATGGAATTTGTGCTGGCCTCTGCCTGCACTCACATGAAATTATTTTTCTTTTTTTCAGCCAATTTATTATTCAGTATGACTTGCAGATTCTCCTTGTCACAAACAGTGGGTTTGTGACAAGGAGAATTTTCACCCTAAGTATGTTAATATGGCGTTATTTTTGTGCCACTATTCTGAGTACACGTAAAAAAAATTTGAGCGCTCGTAAAAAGAATTTGCAGGTGCAAGTGTTGCATTTTGAGGAGAAATTTATTTTGAGCGAAGAAAAGCTAAATTTGAGTGAACAAAATTCATTGGTGCGTGCAAAAAATGTATTTCAGTGTTTGCTATTATATACACACACACACACACACACACACAATAGCAGCCCCTCTCGCTCAGTTTTTACATTTGCGCTTGCTTGCAATGAATGAATGCTTAGGGTTATGGTTAGCCTAACCCTGGACTTCATTTTTACCTGCTGGTTTTGGGGTCCTGTATTATCATTCCTGACATCATCACAGATTACAAAGACATGAAAATGCAAAAGTCTTTTAAAAAAAATTAAATGCACAATAAATCCAATCAATTACTCATTTCTGTTTATTGAAAATGTAATCATTTAGAATGACCATTCACTAGTACATTTATTAGTTGATGTATCTCTTTCTCAGTGTGTCTCATGGCTCGACATGAAAAAAGACCAGAAGATGAATTGAAAAATTCAAATGAGGGACTTGAGTAAAATATCTAGAATACATGGTAATAGTGCACTCAGCTCATAAACCGTAAAGGAAATACAGGGTTCCCAGTTTTAGGAAATACAGAAAAAAATCCTTGTATACCAGTATCATTTTCTAAATGTTCTGCTACCTTTAAATAAAGGTAGCAGAACTTGAACATAGTTTTAAAGACAAAAGACATTTTATAAAAGTGTGACCACGTGAAAGTTTGACCTTATTTAACCACGAAGAAGAGCTCAAAGGTCCAAAATAGTGAGATATTATCCCCAGCTATAATTCCTATGTCCTTTTATGTTGTAAATACAAACAATGGCAGTAAGAAACATTGTTTTAAATAGCTCTATAGCATTATTATCATTTGACCTTCAGATTTTAAATCTTTATACAGTACTTTCTTTATGTTGACAATACATACAACACTTGTAACAATCATAGTTTCTAAGTTATAAGGCTTTTTTTTTTTTTTTTTCCAAATGTTGACCAAGATATCATTAAGTTGACATTGAAGACCTTGTTGGATTTGGTCCAAATTTTATTGAATTGTTAACATGATCCCACTCTACACGCTTCAAAGTTAAATCAAGGTTCACTCAAAAGTTTTCAAGCTACCATAATTACAGGCAGAATGACATGCACACATGCAAATGCTACTAAAAACATAACTTACTGCAAGATTGATAAGAATGTAAAGAAATTATTTGTTTCATTCTGGTTGAACAACTACAGTGAACTTAATTTTATTGGTACAATCTTCTAAGAGTCTCAAATTAATAAACTATAACGTGCATGCCAATAATAGTTTTAAAAACTATGTTGACATCTTAAGAAAATATAAAAATGAAGCAATAGTTTAATAGTATAACTTCTAGAACCCAACACAGGGGAATTGTATAAATAATTGATGAACCACTTAATCATCACACGATCAGCTAATTATCAACACATTTCTGTTTTGAGTCTAAATCCCTTTAGAGAAAAACAAACTGTGCTATAACCCCTTGTGAAATATTGTTGTTGTTAACTGCTGCTGTCAGAATAAAAACATGACAACAGACTAAATTTCACACATGTGGGATTAACTTTCATCAACAACAAAAAAAAAACACATAGCTTAAGGCAAAACAGCTGATTAGAACTGATACATTGAAGGAAAAATTAAGAAAATGTTGCTTATTAATTCCATGACTGATAGATAAGACATGTTGCTATGGTAACCTAGTCTACTAGCTAGAAATGTTTTCTTTAACAAAAGAAGGCTCTACCCTCCTGAACCAGCTGATGGACACTCACCTTTCTTTATATTTGTATTCATTATTAAAGCAAATGTTGGAACACATTAATTTGCAGAAGTTTATGTTTATAGAAACACTGAAGTCCCAGATAGATGTTAAGCTGTTATTCTATTTAACATTTGCATTTTAACAATAAAAAAAAGTCATCAGTGTAAGGATACAGACAGTGACTATTGGAAAATCATAATTATGATCTCTAAATAAAATTTATCAGCTACATCCTTCTAACTCTATGACTCTGTCGATAGTAAGTCGGGTTGTCAGCCAGCTCCACTGCAATGAAGCATTTGCCATGTGTTAATCTAGTTATAAGCTAAAACACAACGTGATCAGTCATTCATCATGTTGTCAGACAGATGTCACAGTTAGGATCTTGTTGGAGTGAAGATGCGGCCAAAATAATTCTAAACAGGATGAAATATAGTCCAAAGTGCTTTTTAAATGCAGGCTACAAACGGTCTGAATGTGTTCTAAATGCTGAAATACTAATGTTGAAAAAATCATTAAATGATCCTGGGCAACATTTTAAAAGTTACAAAATTAAGGTACCAGAGGCCTTGATGTTACTAAAGCTTCAATTAATCAACTGGTTTTCTCACCACAGTGGACTAGTTACACGTTAATAGTTAAACAATGTATTCTGCATAGAAGAATTACTGAGTGTCATGATAATAAGTTCCAAGTGCTGGGAGACTAAATTGATAGAGCATATACTGCTTGCTTAGTTCCTTATCATTACATTAAAGCTCAGTTCCTATCTTGTTCTTTGGTAGAATCATGTGTTGTTAGTTAGAAACCCCAACAGATTTTTTCCTGTGTAAGTGACAGAGGACATGATATTTTAGTGCAAGGAAAAATTTGTCATCTCTGAGGCCATAAATGAGAGGACTCAGACATCTAGGAGTAAGACTAAACATTATATAGTTGAAGTACCGTACATTAACATACAACATGAAATCAATCTGAAGGACAGCAGCTTCAATGAATGGGCACCACAGCTGGATGAGACACAGCAACAACTGGAAAGCATGAAGAGCCACTGTTCTGAGCCCTTTATGTGTTGACTTTTTGTTCTCTCCTGATGCGGCTTTGGCCACTTTCATTATTTGAATATAAGAGAAAACAATGATAATGCACATAATCAAGAAGTAAAACTGACCTATAGCTGACCTGAGATGACCCTGCCAACTACGTAAAATGAACATCTCCACAGAGCAAACCCGGTACTGTGTGAAGGAGCTTAAGGATACAGATGCAAAGAAGACAGACAGAATCAAAATACAGGGCACAGAGCTGAGGCCGTGAATGATGAGGATGCACTGCAGAGCGCTGCGTGTGGAGCAAAGCTCTCCATGACGCAGGGGCATACAAATGGCCACATAGCGTTCCAGGGTCATTGCTGTCAAAGTAAATGGTGTGACAAAGTTACACACGGATGACACTCCAAACATAATAAGGCACAATGACACCTGTATAGATAAACGAAAATAGCTCAAGATCAGCAACAAATCTGACAGAATTAAAATTAGACAATCAGACAGTAATGTGACAGCAAATAAGATGTAGCGCATAGTTCTGTAAAAGGTGTCCTTCATAAAAAAGGTTATGATCAACATAGTGTTGATGCAAAGGAAAACTCCTACCAAAACCTGAACAATAATGACTTGGTCATTGAGTTGTCGCATTGAGGATTCAACACCAATGAATGAGCTGTTGTCAACCATAAGTTTAAAAACACTTTTTTCTGCCTCTGAAGACAGAGCCACCCAGGAATAATTTATCTTTGTCTAAAGTGCGTCATTTAGAAACATTCATAACATCTGCAAATAGTAAAATTTCCTCTAAAAAGCACACATATGCACATCTGCTGCATTGTCATTATAAATCAAACAGACTGAGAGACATAAAGGTAGTTGCCAAACCATTCTACCACAAAACTGCTTTATGCTGAGCTCTGTCTTTAGATAGGTTTATCTAAAGACGATGCAACCACAGAGAGCTCAGTGGTTGCATCGTTAAATGGTGTTAGGACAACCAGACACTCTGAAATTATACCAAATTCCTCAGATGAAACAGGTGGGATGTCTGTTGTGAGACATCCCACCTGTTTCACCTGAGTTGAGGCTTAGGTTTATTTGTGCATTTGACTCCGAAGTAAATTTTCCCACAATGTCATTACCACAGCAAACATCTGTTACTGCTAATCCCTGTTGGATTCAATACTGTAATTTCTTTCTTTTTTTTTTAACCCCAGAAGGTACCTCTCCAGCTTTTATTGTCATGGCAAGCGTTGCATAAAGACAGCAATAATTGTCAATACAATTTAAAAGGAGCGCTTCAGACTGCGTTCAGGCCCTGTGGATGTTGAGTCCGCAGTCTGGAGATCCATATCCTTTCATATCTCTTCCTCTGGCCCTCCATCCACGTCGCACAGGTTTGAAGTCCCGTTATGGTCAGATGTTGTAATGTGTGTGTTTGAAAATGCAATACTAATGGGGTGCCCAGTCTGTTCCTCTCAATGTTATAGATATATTGTTTTAACCTCTCCAACAAAGTTTGACCTGTTTCACCCACATAGAGTAGACGGCATTTTTCGCACCAGATGCAATAAATGATATTCCTCATGTTTAGGGTCATTCTCTGCAGAATGGGTGCCCCTATTTTTCCATGAGGATTGTACACAAACCGTCTCAGCTTAAAGGCCCAGTGGTCGGGTTTCGCTGATCTTATTCGCCTCATCTGTTCTGGTAATTTGGCCCTGGCAAGCATGTCTCTTAGATTCTTATTTCTCCTATGGGCTGAGATTACTCTACAGTTTTGGAATTGTGTCAAACCGGAGGTGTATTTCTTAACGTTTGTTTTGAGTTGATGATGCAATGGTAGGTAGGAGCGCGAGTAAGTGGTTACCAGTGGCATAAGTCTGTTCGGTTCCCCCAGTTGTTCCCGATTTTGAGTCAGATTTTCCCCTGAATCATTTGAGACTTCACCTATATTCATTATGTTAGGATTGAGTCCTGCAAGGGTGCTACTTTTAATTGCTCTGAGAAACCTACTAGAGTAACCCCTCTTTCTGAGGCTCCGGAATAATACACTAATTGACTCCTGAAGATCTGACTCCTTTGAGGATATTCTATAGAATCTGATGATTTGCGATTTTATGATGCCCTTGAAGGTGTGTTTAGGATGATAGCTACTCTTGTGTAGAAGAGCATGACAGTCTGTAGGTTTAAAGTAAACCTTAGTAGAATTTTTTTTTCAGATTTTGATCCAATTGTTCCAAGAACACTGTCGTGTCCAGGAAGTTCACCTGTACCGGATGCATTTCATATTTGACTTTGATAGAGAGGTGGTGATTGTTGAGGATGTCAATAAATTCAGTGAATTTTTTTCTCACCATGGGACCACGCCCCTATGATGTCATCTAGGAATCTAAAATATAAGGTTGGTTTATGCGGGCACTTTGTCAGGGCCTCACATTCCCATTGGCTCATATATAGGTTAGCATAGGAAGGGGCATATCTGTGCCCCATAGCTGTACCCTGAACCTGTAAGTACTGTCTCCCCGCAAATTCAAAGTCATTGCATCTTAAACAGATTTCCAACAACTGCGAAAGTTCTTCATCCGGTCTCTTAGGGTCTGGATGCTGTTCCAAAATGTTTTTTATTGTTCTTAGGCCTAATTCTGTATTGATATCCGTGTAGAGACTTTCAATATCAATTGTGAACAATTGCGTATTTATCGGTAATCATATTGGTTTAATAAGTTCCAAAAAGTGATATGTATCTTTCAGATAGCTAGGATGTTTACAAGAGAGAGGTACCAAAAATCGATCTATATAGAGGGAGATATTATAAGTCGCGCTGCTACAGTCCAATACAATGGGCCTTCCCGGCGGGATCACATTTGGTACTGTCCACGTCTGCGGATCTTCGGGAGGAGGTAAAACTGCCTATTTCGGGGTTCATCCGGGCCATATAAGACGGTCGGAATCCTGCAGAGTCACGCGAGTTGGCTTCAATTAGCTTCCTCACTCTCTCATCCAACTGGCCCCAAGTAGGTTCCCAATTAGATGGTAGCGCAAGAAGAGCCCCATAGTCCCCATCCTTTTTATCCTCCCCAAAGTAATCCAAGAGTTGAATCCTCCTATGATATAAGGAAATATACCTCCATAAATCCTCCCTGTCTAGCGTACTTGGGGCTGGAATATAAGAAAGCCCTTTCTCTAATAATTCTATTTGTCTCATAGTGGGTTGGAATAGAGTTGATAAATTTAATATATTACTCTCCTCAGCACGCCAAGTGTGTCTAGAGGATTTCAAATCATGCAACCCATCTGTGGGCAAATGAAAATCCAATTGAATTGAATTGAAAAGTGGATCAGTGAAAGACTGTAAATGGAAGATGGAGGCCTGCTTCTCCTTACAGTGATCCCGAGTAGAATCTGAAGGGAGATCCCCTATATTAGGTTCAGTATGAGTTAAAAATCCAATTGCAACTCGCTGCACCAGTGCTTGAATATTCGCCCCGCCGTTTCCTGAGTCCAGTGGATGTTATCTGTGACCGTATGGAATTGGTCCTCGGCTATACGGCTTATCACAGGCAAACGCTTTAGCGCAAACTCATTCACAATGTCTAAATTCTGTTTCTGTTCCCGAGGTAAGAAGTGTGAATAATTAATCAATGGGAAGTAAACCTGAATCTCACCTGAGCAATGTGGCGGCATACGATACAGATTAGAGTCCCCCAGGAACCAAATTGGTTTGTTACATCTGAATTGCCAGTCCATAATCTTTCTCCCCTTACGGGCCTTATGGGTATTGGGAAAATGTACATATGTCTTTCTCTCTCTGTCATTTGTTTTGAGTTATTTAGTTTTTGATGTGAGGTTGCCTCTGACACATTTAGGGAGCCCACACCAAGAGTAATTTTAGGGTCAGATGAGGTCGTCTGTGTCCCACAGTCGGCATTATTGCCCTTGACCGGGCCCTGCATTATCATGCTGTTATTTCCCTTTACTATTTTAAGGGTTTCTCGCTCCCCTGTTCTTGTGTCCATTACAGCGGCACTCCCTTCAGCTTGCAACCTGTATTTTGCTGCCGTAGCAGTAGAATGAGAGAGAAGATGAGTGTCACTCTCCTGTTCAAAGCCATGAATTTGTAAGCCCGGGTCATTCTGAGAGACCGCCACATTGCTCCTTGCCTGTGTAGGCTGGTGAAGAGATACACTGGTCAATTTTGTGGGTCTAGAATAATGTTTATTTGTTCTTAAACTGCCCTCGTTTTTGTTAAATTTGCCGGCTGTTTCGATCCGATTAACATTACCTTCTGTGAAGTCACCTTCAGATGTTCGAAAGGGGGGTCTGTTTTCTTTCTCCCTATGTTGTCGGTCTCCCTCGCCCGCACCTCCTTGTTGTGAAGGCTGTGGGGTGAGGGGCGGAGAGGCAGACCCCTTTTGACTTACATTAGCTTCACGTGTCCCCAAATGGACCTGAGTTGGTGCAGCCGAGTTATTTTCCACAATTGTGGGTATTGGTGTTATAGGGGAGAGGGTCTGATTACGGGTCCCCTCTAGTGGTCTATTCATATGAGGGTCTATTGTTAATTCCTCTCCAAACGGAGTGGATTGAGAGTCCCGTGGGGGTGGATGGACCCTCTCTGGGCCCTGGCTATTCCTCCCTCTGTCATTTAAGGCCGCAGCCATTGACCTGGTCTGCTTCTCAACTATCACTTTGGGGTAGAGGGACGGGTGATGTTCTTGTTCTGATCTTTGCAATGGTGGAAAATCTCCTTCACTGTCTATGTCAAAATCTGATGTCGATGTTCCCTCCAGTGATATCTCGGGGGATGATTCTACATAAACTGACCTATCAGGTGATTCTCCCTCCCCTGAAAAGAAGTTCTGTATGGTTTCCACAGTAGATTGAGAGAATCTAGCCTTATGTTTTTCCTGCCCAAGCAATTGCTATTCAGAGAGCATTTTTATTAAAAGAAAGGTTAGCGTAGTTTGTAATCACGCTGATGTAATGTTCTTGCAACGCCAGCAGGTTGTTCTCTAACCACTGTTCTGTATTCCTCTCTACTGCCCTTTGAACCTCCTCAGAAGTTGAGGCTGGTTTAATGAAGCTCGTGAGTTTAATCACTTGTTTTGCCATCCCTCTTGGTGGATTTTTATTTGTAATGGCTAGATCTATGATTGCTTTATGATGGATTGCCTGTATTAATTTGAAATATTGTTTAGTCACGACACTTAATGTTGCCCATTGCTAGCCTGAGGTTGGATGTATTCTACGGACCCGACATCGAGGACTCAGATCCTACCACCCTTTAGTCGTTCAGGGCAACCTGTGCGCCTCTTCACCCCTATATAGCGGGGCTAGTAGCCCCTTACACATGGTTTGTATTTTATCCAGCTTCTCTCTCAATAGCATCCTCAGCTTCTGAGCCAGAGGAGACCCAATGGATGGTGATTTTTCCATTTGTTCATTGAGGCAATGATCCAGCATAATGAGCAAAGTATGACCTTTGACCCAGACACCCTTTTTTCCTGAGAGAGCTCAGTGGTTGCATCGTTAAATGGTGCTAGGACAACCAGACACTCTGAAATTATACCAAATTCCTCAGATGAAACAGGTGGGATGTCTCTCAACAGACATCCCACCTGAGTTGAGGCTTCCTTAGTTGTTCCTGCACCACTGAAAGCCTCTCCTTACAAAATACAATTAAAAAAGCATACATTAGATTGTCAAGGGAGCAGAACTATACACTTAAGTAGCATTAAAGAAACTGTAATTAAGCCACTTAAGAACTTACCTTTGCAGTGGTACTGCTCCTGAAATATCCCACGATCTTCCTGGACTTGGCGCGGATGTCAGAGACCTCAGGGGTCTGGTCAAGGGCCTTCTTCACCACTAAGTTCAGGGTGTGAGCTATGCATATGGCATGTTTGGGTCGTAGCTCCCTTGCATAAGCCCCCATATTGGCAGCCCCATCTGTTACTAGGCATGTGACTTTGTCAGTAATAGCCCATTCTTTCATGAGTGAGCCTTTCACTTGTGCAATATTTTCTGCAGTGTGTGCATTAGGAAAATATTGCACTCCTAAAACAACGGTGTTTAATGTGCTGGACTCATCAACAAAATGGCAGGTGACTGCAAGATAGGCGTCTGTGTTGATGGAGGTCCACATATCTGATGTCAGACTCACAGCTGCTGCCTTCTCAATGCTGGCCTTAGCTTTCTCCTTCATCTCCTGGTACCTGGCCTCCACCATGACTTTCAGGGCCTAAAGGAAAGAAAAAACATTTTGTTTAAAAGTACAACGTGGCTGTGAAGCAGTGTGTAGCTAGGCTTTGAGCCTCAGTCCTGCCTGTTCACATTTTATTCTGTAAAAACTAAATTTTCACTGCTGTTATGACCTTTTTAGTGGGGAGAACATAGCTAGGATTTAATGATTTAACAAATCTTTTAAATCCTTTGTCCTCCACAATGCTAAATGGCTGGGAGTCCTCAATCACCATGCTAACCAGGTCTTCATCTATTTGAGATTGTTCTCCTGAGGAAAGACAATAAAAACAAAGCACAAATATAAATATCACACACGTAACTTATTACAGTTGCATAATATTGTTATATCATGTAGTAATGATATATTACATGCTATACATGTACACGGGCTTACATGCTATATTATCATGCCATTTGATGGCTCACCTGGTCTTGCTCCACAATTAAAGCTAAGCAAAGCTCTGTAGTGCCTAAGCATGGATGAGGTGTTGTTGTTATTTCCCAGCTCCCTGGCACATAGCAAACACTTCAACTTATACAAAAGTAAAGACAGCTTAACATAAATTGTATTGCACCATCAGTATTATGAAAATACATCTTCTGTAGAAATTTACATACCTTGTTGGGAGGAATAAGATCAAAATGTTCCCACACAGGGGAGGACATCCTCCTCCTATTAGCTGGCTCCATTCTCTCCTAAACCTCCAAACTGTCTCCAACCTCTCACTAACCGCAACTCTCCATCAAACACCCACATTTTGAATGAAGTCTGTTTTATATCGCTGTCATAGCTCGCGGCAAAGTTCGAATCACTTCCTGAACCAGTCATGTGGTACAGCTGGGCAGCGAGGCTTCGGACATCATCATTTTTAGCTCCTCCCATAAATGAAGCAAGCCTCGTTACGCGCATCGCGGAAACGCACCCTCCATTACTCGACACAAGCTTTGAGGCCTCGATACAGAACGTCACATCACTACTCAGCACCATCCAGTGACAGCAGACAGATCATCCAACATGTTAACTGCAAAAACTGAAGAAAACTGTACAAAGGTTCAAGTACCACATGTGCTGTCAGTGAAAGCTGCAGCTGTTTTCATTGATACATTTAAAGACAAAAAGTCAAAGGATTAATCGCCCATGTAACTGTGTCACTAAATATCAGCATTAACAGTACCTCAGTTTAGTGTTTCAGAAAGCTGCTGATCTTAGACCTGCACAGGTTCTGTTTTAAACACTGAATGTACTCATGCATGAAGACCACATGAGATTTTCTCTAACACCATTAAATAAAACCTGATGAAGGTCAAAGGTCGTCACTTGTATGTTGAACTAAAAACTTCTGATCTGGAATTATTTCAATTTTCTGCCAATAGTGTGTTATTTACCATAAAGTAACTCAGAGTCAATCATACCAGAGTAACCAGAGAACATAATATTAAATATATAACTTTCTACAGGACTGAGTATAATATCTTTATGTAAAAATCCAGAGCCTCTGAGGATTATTAGGGTATTTATAACATCACACAAACCAAAGATCTCATCATAGTGTTCATGAAATGCTGGGTGTATCCAGCTTCTGGGGCGGGCCTACGGAGGAGTGCTGAAGATTTTCCTGTGAGGGAGCTGCTGGTGAAGATCATGAGTCCTGCTTGATCAATGCGATGAGCTTCAATCTTCCTAGTGTTAAATTATGCCTCTCTCAGTCAGTAAACAGAACATCTGGCATAGGACAGCTGTGATGAAAGAAAGGGAAGATGTTTCTCCAAAACATCTTGTTTTCTCTTTGGACCCAGGAAACCCGGCTTGGTCCTCACTAGTTTCTCCCCAGGGTGAATGAAGCTGCTGATAATAATGTGGAATCTATTATTAAATGAAAAGAACAAATTAAAATTACACTACCATGAAACCTTCTGCTGCTGTCTTTATTTAAGGTTTCCATGTTAGCAGGCTGTGGAGTGCTCTGTCAGTGTAATTGATCTAAAAGTGTTTAAGTCTTCAGTCTTATGTTAAAATCTCAAAGGACAGCATTGCATTTTTGATATTAACAGTAACTCTGGGCCTCTGTGGATTGGGCAGCTGATCTAATCTCTGTCTAAAACTGGACAACAAAAACTAAGGAGTGCTGAATCCTTCAATAATACAGACTATTAGAGTAACAGGTGTGTAGCATCGCTAACTAGCTAGCAACAAGCCTCCAATAATTGTATATGCTAGCGGCTAATCTAGCAAACGAATTAACAACAGAGTGATTTTAGATGTTGTAGAACTAGAAGATGATAAGCTGTGTGGTTTTTTTTTGATAATAATGACATGGCTGTATTTACCTTAAATGACCGAGTCGTCAGTCATGGTAAACCCATCAGCAGATAAACTGGAGCAGCTACGTAAAATGTGTGGGAGACATGTTCAACTGACACCTGACACCTGATATCTGACAGCTTTTTTCCTGAGACCTCAGGATGTCCTAAAATGTACACCGTACTGGAGATAGACAGATGAATTGGTGCTGCAGTGATCCCGACGCTGTACCAGTCCCTCTTGGTGAAGAGACAGCTGAGTGTAAAATGGTAAATGGCCTGTATTTGTTTAGCGCTTTACATAGTCCCTAAGGACCCCAAAGCACTTTACACTACATTCAGTCATCCACCTATTCACACACACATTCACACACTGCTGATGGCAAGCTACATTGTAGCCACAGCTGCCCTGGGGCGCACTAGCGGAGGCGAGGCTGCCGGCCACTGGCGCCACCAGGCCCTCTGACCAGCACCAGTAGGCAACGGGTGAAGTGTCTTGCCCAAGGACACAACGACCAAGACTGTCGGAGCCAGGGCTCGAACCGGCAACCTTCCGATTACAAGGCGAACTGCCAACCCTTGAGCCTCGATGCAAGCAAAGCTCTCAATTTAAAAGTTAGTCTACATCCTTTATTCTCCCATTTGGGTTGTGACTAAAAGAACGAGATTGAAGATGCAAGAAGCGGAAATGAGCTTCCTCCAAAGGGTGGCTGGCATTTGACTAGGAGGCCTCCTGGGTGAAGTGTTCCAGGTATGTCCCTGAAATAGTTTCTGTTAATTGATGCAAACGTATTACTTTTTATTTTTACCCTGGATGTTTTGTCAAATTTCCTTTAAGTCAGACTGAACTGCATTATTTTGAGTGGCAGTAGTACTTTTGTAGAAAACGTTTGAAAGTCCGCAGCTCGTTAGTCAGGATCAGGGTCCACATTTTTGCATTGCTTTGAAAAGTATTAAAAAAAATTAAAATATGAGGAAAAAACATAACAGTATAAAAATATATATTTTATAGTCATTTTCTGTTATTGGTTTGTTGAATACATAATTTTTTTTCAAAGTCAAAAAAGTGTCCAGGTGAGTAAACATGTTTGCAAACACCATGAAAAATGAGTTGGTAACATTTCAATTACACTGTTTGTTTGTTTTGATTTTTCTTCTCTAAAGAAAAATAAAAACTCTCAGAAATCACAATCACAAATCTTGACAGAAATCTTGTTTCATGATTTCATAATTCATACATGAAACAGGTTAAATATAAAACAGCAGATTTTTGTTTGTTTTTTTATGACATTTGAGTGTTGGAATCATTATATCCACAAAGGTCAGGAAAATGAAACTTTGCTTAGTTTTAAAACATTGCCAAATTACTGCTCAAAGTTTAACCTGCTCATCAGTTTAATGTCATGGGGGAGTTCCAGGTTGTTTGTCATCAGCTGATGTTTTCTTTAATGCAGTCATAATGATGATAATTAGCCAGTTGACTTTATCCCTTTGTGTAATAATAATAATAACCTCCACTGAAACTAATTAAAAGTAATCATTAATGGGATCATTAATTATTTAAAGACTGCTCTGTTGACTGGTGGTTAATGACACATGCAATAGCAGGTAAACAACAGAAGGTTAAAGTTACTGGGAAAAAATGGTCAACAAAACTTAAATTGAAATTACTTATATTAACGTTAAGATATATTCCTGACTGCTGAGACTGGAAATAAAAATTTGCATCAATAAATGAGTTTGAAGGTGTGGAGAAATAATCTCATGCTTATATGACAGGATCTATTGCAAAATGTAGGTGTGCAATATCTTCCACACCTTGCTATCTTCATATGACCTTTTAATTTGTTGCATTCGTGGACCCTGATCATTTGTGAAGTACAAAAGTTAGTTATATTAAACTTCCAGTGCAGAAAAAAAAATAAGTGGTATTTAAAAATGCAGTCAAAATTGTTTTTATACACACCCCAAGAGCTATAATCAAAGAGAATTCTTTTCTTTTTGTTCACCATGACTTTTTTAAGCTAGCTTTCAGCATCGTAGCATTATATTGTGATATGTCATAGTTTCAATAAGAAAAATCCACTAATTTAACATCTCTGTGCAGAAGAACAGTCATTCATAACCTGATTTTATCTGATTTCTGAAAAGTCACTTGAGAAAAATTCAGAAACTGCATTTTGGCAAAACTTTAAATGGTCATATCACCATTTGGGATAGGTGGCTGGTCAAAGCAAAAGGTATCCTTATTAGTTTCCCCTTTTTTATACCAGGTCCATGTTTTAGGCATGAGTATATGTCAAAATAATTTTTGAATCATCAAATTTCACTGAATACAGTTTTATCATTAGAAGCCACTGAAATCAAGACAAAGAAGCTCCTAACCATACATGGAGTGCTTCATCCCAAATCCAGCACCTTGAGACAATACAAAGCAGAAGGAAGGAGGGCAAGGACTAGTGAGATTCAGAACCACCATCCAGGATAAACCAACAAAGATCCATTAGTACATCAGGAAGATAGTTACAACTGATCATGTGCTTAGTGAATACGTTAGGCAGCAGAAACCTGAGCAAGAAGAGAAACCATCATGGAAGGATGGGCCCCTGCACGACAGATAGAAGAAGTGAGAAATATATTATTGATATATAATATACATAATATAATATTGAGAAATCCTACCTGAAAGACAGCACAGAGGCACTAATCATGGCAGCACGGGAACAAGGTCTTAGCACAAGATCTAAAGAGGCCGGGGTCTGCTATACCAGGCAAGAAGCCAGGTGCAGGCTCTGCAAAGATGCCTCTGAGATAGTCCAGCACATAACAGCTGCAAGATGTTAGCATCCAGGCTATACATGGAATGCCATGACCAAGTGGCTGGCATATACAGGAACACCTGTGCTAAGTATGGTCTGGAAGTCCCGAGGACAACATCAGGAAGATGCGAAGCTTGAGAAATACCAAGCACTGAGAGAGGACCTTGAGAAGATGTGGAAGGTGAAGGCAACAGTGGTCTCCATGGTAACAGAGCAATGACCCTCAAATAGGCTTCAGCAGATGCCAGCAATGCCATTCAAAATCTCTGCCCAGAAGAGAACAGTCCTAGGAACAACACAGATAAACATGCAGAACCCTCAAGCTCCTGGGCCTCTGAAAAATGACCTGAACTAAAAGGATAAAGACTATTAACAAATATTAAGACATTCTTGTGATTCTTCAGTATGTTGGAACAGTGAAATTTGCAAGAGCCATCTAAGAGCATGGCTTTGCACAACACTCACTTTGTTATTTACACAATCTACAATTAAAAATAAAAATAATCCTGCTTTCTATTAAAAAAAAGACAATCCAATCCAACTTTATTTATAAAGCACTTTAAAATAGCCAGCACAGCACGTACAGTAAGTAAGTTAAGAACAGCCAAAAAATAAAACACAAATACATAAAATTACATTTGAAACAGCCCTATATTAAAAAAACAACAACATAAAACAACATAGAATAGACTAATAAAAAAATAAACTAAAAAACAACATCTCACAGGGTGTCAAAGGCCAGCATCTCACTAAAATCAGCATCATCAGCTCACTACAACCAACTAAAAAAAACAACAACATCTCACATGGTGTCAAAGGCCATGGTGAAGAGATGGGTTTTCAGAAGTGATTTAAACACAGGCAGAGAAGAGGCCTGTCTAATCTATAAAGGCAGATCATTCCACAGTTTTGGAGCTGCTACAGTAAAAGCACGATCTCTTCTAAGTTTACGCTCAGTCCTGGGTACATTCAGGAAACAGATGGCCAGCTGACCTGAGAGAGCAGGTGGGTGTATAAGGCTGTAGCAGGTCAGAGAGATAAGATGGGGCTAGGCCATGGAGGGCTTTAAAAGCAAAGAATTTTAAAATGAATCCTAAAAGTAATGGGCAGCTAGTAAAGTGAAGCTTCACAGGGGAAATGTGCTCAAACGTTCGAGTGCCAGTTAAAAGACGGGCCGCAGCATTTTGCACCCTCTGTAGATAAGCAATGTATGACGCACTGACCCCTATATAAAGTGCATCATAGTAATCCAACAGAGTGCTAACAATGGCGTGGATAACTTTCTCAAAGTGCTGCTTTCAAATAATTGGCTTTATTTTAGCCAACTGCCTGAGCTGAAAGAAGCTTGATTTTACGATTGCCTTAATCTGACTGTGAAGCTTCAGTTCAGAATCCACTTTGACCCCCAGGTTTGTGACAGTTGGTTTATTATATTGGGCCAAGGAATCTAAATACACATTGGGGGTCTCAGTGGGACTACCAAAAACCATCACCTCGGTCATTTTGTCAATGAATTTTAAAAAGATAAGAGACATCCAAGCCTTAATGTCATCAAGTCACTGAAGTAATGGCTTTATGGAATAAGTGCCTTTTTTCTTTAGAGGGACATAGATCTGACAGTCATCAGCATAAACGTGAAATGCAATGCCATGTTTCCTCGGTATAAAACTAAGAGGGAGCAGATACAAAGAAAAGAGGAGGGTGCCTAGAACTGAGCCCTGTGGGACACCACAAAAGAGAGGAGCAGGGGACGACACATGGTCACAGAGACTGACACAAAAAGTTTGCTCTGCCAAGTAGGACCTGAACCACTCCAGTGCTGTGCCCACTGTTTCAAACTAGAGAGTAAAATGGCATGATCCAGTGTATCAAACGCAGCTGTCAAATCTAAAAGCACAAGAACAACACAGTGGCTAGCATCAGTAGCTAAAAATATGTCATTAAAAACTTTTAAAAGGGCCGCTTCAGTGATATGTAAGGATTTAAAACCAGATTGGAAAACCTCTAAAACATTTTTGCTTTTCCAGAAAGGTCATTAATTGGCTGTGAACTATCTTTTCAAGAATTTTCTAAAGAAAAGATAGTTTGGAGATAGGCCTGTAATTTGCAAGAACCTAGTGTCACGGAAAAGACGGACCCAGGCGCGGTTCTTTTTCACAGAAACACAGTGCGTTTATTTACAGTGAAACAGACAGGCAAGTCCAACAGTTCACTCAAAAGTGCAATTTCCCAATCGTGCTCGTCCCTTGCTCCCAGTGCGTTCCGTGTTGTAACTCCCTTGGTGTGTGTGCTCCCCAACTCGCTTCTCCGCTCGCCCCTCCAGGAGGAAGAAGGAAAATCCACTGTTAGCCACACGCTCGCCGAATAACAAACTCACGTTGCACGCACGGACTATACCAGTTCGGCGTAATAATCCCACGTCGACTGTCGCCGCGAGTCCAGGTTAAATACCTCTTTCTAGCCGGGAGGAATGATTACCAACGGCTGGTCAGGTAATCAGCTGCAGGTGGCCGGCAACAGCGAAGAGGGACTCCCAATGACGACAGTCGCCAGGACACGCCTCTCCCACGGCGCGCACTTCCGTAAACAGCCCGAGGACCGGGGAGGGAGAGAGGGAGAAGCAAACACACACACAGAAAACATACACACAAGCAGAGTCGTCCGGAAGGACCGTCCGACCGTGACCCCTAGGATCAAGAGCAGGTTTTTTAGTCAGGGGTTTGACAACAGCATGTTTAAAATCTTTAGGGACTACACCTGACAACAAACTGTGGTTTACCAGCTCAAGAACCAACTGTTGGTAACACCTCTTTTAAGAGTCGAGGAGGACGGCATCATTTGGAGACCCCGCAGGCTTCAAATGACTCTCCTTTAAAGAGGACAGAGGCCATGTCCACACTAACGCATCGTTTTCTCTCTGTTTTGGTCTCCCGTCCACACTGAGACGGCGTTTTCCTCAAGGAAAAATGCAGCGTTTTGAAAACGCTCTCGAAAACGCATAGATTTAAAACGGAGCTGTCCCGTCACAGTGTGGACACTCAAAAATGCAAACTTTCTAAAACGATGACGCATTTTAGTCATGTGATGCAGTCACGTGCCCAATTAAACAAAGATAGCGGAGGGCATTATACAGCAGTTGTTTTGATTGCTCTCAATTTTGAGAAGGAGAAGGAGAGATTTGAGCCCTGGTGGAGGAGACCTTCTCAATAAAAAAGTGTAAAAAGATTTTCACAGGCTACAGGCAAGGGCTCGATACAGTCAGTATGTGGTGCGCTAAGAACAGAGTTAATGGTCTGTTAATAAAACATGCGAGTTGTGACATTTTGACAGATTAATGTCAGAGAAGTGTTTACTTTT
This sequence comes from Neolamprologus brichardi, assembly GCF_056152115.1. Classification (NCBI taxonomy): domain Eukaryota; kingdom Metazoa; phylum Chordata; class Actinopteri; order Cichliformes; family Cichlidae; genus Neolamprologus; species Neolamprologus brichardi. The sequence continues at coordinate 29,357,255 of NC_142117.1, forward strand.
GGCACCTTTTACACTTTTTTGATACTGACTCCAACAGTCATTTAGCATCTGTAATGACACTTTGTTTGTCCTTTCTCCATATGCGCTCAGCACACGGCACTCGCATCTGAGCCAGGGCTCAGATTTAGTTTTAGGCAGCCTGTTTTTTAATGGAGCCACAGTGTCCAAAGCAGTCCCGCAGGTGGAATAAAACCAAGAGCTCAGTTCCGCAGTCTGGGTGCATAAAAACTCCAGGATTTTATAGCTCTGGTTAAAAACTCATGAAAACTGCTCAGCAGTGGAGGAGTTAAAAATGTGACAGCGCTGAGCAGCAGTACGACGTTTAACTGAGGTACAGTCAAGAGGAACTACAAACATCACACTACTATGGTCAGAAAACACAGGATCACAAATCTCTATGTTAAAAACAGAAAAACCATGAGATAAAACAAGATCCAGTGTGTCCAAGTTCATGTGTGGGACTGGTCACACATTGCACCAAATTAAAAGAATCGATAAGGTTTAAAATGCCCTTTGCCATGGGCATGTCAGGGCAACACACATGAATATTTAGAAAAAAAGACACACAGGAAGAAATTTCAAATGCATGCATGAGGTGCAAAAATGTGCCAAAAAGACCATAACACTTCTGGGGTTTTTTCTGCTTTTAGTTTGGGTGTCTTTTTCTAAGGGCCTTTAACTTGTCTGCCTGTCTGTCCATTTGATTTTGATATATATATACACACACACACACACACACACACAGTGCATGTAGCTCTTTATCCACAGGGGGACGACCTTGTGTGGCTTTGCAGAGCTTTCACTTCATTGTTAGATTAATTTACAGGTACAAGATTGTCCAACACAAGGCACATTCAGGCCTTGTAGAAATTGATATGAAAGCTTTGACAGTTACACAGAAATACCATGGGTGAACACTCCAATTTCAGTATTAGCAGCAGCCATTAATACCATGTAGTCAGAAATCCGAAAGCTGCAATACACTGTTTCAGGGTTTAAACATGGGGGGGGGGGGGGGGGTAAAGAATCAGTCATTGATGTGTGCAACCCAGAGAAGTGCTCACAATCTTAAAGGCCTTTCAATAGAACAAAGATAATTTTTTTTCTTTTCTTCTTTACATCAAAATCTATAAAATGGCAGTTTAAGCAGCCCTGATCACACAGAACTGGATATTTGGAGCACTTAACACAGGAATATGATATTTCCATGAATACCTGCGTCTAATGAAGTCAAGAGTAATATCAAGAGTAAACGTCTTGAGTATTGTATATATTAAAATCCTAGAAGAACAAGTCTCTTTGTATTTTTTGATTTTACTGTAGAATTTCCATATCCAACAGTCATACATTATAACATCATATCTTCATCATCATATATTCATTTTTATTATTAGTTTTTAGCAACCCCAATGCAATAACAGCCTAATGTTACGCAAAGTGTAAGATAATGAAGATATAAATTCAAAAATTGCACAAAATATGCTCCCAGTGCTTTGTTGCACCCTTGTAGTTTGGATCCTGCTGGCATAGTTGGCATGAGTGAGTACAAAAATGATTTGTATTCTCACAGCAGTAAGTAGTCTAGTCATTATACTGATAGAAAATGTTGTCCGTTTTATTAGATGTCCTTTAAAAAGAACAGCGTTAGAAAAGGATAAATGAATATAGAAATGCACCCTGTATTGTATGTCCCTCCTCGGCTTCCGTTGGAACCCTTTGCTCGATGCGTTGTAATTGCGGCCGATCAATATGGCCGCGCTTAGGAAGGGAGCAGTGTATCTCCGTTTCGTCAGGTAAGGCATTAAGGTTGAATAAACATACGTACTGATTTTGTCATCAGGTCGATTTATCCTAGGCTGAACTGCCTTTTGAAAAGAAAATCCTTTAGTGTAGGAAAAAGATTTTTTGTTTGATATCGCGGTTAACAATGGCAACGGGAAGTTATGAGTCTTAAAGTCATAACTCATCTACGCTTAAATGAGCGTTGTTTTTGTGACTCAAAAAAAAATGTTAAAAATGACATTCGTTTGTAAACCAGTTTCACTTTCGTTTTAATGTTTTATTTGGTTTTTGTTTGTTTGTTTTTTCCCTCGTTAGGCTTTTTGAGCTTTGGTACCTGACCGACTGGTAAAAACGTCATGGATATCACTGGAATTCTCAGCCGGAAACTGAAAGTATTTTTTTGTTTTGTTATATCAGGAGTTCCGGTGGTGTCCTATTGAGCAGCAGAAAGCCTGCAGTCAGTAAACTGGGAAAATGGAGAAATATTCTATACACAGGTGTAGCGTCGTTAGCTGTGGGCGGTGGGCTGTGTGCTGTACCTTTCAAACAGGTGAGTCGGCCTCCCTGCCCCGGCAGTTGTTACAAACTTCACAGCAGTATATATCCGCTACCTGACCTACCTTACATGTTTATGTTCTGTGTCTTTGCTGCAGGTTGAACCCCTTTCTCATGACTCCCTAATCAAAAGAGCAGCCTCTTTGGCGACCGACAGCTCAAGCACTTTTCTCTCTCAGACCAGTCTAGCACTAATAGATGCCATCACAGAGTACGCCAAAGTAAGTCTGGCTCTTATGGGAAACTTTCTGTCCAGTTAGTAAAATCTAGTCCAAGTTCATGTTTATTGTAGCATTTTTACCATCACAGTTGATGGGAATTTATCTCGATGGGCTCACATATACTGCAAGAAACATATAACAACACACAACTCTGCACAACATGGTATAAAAATACAAGTTCATGCTATAGATCACCCCATAAAAAACTCCACTGGATCAGTTTTCTTTAAAATGACTTTAGTGGAACAACAGTCCACAGTGCAAGAGGATCATTTAATATACAGCTTAATATATAACTTTTAATTATTATAATTTATATTGCTATTATAATAAAGATAATAGTATAAATTTCAGTGCATAAAACGTTCAGATTATATCATCACAGCTGGATGTAAATAAACTGAATTAATAAAAGGTTCAGTGCGTATTTAAGCTTGGGGGTAGGTAGTTCTCCTGAAGTCTGATATTCTGCTACTATTACTCTTGTATCTTTTGCCTGATGGGAAAACATTGAACAGGTTATGTGAAAACTAGTACTACATTTTTCTACTAAAGTATATACTGATCAGCCACAAAATTAAAGTTGAGTAGTACCTGCCCAAACCGGTTGTTACCTTTTATGACATGGTCGCTCTGTGCCCATGCTCAAATCTTGGCAGCAGATCCTTTGGATCCTGTGTTCTGCATGGTGGTGTGGGCTCCATAGATCAGATTGTTCTGGCCCATCACCTAAAGATTATACTGTGATTGTAGGGGTTTGGAGGCATTATATTGTGTTTTTGCTAATGTTTATTTATTTGGTTTCTTGTGTGTGCCCCTTGATTTTGCATTAATTAAACATAATTCAGTTTGTGGCTCCATAATGTAGTACTTAGTATAACACATTTGATTTAGCAGATTAAAGGATGCTGGTTCAATTCCATTTGAGGAATTCCCCTTTGGGGTTGTTAGAGGAGGGAGATCCGGTGTATAATTCAGCCAAATCATTACCTGCCTACCTGCTGTGATGAGCCCCTGTGAAAAGGCAGTAGCCAAAGTAGCTGCTTGTTCTTTTTCCGACAGAATGCCTTTCCTGTCTGTGGGAAACAGTAGCCCGATCATGCCTGGCTCAAAGCAGTAACATCATCACTCTGTCATCAGCAAAGCATACAATCACATAATTCAATATATGAGGTCTGGTCCACAGACTCCTCAGTCTAACATCTTGTAAAGATTATTACTGCTGATGACACCCACTGGCAACTATACCTATCATCAAGTGTTGCACAGTTCTAAATGAGAATTAGTAGACTATCAGTAACTATGATAAATACACGTGTTCACAAAATCCTCAAAACATAGCAAGAAAAACTGGTATAAAAGCAGCATGCTGTGACTGTTATGAACTGTGTTTCAGCAAATACTATTTTCATTAACATAACCGAGGCTGTTTCAGTTGCTTAGTACAGTTCAGTGAGAGAAAAACAAGAAACAATGTCTAAATTTGTCATGTGTAACAAAAAGAATGTTCTTTCAAAAATTAGTTTTTCAGCATTTTGGGGTGAGTTAGTTTCTTTTTTGCCACATCCCCATGAAAAAATTGTTCACACAGCACACTTGTTTTTATTTATTATAAAAACAACACAGTGTCCCTGTAAATAAATGTCAGTAAACGACCTGTGGATCATGTGTCATGTCTGGAACAAATACATCAGTGAGGTATTTTTTTGACCTCTGCAGTGGGATCAATGCTTGCACTGTGGGTATAGCTGGGTTTCACTGTCAAAGAGTTCCCACAAACTATCTGCTGATTCTTTTGCTGTGGTTGCTGCTGACACTGATGATGATCACAATGACACATGGTTTTTTGGGTGTTTAGTGTCATCAGATTTGTTCAGCAGTCTGCTGATCAAACATAGAAGCACCAGAAAAGCCACTTGTCAAAAATGGCATGAAACGAACCAAAACATCAGTTAGCTGTGGTCATATGATGTGGCTATTTTGAACCATGTTTCAGACCACTGTACAGAATATCATGTAAGGCCAGTATCAAGTTTCCCATTCCCAGTGAGTACACATCATGCCTGTTCAAAAATCTGCTTATTAGCTTGATAAATAAAGGTTTATAAAATCACGAGTTTGCAGACTGCAGTGCTTATCCTGCTCAGTGCAACACATTAAACTGCATGTGAAAATGCCTCCAAATATCACTGTGTTCCAACACTTTCATGCTCTCAGATTGCATCATTAATCTAGCAACTGTTTAATCTTGCAGTTAAAACCATTAAAATAAAGTTTAATTAGTTTGAAAATGTGCAGTGGAGAAATGGACAACAGTAAATGGTGACTATGGTGCTATTTAGGGATGAAGTGAAGAAAAAGACAGGGAAATTATTGGTGTGACTTAAGATAATGTAAAGGATAAGGTGAAGTGTGGATAGATGTTCTGCTGTTGTGACCCCTGAAGTGTTCCTACTCTATAAAACTATGCAAAGTACTACTAAGTTGTTCTTTAATAAGCTCCTTGTCCTTATTCCAGGCTGTGCACACACTCATTGCCCTACAAAAACGATATCTGGATTCACTGGGAAAACTGACCCCAGCAGAAGAGGATTCAGTCTGGCAGGTGATCATTGGCCAGCGTGCAAAGGTCAGTCTGCATTGCTCTCTTCGGTTAGAAGTATTTAAAGAAAAACATCTCGTTTTTTGGGGGGGGGGGGGCTTTCGTCATTCTTTGTAAATGTGACCACAGATTTGCAAACAGGTTGCTGTAGATCTATTTGGGTCTTATTCTGATTTTGTCCTGACAGGTTAATGACAGACAGGAAGACTGCAAGCATTTCGAGTCAACCTGGTTCAGTGCAATGAAGCTCTGTGAAGCAGCAGCTGAGGCGGCATACACATCAGGTGTGTTTTTAAAAAAATAAAGTAAAATCTGAGCTATTTGGCCTGTGTGGTACAGCAGTCAGGTTGTAGTGTTGATGCAAGTTCTCTTAGGGTTCATCTTTTTGAAGCTTTCTACATTGCCATTTGTGGGGGTTTCTGTTCAGGTGCTGACAGTGTTGCACCTTGATCGGTGTATGGATCATTTGCTGTCACTCTGCAGACGGACAGGTTTTTGCATTTAAACAGAATGGAGATGATGGACAAGGAAGGCTGCCTAATGACTTTAGCTAATGTCTGAACTGGACAGGGTTGTTGTGTGAGTCTTTGAACACTGTTTGCATTTGTGGGGTTTTTTTTGTTTGTTTTTTTCAGGGGCTGAGCATGCGTCTGTAACCGCAAGGACGAACATTCAGTTGGCCCAGTCGCAAGTGGAGGAGGCACGAAAACTCTCACTAGATGCAGATAAGAAGTTGGCCGAGACTAAAGTAATGGAGGTTCAAAGGATGGCACAGTATGCCGCCTCCTTAGAGAATAATGAGGAGGAAGAGGTGCCTGAGGCTTATCTAAGAGAAGACTGAAACAAACAGCCACAAGTATCAGAAAACAATAACTTCTCATTATTCTCTTCTTTTATGATGTGTAAGATATTTGGTTTGGTCAAACTGATGTGCTTACATCAACAAAATCAACAAAAACTTCTGAAAAAGTGAAGGGTATCTATAATTCTGAGCTTCTTGGAAGAGTGTTTCTTTAATGTTTTTTTGGGGGGGGGTTTACCAACAGTGAACGAACACAAATCATTTGTATTATGTCAAGATTTATTGCAATAAAGACAAACATCCTGTGTAAACAAAATGCAAACTGTTTTTCGTGCTGTTGTTATGGTGTTGATCCACAGAAATTGCGTTTTTAATTTCTGCTAAAATTGGACAGGAGACCGTGTGTCCACTTTACATTGTTGCCAAACTCAATTGTTAGTGTTTCAAATGAGATGCACGAGTGCCAACTATGCGAACAAAATATCCCCTGTGGTCATTGTGAAAATGTTGTTTTCTAAAATGACCAGAAGACACAGTAAGTTTGCCCAGATGACTGACTGTCAAGCACCTTCTTTGCGCATTACAATAATTCTTGCAGGTTTTGTTTTGTTGTTGCAGTTGAAATGTCTACAGATTCCCACCCGTATGTCCCTCTGAAGAAGTCTTTAAAAACGGCGTTAGCTTGCTTGTTATTTGTATCTCTTGTTTTCACTCAGCAGCTTTACCTTCACTGCTAATTACCCATGTCCTGATTCAGTTCAATAGAGCTTTTAGGCAGGTTTCAAAACCCCTCCTTTGCTTTCCTGTCGTCACTTCATCCACAGCAGCAGTCTTTCCACACCGCCACTGAACAGGAAAAAAGTGAAGACCCAACCTCTAGAAAAACATTAAAAATGTATGAATTATGATGCTTTAAGGAAAAATTTAAAACATGGAAAACACAAGTTACTTCATAATTGGATATAGTGTCTTTGTTCCCAGGAAAGTTAAAAATGTGATTAAGCAGAGAGAAACTTGTCTTAGTTTATTTATGCTTATTCCAGCAGATGGCGATCTAAGTCCACTCCACTACACATCTTTGCCCTCTGCTTCAGTGGGATGCATTGCATTTACATTTTCATATCATGCCACATGTATTTTATATATGCAAAATGCACATTTAGCCTGTATTGATTTGTTTTGAATTAATGGTTGTGATTAAACAGGAGCCCCAGATTGTACTGCATACCTACATTTACATATGGCATTTTGTCTCTGAACTGGTGTCTGCACATAAAGTACAGTGAGACTCTGTATGAATTTTAATTAGTTTGAATTCCAAACACTGTAATTTATTTCTTAAGTTGTTACTTTTATGCATCTCTTAAGAGTTGATTGAATACTGAGGAATTTTAAATAACGTTTTAAAGATGTGCACAGTTACCGGCCTTATCCATAGTATGTCCTCTATAACAGGTACTCTATCTTAATTTCACATGTACTTTCTTAAGGTCGGTGTGTACTACAGAGGTCATTTCATACAGAGCTCATTATGGGAAAGACCTGTGTGGAGGTGCAAGCACAAGTGTGTAGCATCAGCAGTGAGGTGACCTCTCCTCGTTGTAGATGGTCAAACCTTGGCAGGAGATTGGACTGAAAGTGTGGCTACAATGGGGGAGGAATGGGTGGGAGGTTTTGAGGTGTGCAAGGGCCAGCTGACCAGTGCGACTAGTAAGGAATGTTGTGTTTAACAAAGGCTGTTTTCACAGACTGTAAAACCAAATTTCCCAGACAGCCTGTGTGGATGTGCAGCCACTGGTCACAGGGGAGGTGGTGCCAGTGCAGCATTGCTTGCCTGGAAGAAAATGTAATAACACTTAGTGAAAAGTATTTTTGCTGCATAAAACCTCAATGAGGTAACCACAATTACAAAGGTCATGGGCCATAAATGCTCATAAACTATTTAGTGCTACTGAGGGGGGTTTAAGCATTTATGCGGCAGTATGCATTTATGCCAGTTGTGTGGAATAAGCCTTGCTGAGGCAGTTTTTGCCCAAATTGTTGATATAATTAACACATTAAGAGTTGGATAATCGAAAATAAGATGTGAATTATCATCTCATAAAGACAAGAGGTTGCCTGCTGCACTAACTCTATCGTTTCAATGCAAAGTGCCCCAGGAGGGGAGATTGATTAGTGAAAAGGCCATCACTTTCACCTGGGGATTTATAGCTCTTTGAGGATATAAATAAACCACCAGAGGGTATGAAGGTAGGGGGTACAGTGTGGTGACACATCCCGGGTCATGCTTTAATCACTGTAAAGCTGAGCTATAGCACTGAGAGGGAGTGAGTTCAGTTCTGCAGGAGATGGAGGTTCCCTGCAGAGTTCACATTGCCCTGATGAGGACTCAGAGCTAATAGAGTCTATAAAGACATCACTGCAGAATGAAACTGGTGGCTCAACGCGAGGGAGGCACATCGAAACAAGCATTTTTGCTTATCTTCAGTGAATAAATATGATGTTCGCCTAAAATTGCTGAGCGAGCAAGTTTATCAGTTCAAGCTTCAGCGCGTGATAATAACACAGTGCTGCACACAGCGTCGGATTCCTGAATGTGTAAAAGCTGTAATTATCTCAAAGAAAAGAACAATGCAAGAGTGTTTCATTACCACTTTGTTTTAGGACAGAATAGTCGAAGTGTGTCTGCATTCACGCTGATGAGTGCACACTTTTTCCCCCCCCAGCACTGTACCTGCATGTGATTGCTTTGTCCTTCAGTGACTGATCTCCTGGGGTTTATATTAACTTTCACATTCACTTCCTTGTTTCCACAACAGTTTTGGGATAGTTCAGCATATCTGTGACTGAGTTAACATTAATAAGCTGGTTTTAAAAAAAAAAACAAAACCTTTGTGTGCACTGTGTGCACTGAGGCTCGGTTAATGGTACAGCAATGTTAGCATTTCTGGTGTGTGAGGGTGTGTGTAGGGGTTATTGTCAGTTTCCTTTTTTTACGTGCTAAAGGATGGTGGGAGAATGGCTCATTATGCGTATTTTGTGTATTTAACTGTAATTAAGGAGGTTAGAAGGGGCATAAAGTGATTGACTGGACTTGCTAAAGTGAAAGCAGCACTTATATCATCTTACAATCTGCTCAACACCTGCTTATGAAAATGTGATGTAAAATAGATTGGGTTTGGTCATTAGAGGGACTGAAGGGTAACCAGTAGGTTGCTGTTTTTAATCCCCACAAAACCTGTGAACCCACTAAAAACATCTTTAGTATATTCTTAAGCAACTTGATAAACCTTTGCCTGTTCAGTTGCTGCACTGAAGATAATCATGATTAAAAAGCAAATGGTTATTTGTGCTATAAATAGTTCTGTTCACATTTAATGTCTGTTTGCACAAGTGAGACCTTAAAACAAGGAAATTCCTCACTCATTCCACAAAAAAGAAGAAAAACACAAACAAATAAACAAACAAAACTTCATTATATGTGAGGTTTTAGTACTTCTTTCTTTTAAAACTGTTTATGATCCTAATTAGATAGGTTTATATTAACTTAGTGGTGAAATCAATATCTTTTTTAAGCCTAGTCATAGTCAAAATTTGATCCTTTCTAACTGCAAAAGTCCTTTCAGCTGTATCAAGATAGTCTTATGAAACAGTGCCTCGTAATAAATGTAGTACTATTTCATCAATCTTGCGTATGAAAATGTTTTCGACTCCCTCTTGCTAATCCTGCTGTCCCTACAATAACAACAACAATGACTGCTATTGCTAAGGTTGTAATATTTCATGTGAAAATAATTAAGCAGTTTAGATGTTTCAACTTTTTTTTTTTTTTATCACCGGGGAGGTTTTTGATCGGTCCCATATTTTACAGCCCAAACATACAGCAACAGATGGTTTATATGGCCCCACGGAGACCCGATTTCAAATCATGCAGTCAGTCTGGGATTGCGTGAACAGGCAGACGATACCAAGACAGCCTAAACCCACTGAAGCACTATGGCAAGTTATCCAAGATGTTTAGACAACCTTATTTGCTTTGACAGGAAGAACTGACACTGTTTAAAAGATAATGAGTGCTTATACCAAAAAGTTCTACTTTTAGCCACTTTTTAAATTAAATTAAAAACAAGAATCACCTATTTCTGAAAGCATCCTTTCTTTGCTGTAAAACTAGACTAAGTTTTATGACTGGATAAAGTCACTTCAGTTTGGCAGTTAGCCTATTGCATACTTGAACTATACTGTGACATCTAAAAAAGCTCAAAGCTATCTGAAATGTCAGTTTGGGGCAAGTTTTCCCAACACAATCAATACAAGCAAGCCACGGTAGATTTTTTATTTCTTAAGACTGGGTTGTCTACTAAGAGTCAGTGCTTGCATTGTAGTATCTGCTCTAGGCTTTGAAGCCCCCTGACATATACCAATGAAATAATAATGAGAGAAAATCTACTACTACTACTACTACTACTACTACTACTAATAATAATAATAATAATAATAATAATAATAATAATAATGAGAAGAAGAAGAAGACAAAGAAATGAGCGAAAATAAGAATAAATAACTAAATGGATTTGATATATAAATTAAAAAAATTCTTAACAATCAAACATCGACAACTGCCTCCACACGAGAAACTAACTGAAATTAAACGTAATAAAATAACAATTAAACATAATTTAGAGTGCTGATCGTGATAGCCCTGCTATCTATATTTATGTTGCCCGAATCTGTATATAAAGTACCAAATCACACAAGCAAACAAACAAACAAAAAGACAAACGGCTCAATGACAAGCATTTCAGAACTGCGCTAAAAGTGTATACACACGGGGACGAGTGGGTCAGCGCGCGTGCGTTCTTAAGTTTCGTGTGTGTTGTTTTTTTTGTTGACTTGCAGAATGGTACAGCCCACGCGGTTCTGTCGCTATGGAGAGAGGCTCCCCAGGAGCACGAGCCAGAGAGAGAGAGAGAGAGAGAGAGAGAGAGAGAGAGCAGGGACGAGAGAGGAGCGAGGAGAACGGATCCGGGAGTGCCGAGGCGCACAGACACACAGGAATCATGGAGAAAAGATTACCGCTCAGGAGGACTTTGCCATCTAACGGACTGCGACTTTTAATATCCCTCCTCACCTTATACGGACTTACCGGTAAGTTAACGGTTTCTGTATCATCCCTCCCATAATACTTTTGAGGCCATTGAAAGAAGTTGTTGCAGTAGGATTGCTCGGAGAGGGTCCTCACGGATACAGTCCACTACCCAAACCGGCTGGCTAGTTTTTGTTGTTTTGTGGTGGGCTCGTCCTGCTGCATTTAAGCTAAGCTTAAGCAGGCTAGTTGTTGCCTGTGGACAGTTATCTTTACGTTAACACTAATGGGAAAGTAGCTGCTGCGTCAGTTGACCGTTAGCTAAAACTCACTCTCCTCCCCCCATTTGAATTCAACTCCGTTAACATCAGTTAACTTCTTTACATCGGAGCGACTGTTACACACAAGCTAACTGTGTTAAGATTTTCAGCTTATTCCAGGAGACACAACTCAGACACGGCACTGATTGGTGTTATGGTGATAATGGGCAGACCTTCGAGCTGAGGTTACTTACAGTATGTCACATCATGACTTGGCTAACATCATTCAGGGCGTTTGGGGGATTTACCGGCTAGTTTGTCTCCCACCCACATGGTTACAAACTGAGGAGAGGCAGTGATTAGAGGTGCACAGAAATAGACAAGAAATGGAACAATCCGGGTGTCACGTATGGCTACGAAAAAATAGAGTCTCCTTTGTGAAAAGTTTGCCAAGTGGTTGGTTACAGATGGATTGGAGGTTATGTGATACATGACAGAAGGAGAGTCAGTGCAGAGTCTTCAGCTTTGGGGTAAGGGGTGGCAGGGGAAATGAAGACATATTTGAGTGCATGCACTGCAGTCGCAGAGTCTGTAGAAGTATTGACCTGCAGTTGGGCTGCATGCCAGCTGAAGCACCTTCCAGCCCCCTCACTGTCCCGAGGAGAGCAGCTGGAGAGCTTTGCTGTGTCTCAGACACAAACACAGATGGATGCTTAAGTAAATACTACCCAGCAATACACCAGTGTTCTTTTCTTTTCTGAATCCAAGAGCAATACAAGAAAGAAAAACTTTTACTGTATTGCTCATTGTAATGTGTAACATAGTGTTGGGCGGTATGGAAAAAAACCAACTGCATGATGGTATTTTTTTTAAGATTCTGGATGGTTCACAATAGATCTATTATTATTACTATTCTTTAGAGAAAATGTGTGTTTACATTATCTTTTTCATGGCCATCTGTAAGGTTTATACAAAAAAACAACAACACTTCTCTTTTAAACCATTTAAAAGGGAAAAAAGCAATCAAAATAATAAGTAAACCACACTTAGACTCTTATCAGTAGTGCTCATGTGTTCAGCAGACTCGGTCCTTAATAGACTGCTTGTTCTGCTTTTAGGTTAGATGTCAAACTGGCTCCTTAGCATTAATATTTCCACAGCAGAGCTGGGTCTGAAAAAGCCTTGACTAACCTCATATCGCTGCCCTACCTGATTCCCTTTTGCTGTGTGCGAGTAGAGTTCCCTTAGACTTGCCTCCAGTGAAAGTCCAGCACAGAGACAGCATGACACAAAGCGAGTCTCATTTCTTTACAACTGAAAAATCAACAATCGACAAACCCAGCTCCTCTCTGGGTCTCAAGTCATTTGGGTTCATCCCCAGTCTTGTTTTTTTCATCCCCCATATGGCTTCACTGTTCTTGAATGTAATGAGGAAAGCCCACCCTTACTTCCCTAGCTGTTGACACATTGTTATGATGTGTTCAAACCATATGCCAACAGAAGTTTTCATGCAGTGTGATTACATACAGAGTGAAGCGAATTGAAGGAACTTTGCGCTACAGGAGTTGGGATGAAGCTGTTTGCTCAACTTGTGACACACACAAAAATCCACTTCACTCTACGATAGAGGCAAAAAATAAAGAACAAAGCTTGGAGAAAAGCAAGTGAAATCATAGTAAGGCAAGGCAAGTTTATTTATATAGCACATTTCAACAACAAGGTGATTCAAGTAAGGTCTCAAAATACGTGATCATAGCTTGATTCCAGCTATTGTGTTTAGTCTGTCTCTGCCCTCTTTTAAGGGCAAATATTTGTTTGTTTCTAACTTGACTATGTTCATAAAACTAATGCAAGGTCAAACTTTGTGATTTATGTCACAACACTGTGATATTTCTTGGCACCTTTCTGTTTTAGTCATGTAAATGTACTGTTATTAATGCTTTAAGTGGTTTTATCATTAATTATTCCGTACCATGATTTTCTTTTCCCAAAGGTTGTGGATTGTTAATATTGTGTATGATTGGAACTGAGTTAATATGGGTATCATCTCAGTATACTCTTCTGCGCTCCTAGTGGCAATATAGTACATGTAAACCACTGGGAAAACCTGAGCGAGCATTTTGCCTGTTCACCATTATTTTCAAAATTCAAACATGCATGAAATTAAGCTCAGGATGCTGCCCAGCACAAGTGTGGCTCCCAATATAACAGTAACTAATGGCCTTTGAAAAGCTGTGCTTTTTGCCTAGACACTTAGAATTACTATTGATTTATCTCTAATTATATTCTTGCTTAATTGCTTGATCCAAACAATATGTGTTACAGTTTTCCAGAGCTTAAGCTGATGTACAGAGATGCCATGTTTTGTCAGATCTGTAATTAAAGAGCAGATATTTTTGCTTTAAAACCCTAGAAGACTGAGCAAAAACTCTCTGAGAAGCCATGTCTTGTCTTAAATTGTATAATATCTGCTCTTATAGTAAACTGATTAATCGGTTGAGCACTTGTCTTTTGCGCCTGTCCTCCTGCTACAGTCAGTTGCTTTCAACAAATGTTTTTAAAGAAGCCTCTTCGTGCCTTTCTTTTGTGTCTGTACCCACAAAACACTGGTTCATAAATCAGCACAGCAAACCGATAAACAATGCAATGTTGCAATCTGAGCTGATTAGCCTCAAAGGCGTGTTCAAGTGTGTTTGCAGATTTTCCAGTCCAACATGGTACCTCTACAGCCAAATTTTCTTAGCATGAACACATACGATAACCTAGCCAGCATTTTTAGTTTTAGGGGGTTTTTTTTCGGTTTTGTGTTTGGATAAAAATGTGTACAGGTTTATGACTCGTAAAAACATTGTTAGCAGCCATGTGGTCCTAGGGGACATTGTGATGTAAACACTTTTGAAGTTAGTTTTCTTCACTTCGCTGTAGCGTGTGGACAGGATTTTTGAGGAGGGGATTTGTTAAAAGGCGTGGCCACTGGCTGTGAGGACTGTAATTGAAGACCATAGTTTTGTGGTTCCTTCTCTTGGGGCCACATGATTCACAATCTAAATAAATAATGTAGTAATGGAGCCACCCCAAATTACAGACTCAGAAATAGATTTGAAAAGCAGTGCAGCAACTGAGCAGATTTGGTCCTTATAAAGCTTAATATGATTCTGGACTCATTAATTGACAGCATGATGTAGCCAAGAAAGTTACTTTGTCATTAGGAATATAATTAAAACAACCGTGGCTTTGCCACCACATGGAATAGGGCAGATCAGGTCAGGACACTTTTGTTGGGGGAGGAGATTGGATAACTTAATATAAAGTTACATCCCAGTCTTATTGGCTTTTCTGAATAATTACAGCGTTAATACCTTGGGTCGAGTGATTTAACTTTTTCAGGACTGATTACAGACATTAGTAATTATAGAGGTCGATAACCAATATTTTAATATATATTTTTAAAAATAGCATGTTGTCATGTTTTTATTCTGCTATTTTAATGCTTATTTTTTATGTTTTAAGTATTAGCTGTTATGGTGTTTTAGTGTTTGTTTAAGCCTTATGCACTGTTGGGGTTAGCACTGTTGCCTCACAGCAAGAAGGTCCTTGGTTTAAATCCACCATCTGGCCAAGGCCTTTCTATACGGGTACACCGACTGCAGATGTTTGCCTGTCTCTCTGTGTTAGCCCTGCGACAGACTGGTGACTTGTCCATGGTGTACTCTGCCCCTCACCCTGTGGCAGCTGGGATAAGCTCCAGCTACCCTAAATTGGATAAGCAGTAGAAAACTGATGGATGAATATTCAGTGTAGTCTGAAGCTGCCTGCTAACTTAACCACTAGCATAACCCTTTGCCCTTTTGCTGTTTTAGTGTAGCTTTCGCCACTGTGATTCTTTTTCCTTATCTAGTCCCAATATGTCTTGGTTTTCTTCAGTTTTGACAGCATTGTCTTACTTTCACCCCTCCAGCTGGCCTGATAGCAAGCCTGCTATCCTTGCCTTCATTGGATGTCACTGCAAAATATTGCATTTGATCATTAATGCATCTGGGAAACTGCGCATGCTTGCCGTGGTTGTGTGGTCGTACAGCAGAAAGAATTGCAGCATTTATTGCAAGGTCAGCTATATCTGCGATATGCAGTCCAAACCACAGCTCCACTACGGGAGCTGCTTCAGACTGTGTTCTGCTCTGTGCTCAGTGGTGATAGGTTTTTGTCCATAGCATGTAAACAATCAGAACATTATGTGGGTAGGACCCTATATCACAGAAAGTCATACAGAGAGAGGCAGTTTTGTATTGTGACAAATCAGCATGCAAAAACACAGAATAATGACCCCAATAATCAGCCTATCCATAGCTAATGCTTAAAAAAAACACCCTTTGTCATGATCAATTTTGCACCACTCATTTGATGCTTCTTTATATTTCAGCTAGTCTCTTCCAAACAGTGATAGTGATAATTTAGCATGACCTATTGATTTATTTGTCAGTAGATTCAACCATTTCTCTTCATTGCTGATGTTAATTATCCACAGTTGTTATTTGTTATCATAATTATGAGCAAGAAAAATGGCTTTGAAAGAGCATTTTAGCATTTGGATTCACATGTGTGGGTCACAGCTGTCACATCCATCTGAGCCTCCTTATTTGATCTCAGTTGAGAAGCAGCTGACTGAACACCCCTAATCACATTAAATGCACACAGGGTTTTCTTTTTGAAGGAAGGCCATCAGCAGATGAGTGTGTGGCTTTGTTGTGTAGGCTGGTGTTCAGGCTGTGTGGGGAGTTCAGGGAGCAGTCTGTGGTCACCGGCTCCTGTTGACTCCACCCTTTGCTTCCTCTTCCATGACAGATGTGACTGACTGTCAGAGGCTGTGAATGGCAAGCAGCTTCCTGGTGGTCCTTTAGTGAAAGCAGAGTTGTAAACCGCAGGTTTACCTTTTCAGCAAATTTGTTTATAATTTAAAAGACATCATCGTCAGTGACACTAAAGTTGCTGTTTGTTGTACCTTATAAGTGGGGCATAGAAGATAGCACCACTTTCCATTCATTCCAGTGTGAATAGCTCTCTTTTTGTTTTCTTTCTTCTTGAGTGGGCTAATGCACCAGTACGCTTTGGTATTGACTGCAACATGTGTTCCAAAGCATTTTGTTGTTTGTTGAACCACTTGTCATTGACATATGAATCTTTCAAAGATCAAAAAGGAGGCACCTAATTCAAGGGATGAACTGCTGTGCTTTTTGTACATTTTGCAATAAAGCACATTTTACACAAATGTGCAAGTAATGCACGAAAGTCGAAGTAAGCTTGGCTGTGTTAAAGAATAAAGGTGATCTTATCAAATATTGACTTTCAAGAATTATTAGAATTGTAAAAGCTCTATTTTTTGCCTTATATACTGTATACAACCCAATTTCCCATTGTTCTATTGGAGATTATGTATCGGAATTTCAGGAGCGGGACCACGCCTCCAAACACGCTCCTTCCGGTTGTCATCTATATAGGTTCCCCCCAGTTCTGCAAACTGTTCATTCTCGTTTACGTGCCCCACCCTCCCCCCCTCCTTGTTCTCAAGGCCTTCGAGGCCATCCCCAAACCGCAGCTCAATTCATGTCCAAGCATTCACCTTTACCCACTAAAACGCTGTCGAACCTAAAACGAGGACGTGGGCCCAGCTAGTGAAATAAAATATAAAGACTATATAGAATCCATCTAAAAGTAATTTTTAACCCCGCTGTCTCATTTTGTCAGTCACTGACTTCTGGGGGTATTTGTTGTTTTATGTCTGTACCAACTTTAGTAGTTACCAGTCATTATGACTGCAGTGCCTGAGTGCTTAGCCATTCAGAATTGGAAGGATAGGGTAAAATATAGAAAAATACACAAAAAATGCTAATATTAGCAGTACTATTTTTACTAGTGTGTCTTGCCTACTGAATAAATCTTGGATAGACAGGAATCAAATGTTTCAATTACTGAGTCATAGGAAACGGTGCTGTATAAATGTCTTCCAGATATTTCCATGGTTAATTACCTACCGTGAATGAACAGAGGGAAACTTTTTAAACAGTGTTTTTTGTCTGCTGTTTTCAGGAGTCCAGGGTTTTTCCCAGAAAAACAGAAAGAGTAGATCACATTGTGTGGCTGTTAGGGTCACATGAGCACACTGTTGCTTTACAGTCCATATTAAAAAGCTATACATACAGTATGTCCACAGTCAGCAATCCAGTTCCCCAGGAGAGGAGCACAGAGGTTATGGGAAACAGGTGTGGCGGCTGAGCTTCATCCGCTCGGTCTCATTTGTTTCACTCTTTTCAAGTGTGGGATGAGCACGCAGTCAGTTGTGTGCACTGACACACCCCCTGCCACCCAGGTGGGAGATTAACACCCACCAGTCAAATACTGGGCAGTGTTGGTCGTAGAGGGGAAGCTATCTGCAGCGTGGTCTCGTGCCCACAAAGTATGGTGAGTAAGGTGCATTAAATTGAATAAGAATAAGCGCACCTTCATATTACTCATCTGCTCAACCGCATCAAATAATCTCCTGTTGTGTTCTGACTGTGTGCCTGACTGAGTGACATTTTTACCTATGTAGGTAATTACAGTCAAGACTTCTAACACACATACTGCACTTGAAAGTTTCACAAAATGTGTTGGCCACAGCGTTAAGACAATTTTTTTTTTTTTTTTTGAAAGTAACTGTTCTTTATTCCCAGTTTGCATCGTACACAGTTTTGCTACTAGTTGGAGAGCAGTTTTGAGAGTGTTTGCAGATCTTTTATACAGACTACTGTGGCAGCCTGTTAGTAATGAACGTAATTGCAAGGAGGGTTTTGTGACATGCCCTCTTTGTACTTGATTTCATCGCGCAAGATCCAGCAACCTCCAGAAACTACTTGACACTCCAGGAGGGAAGGGGATCATTAACGTGTGACTTAGGGCTGTGCGATATGACCAAAATCTCATATCCTGATATAAGAATTCTATCGTCCGATAACGATATAAATCACAAAAATGTAACATTTTCTGTAAATTCTGTGAATCTCGGGCAGCTCGACTTGTGGGAAGTGTTTCCAGCTGCGCGTCATGTACCTGGAGTCGAGTGTTTTAACCGATGCATGAAACGATACATTTTTAGACATAAGTTGTAACAGCCGCTGTTTTCTTTGTGAGTATTTATTACACGGCGTGCTGCGGGGAAAAGCCTGTTCTAACGTTTGAGTCTAAGGTTTATTTTTTAGCACCTGACGGCTCTTTTTTACTTCTCATCCATAAATAATCTGCTCTTTCACGTGATTCAGTTTATTTTGAAAAGTCTCAACAGGATCTTGAGCTTTATTGTGAAAGGTTTATGTGGAACATAAACAAGCGGACACGCGATGGTGTTACCGTTGTTGTTGCTAACGACGACGCATAAAAACAGGCGCTTGTCCGTCTGTAGTGTGGTTATATTAAATATAAGAGAAAGAGAGAACTTTAAGAAATTAATATAGCCACTACAGTGACCATCAAAACGATGAAAAAATATTGCCGTAAACAGTTTATTTAGCGACACCACGAAACAAACGATAGCGTAAAATGAAACGATAGACGTTTTTAGATCATCATCCGATATATATCATTATATCGAACAGCCCTAGTGTGACCGAGACCTCAGTTATTTATTTATTTATTTTTTTAAAAAGGTATGTAAAGTGGGGCCCTGCGACAGACTGGCGACCTGTCCAGGGTGTACCCCGCCTCTCGCCCTATGACAGCTGGGATAGGCTCCAGCGCCCCCCGCGACCCTGAAAAGGATAAGCGGAAGCGGATGGATGGATGTAAAGTGGGATTTTTTTTTTTTTTTACATATTTAAGAAGTCATGAGTACACCTCCTTTCATGTGCATAGGCTCAAACTCTCTCCTCAAACTCCATCTTTTGTTTATTTTTAGAGGTTGTTTAGTTTTCCTTTTAGCACCAGCCATGTTTTACCCATGTGTGCTCTAAGCTCTCTAGCATGATGTTTATTTAGTAATAAAACATGTGATATGCACAGAGAAAGAAAACAGACATTTTATTGAAAGATGTTTTCACCTCCGTCAGTCAGTTGCAATTCTGGCTTTTATCAAAGATCTTATTTACCCTCCTTGATCTAATTCTCATTGTATGGTTCTTTTTTGTGGGGATAATCATTGACATACACCTGAATTAAGCAGTGAAAGCACAAAAATATTTGGCTAATTGGAGGTTGAAAGGTTCAGTTCCTTGTTCCTCCTGTCCTCATGTGTGCTTGGGCAAGGTACTGAGCTTCAAATGGCCCCAGTTGCATCAATCTCTGTGTGAGTGTGAGATGGGTAAAAAGCACTTAAAGGCATGTGGAAAAAGAAAAGTCATATATAAATACCAGTTCACTTGCCGTTTACGGTTGAACTGTGATCCAAACCCAGAAGTGAGAAGGAAATGTTCACTGCATGCTTTATTTACAATAATATATTTTCTCATGAGTGACAGCCTTAAATTATTTCTTGCATTACCAAGGGTAGAGTTTAAAGAACTGCGGAATTTAACATTTATCTGAAACAGCCTGTTTGTCTTTAAGAAAATCAATGCCGTGACACTTTTTGGATTTCACAGTTACTGTTTTATCTGCTGTGGTCCAGGTTTTCAGACACTGAAACCCAGGGAAGGAAAACCTGTCTCCTAATTCACACTTTGCTAATTTATCTTTCTGAGCATGGTCCAGAATGCAGATTTGTTGCAGTAAATGCTTCAACACAATACTGCACAGCCGTACTCTTGCTGGTTTTCAGACAGATTGTTCTGTTCCCCTGAGAATCACCGCTACACTACCCATGTCCATGCAGCCCCCTTCTCCATACTTCAGTCTCTCTGCTTCTGTTTTAGTTTCTGATCCCTTCTTCCTTTCAGCTGAATACATTTTCCCACCTTGATTAAAGCACAAGCAAAGAAGAACAAACAGACTGCAGGTTTTATTACTGTTTAATATTGATGAAGGAAAGTGGACCATATCTGTACCCTTTTTTTTCCCCCCACATTAAGTTACTCTGTCACTGAGGGGATGAGTCATAAATCAGTGCTAATCTCTGAGAAACTTCATGGTTGTTGTTGTTTTTGCCTTGAAAAGAATAATCAACAAAACAAATGGACAGACCGGTTCCTTTTAGGTCTTAAAAGAGAGGAACAATATCAGATTTTTGAGAAAGCAATGCACATACTCTACATCCTAAATGTGTTAGGCAAGCAATAACAGAAATCTTTGTTTTGTACATGTGAGCTTGTGTAACCTAAATTTGTTAAATCTATTTGTTAAAAGTTTGAATATCTTTTTATTTAACAAATGCAGGTGAATGTGGAGAGTGTGTAGTACGTACTTATGCATTTGCCTGTTTCTCTGAGGTCCCTGTGGATACAAGCTTCAATCAGCTTTGCATTTTGTGTTTTAACAAAAGACCTGAGTGACCCAGACACCTACATATTATCTCCTTGTTCTCTCTGTTCAAAGTGGGTGGCACATTTGAATTAAGAGAAGCGCCTTAATCTGCTGCAGAAAAATGGTGAGAGTATGTGAGTGGGTGTGCCGGAAAAACAAACTTCCTCTTAGCAGGATAATGCTGGGGCAATGCCACACTGACCAAACTACTTACTACTTATATAAACAGGACAGGATTTTGCTGGTTTGCTTTACTTCCTCCCCCTTTTGTAAAACAGCCAATATTGCTCTATACGTGCATAGAAATCATAATATACTAATTGCACTAATTAAAACCCACAGGTGTAATCCTATCTGAGCGATATCTGAGTCTGTCTTTAAGTTATTCCAATTTATCTGTTTGATTGTGGTAGAAATCATAAAGGGGATTACTTTAATCAGTAATTGAAATCTGGTTTGTTTAACACTTCGGTTAACTGCTGGTCTATGCTAGCCTATGTTAGCCTATGCTAGGCTTTAGGCTCGGACCTATAGCCTCCACCTGGGTGTTTGCAGGGACAGCAAGAGGACCTTGTGCCACGGGACTCGTGCACCTTAAGAGAGATCATCTCAGTAGCTACAGGGACAGTGAAGAGCTGAAGCCAAAAACCATCTGTTACCTTGGTTGCATGCCACTGAACACCAAACAAAGGCAGCTGCAGGTTCATCCTCAGAAACCTTTTACAACTTTTGCCCTGGATAGATCTTGTTGATCAAAGACTCTTTCCGTCATTGCTCAAGTTAAGGTAAACTGTGACTGTGTTTTGGCTTTCACACTTAGTTTATGCCCCATTTGTTGCCCTTGCGAAATTTGGCGCATGCCAAGAGTGATATCAAAAATACTGGCGGCAGCACTGTTTTTTGTCTGACACACAGCCGGCACACCCAAGTTGGAACAGATTGGTCTTTACCAGCAATTCAATTACATGTCAGCATAGAAACTTAGATGAAGATGCTGCAGCAGTTGAAAAAAGATGATATGTTCGTAAGAAAACTGGGGATAAAAAAGTGTACTGAGGCCAGTAGGCTTTAAGCACCAGTGGTCATGGGACTGAGGTTAAAGTTTACACGAGCAATGGTCAATGCATCAAGCATAATCACAGCTTTAAGTTAGTACAAATGCAAATCACCGAAAGAAGAAAGGTTGTGCTTGGCTCTGTAATAGTTGGAGCTATAATCTGATAAATTATCCAGCATGGTTATACAATATACTAAAATGTATCAGGATTTTCGTGGACATGTTTTTCAAAACTCAGATCCCATCAGAAGGGATCATATCAGCTTCTCTAGTCCAAACAACACCAGGCATAATGTATTAGTACTGGGCATTTGACTGGAATTAAAAATCCTTTCTTTTCTGTACAATATTTTGCCAACTCTAGCCTGCTGACTTTGCAGCATGAAGTATTTTGCTTCATACTCATATTTAGATTAATATCATAATGTGAGATTATTATTTGGGGAACTTTTTGCAACAGAAAATATGACTGCAGTACACACCCTCAGCCATTGGTCATAATCTTGACATTGTGCTTATGTTGTATGTGCTTCAAGGTTGTGGTTTGGTGTGGCTCACCAATGACTAATTGTAAAGTAAAAAAAAGTATGTAAGTAAGTTGACCTAGTACTTTTGTAGTCCAAGCAACTCAGAGTCACTTTCTTCTGCTTTTCATTCATTTCATATCAATATTTTAAGTTTATTAGCATGACCACACATGTATTTAAATATGCTTGTAATCAACATTCAAGTTAAGTGTTTAGCTGATTAGAAGATAAAATGGCATAATTGAGTATTTCTCATATCCAGCCACATTATTGTTCCATCTTTGTTGGAGTTAATGAACACAGCTCTTTGTATATACACAGATGATGTCCACTGAGTAGCATTGTTTTTGACATTCATAGGCCTTGGAGTTGATAATTTTAAATACTGGTTGTTCACAGAAATTGGCATCATGCAAGAAATCCAGAATTAGACAATCATGAGAATCATTTGAAAGCAAAACATTGTAATTCCCTCTGGGGGCTGTGGGAAAGTATGTTTCCATTATGTTTGATTGGCTTAATGAAAGTACAGTAGCCCATTTAGACTCAGCGAAAGGCAGTGGAGTCTGTGATCAGTAGAGAACTCATTTTTTCTTCGCTGTAAAGCCCTCAGCACCACCCAACAAGGGCGGGATCTATTTCTGTCCTAATTTCTTCATCAGGAAATTACAGTAATTTTCAGGGAATAATGACATGTAAATGCGGAGGCAACAGCAGGTACCTAAAAACAAAGTGTGCCTCTAAGGTCATTGCAAGGTTAACATAGTTTAGGAGGCTGTTGTTTTCACCCAACTTCTTTTATTAGCACAGAGCCTGGAGTGGAGGGTTATCCTTGTAGCCATAGTATACTGTCCTTGCTTGGCCTGTTTGGGATTTTAACAAATGCTGTGAATGATTTACTGGGATTAGTTAATCGGATACTAAGACACCCATGAAGCACACCTTGTTGTTTTGTAGACACTTCACCGGTGCAATGTCTGCCCAGCCAAGTCAACAGTTACTAAAGCAATGGATTGCTGTGAAATGTTTATACAGGACGTGTCAAACTCATTTTGGTCAAGTCATTGGCCAAATACATTCCAACTTGATCTCAAGCAGGATGCACCTTTTCCCTTTCTTGAAGTCTAAAGTCTAAAGATGTAATGATATGTTCAGCTGAAAGGCTCCAATTACTCAACTCCCCTAAAACTTTACCAGATTCCAGAAGGTATTATTTCTTTTCAAATTATGTTTCTAATCTATTGATCTGCAGCCTAAGTGTAATTTTCGTCACTGTGTTGTATAGGGAGAGTGGTCTATGTTAGCACCTACTTGTCAGGGATTTCATACACTTAAGCTCTAATTAAGAAATTCTCAAATTGTTGCCTCTCTATTTTAAAAAAAGAGACCTTCAAAATTAAGTTGCTTATTCTCACAGCACAAAGGCATATTCTTCTTTGTCTTCTTCTTTATGCCTCATCCCATGCAAAACCATTTTAATCTGGGAAGAAATTCCATCTGATCCCCCCAGAATCAGATCATTTATACTAAATGAACAGATTTTATCTAATCTGAATGTAGATAAAACATGTTTATGTTTCTCTGCATCATAGGTATTAGATTGGTGTAGTTTTGCAGTGAAACTATGTTGTATCCCATGCTATTGAGGCAGGTTTCTTGTTGGTTGGTTGTAGAGAAAATCACAGACAACTAAAACAAGATTTTACTTCAGATTATGACATATGGATTGGGTGAAAATTGATTTGGTGGCAAAAAACTGGAAGAAAATAACACAAATTAAAAAGTGCAAAGTTGTGACCCAAGCCATTGTACTTTGAAGGTCTTTAACTGACAAAGGATTTGTTAAATATACTGAAGTTGTATAAAAAACATAGACTGGTTTAAATGGAAAGCATTTATTTTTCTAATTTAACCCACATGTCATTTTTGCCTTCTTAGATCAGCTGTGACTTTTGTAAATAGCCTTCTCTGTCCTTTTCCACATGCATGGAAAAATAACATTTCCACCCATCTTTGGGTCATCTAGCAAATTTGCACGCACATACTAAAATACCGCAAACCCCCACAGCAAACAATAACAAATCCCACACAGTAGGACAGGACACTGTAGGAATGTTTGTCTTCCACTATGTACCAAGCAACACAATGCCCTTCACAGGTCCTACGGCACAGCTATAGTTGACTCTGATGAGAGTTTGCTTTCTGTCATGACACTCTGTATGCCTACATTATTGATCTTTTTTCTTTTAAGCTCCGATCTTTAATCAAATGTGACTCAGATGTGAAGGACACACAAGTCTGCATTGCTATGGGGGAGCAAAGAGAAAGAGGTTTTTAAGAGGACAGTGACATGTGAAAGAGGCCTGCCCTGCCCCTTTTTTAAAGGCCTGTCAGCCTGTATTTGTCTATGTCATGAATTAGACCCCTGAAAAAAACTCACACCCTCACAGGATATAATACTCGGAAGGAAGGGGGGGGTCACACTGCACAAATATTTCTAACAATAAAAGCATACTATTCACCAATGCGCCACTTGGCCGATCCTGTTTCTAACTGATTAAGGAAGAGTTATAGGTGCCGCAAGAATGAAGAAAAGATGTGGGGGCCTGTGTTTGGCATATAGGCATTGTCTAATGATTTATTTTTCCTTGCTACTACTTTAGAAGCTAACAATACTAAGTGGTTCTGCACTGCCAGTTCACTTTATTATGTTAGCGGTGTTTAAAGTTATAGATGTCTCTCAAATAGAGGACCTGGTACAATGTCTGCGAAAAAAATCCTCATGTCCACTTAGATATTAGCAGATAATTATTTTCTGCTTTTTTGTGTGATATTGGCAGTGTGTGCAAATGAAATTATCAAATGAATGTTAATGAACATTTTTACAATGTGACCTTGATCATCAGAAGGAAGTTTTAATAGTAAGCCAATGGTTCTGTTGGCTTATATGAGAGGGAGAGAGTGTCTGTAAGGAGTATAAATTACTGCACTCATTAAACAGTAATGAAACACTGCCCTTCAACCCACCTACCTCCTACACTCACTTAAAAATCACTGAACCAGGAAAGGGAGCAAGCTGTAGGCTAACAAACTGGAGAGGAGCATGACAGGGATAACCTTTACCTTCAGAATGATCATTTTTCCCACAGACATGTTTTCATTTATAAACAAAACTGATTTGTTCGCTAAGTTCGATAAGATTTTTTCTTAGACCTGGTATTCTGAGGGTTTTCCATTGACATGTTTCATATGTAGTTCTAAACATGCCTTAAAGTTTGATGCTTGTTAAATATTAATTAAAAACAGAACACAACAAACAGAACACAAAAATGACTGAATCCCTATATTTAGCTGAAAATGTTACCAATATCAAGGAGCAAGCAACAGTAGGCAACTCAGCACAAGCCTGCACTCAGCTTCCTTGCTCTCTGACCTCAGTAAATATTTTCCTGATGAGTTAATGACCTCAGTAACTACTTTCAAGGCTTACTGAATTTTGTATTTCATGATCTCCATTGGAGTCAAAAAGGAGGATAAAAGAAGGCCCACTGTGTAACTTTGTTTCAGTCAGATCTCCACATTACCAGTTGTGTTCACTTTCAAAAAACCACATAAGTGAGGATGGAAAGGCTCAGCTTGAGATTGCCTTGTGTCTTATAAAAATTAAGATGGCAACATCTTTTATGCGCAGTCTTCGGACTGTATATAAAACTGCAGGTTTGATCAATTATGTGAACTTGTTGAATTTTGTCATGTTCCTTTATGTTTATAAACTATGTAAACATTAGACAATTTTTAGCCATGTTATTGTTTCTTTTATTGTTGTAATTGCAATATGTTTGTCTGAAACAGGGCTCTGTTGTAAATGAAACATTAGGTTTTAATAAAACTACCTCTATAAATAAAGGTTAAATACAATAAACAAAGCACATTTAAAACGACAACATTGACCAAAGTGCTCGACATGAACAATAAAATAAGATATACACTCATATACATGCCAGCACACAAGAGTAAATATATTTACAGGATTGCGAAAATACATGAGACAATACAGCAGACTAAATATCTAAGCTCTCAGTCCAGGATGTAAGCCAAGGAATAAAAAAGTATTTTTAAAAATAAGCAATGGGGAGGCCAGCCTAACATTACTTTATCAGTATCATAAGTGTGAGATGTCAACTTAGAGAAACCCGGTATCAGCTCATGTCAAAAGTTAAAATGATCCAGCTCAGATTCATTTTCATGACCTGACATAGATCAGGATGTTTGTTCACTCTTCTGTCTTCACTGCTGAACTTCTACTGAATAGCTGCCCTATTTTCTTGCTTTGTGTTGTATTCATTCTCTGCTCAACTCAGTTTCCTCTTGCTTTTAGTCTTAAACCACACTCCCTCTTGCACAGATCCTATGTCTGCATTCTTCTCTTGTGAGGTCTTCAGATCAGTTCCTCATGAGTGCTGTTTGACATGATAATCTATGCATGGAGTTTGTCTATATGAACCTGACATATTGTCTGTTTTGTTGCTGCTCATGAATGTTGCTGGCTGTGGATCCTTCTTGTTTCACACTGCTCTGAAACGGACTGCAGGGTTCATTGGGAGGATCTCAAGCCACGAGACTGCTTCCTCAGGGGAGGTCAAGGCTGAAGCTGGGTCGGGTCTCTGATAGGTGGAGATTTTGGCTCGTCTAGTGGCCGACTTGGACTGTTTGAGTGTTGCCAGGCAAAAAGGAAGGTTTTGATTTACCATCGCGTCTTCCGAGCAGCTTGTCGCAATTAGTGATGTCAGCAGGGAAAGAAACAAATATGAGGCATTTCTTCAAAGAGCAAGCGTACTCTTCCCATGAGTTCATTTTTTCCTCGGGTTTCTGAAGAGAAAAGGGGGCAAAAGTGCAGCCTGTTTCTCTTTGGCCAAGTTAGGTTTTGCAGGTCAGGGTGTTCTTTGTGATCTGCAGGCTAAGGTGTCACATTTAAACTGAACCAACTGGATTATAAAGCGTCAAAAACAGTGACAACATATAAAGTTGGACGGCATGATAAGTTTTGTTTGTATGTTTATTTCATAAGCCGTACTTTTTAGATGGATAACCAATAATGAACTTAGTGACACATCTGAGCTGTGCCTCAGCTCTGCATTCTATTTTCTTGATTTAAGCTGCATGACACTGTTTTTTAACACATTGCTTACATTTAGTTGCCTGCCATATTTTAGACGATTTATCACAGCGCTCTAGTTTGTGAGCATTGGTTGTGTTTTTCATGGTTGCAGCTAGCAGTGCCAAGTTTCCCCACTCTCCTCCTGGCTGTAGGTATCCCATGCAGAGGCCATCTGTCTCTACTCCCCTAATGGTAAGGGTGGAGTCCTCTTTAAACACCTCCCCCGCACACGCACTGCCACCACCACCCCGTTCCCTCTTATTTTCAAATGCCTACTGCAAAACAAACAGAGCATGGCATAGATGGAGTTTAGTTTCTTTGTGTGCTTTGACTGACCTGAAAACTGACACGAGTCAGACAAACTACCTACAGTAGCAGTTGGGGTGTCGTGTCAGGTAGCAGCAGAATGTGGAGCATGTTGAAGAGAAGTTGGGTTAGAGACACGTGTCTGCATACATCAGTACAATGTCACGCATGCCAAGTATGTAAGTGTGCTGCAGGAGGGGGTTTTATCAGCCTGCCATCTACATTCTTGTTTCTGTCATAGATACGTTGTAGGTCTTGATCTCTCTGTCAAGCGTTTGTCTTTTTTTCTTTCGTCAAGCCAAACAAATGAGTTGCACTAGTAAGGTGACAAAAAAGAAAACAGCTGTTGTGATGGCTCAGATGACTGTGGAGTGGAGACTGTGGCTCTGACCCTGATTCTCCCCCACACAAGTGCATCCAGAGGACTCCTATAGAAATAATGCAAACACGGGGCAACAAATGCACTAGAAAGCACATTATAGGACTTTTGTGGGGAAATGAAGTAATGACCCAGAGTGACTTTTCCAAATGTCATTTTCAAGCAGATGGCAAATAAGGCCACCTGGACTAAACAATTCAGGTTAAAAGTTTAGATGCAGTGCAGAGCTGTGTTGGGTCAGTCTGCACACACAGAAAGGTTTGAAAATGTTTGTGAGGAAGAAGAAAAAAACTCAGGAAAGCCCAAATGTGACAGTACAGCATGAACCTTCACAACACAATGCAACATACATTTAAGACTGAGCAGCCATTCAAAGTATATGCCCGACTCGCACACATGTTCACACACTTATTTCTTATTTTGGAAGAGAGAAACTCAGTGTGTGTTTGTCCGTGTGTGTATGTGTGTAGTCACTGAAATTACAGGGGACGTAATGGAGCACGGGGAGCCTCAGCCTCATTGGCTGTATTCCTCAGAAACCAAGATAGCATTGCTGTGGCTTACCGCTCACATTCATGCCAGCAACTCAAAATACCAGCCAGTGGACCACTTTTATAAGCTTTACTCCATACACATCCGAGACAACGGACAAAGTGGAACTATATGGCTCCCAAATATAACTTACTCTGCAAGCATGTCAAGAAACCCAAGAAATACTGTTTGATTATTTTGAATAAAATCACCTTTTTATGTTTTATGTATGCAACTTTTTCACAAAGTTTAAGGTGGATGTATTCTGCTTTTCAACCTGAAGCAGGGCTGTAAGTCTTTGTACGACTCTGAAAAATGAGTAAACGTGCGTCAATCAATCACTCATTGGTGCGATTGTTCTAGAAAAGAAAAAAAAAACAGGAAGGATTTTTTTCCATTTAGAGCACTAGCCAGAAACCTGCAATTTAAGGTTTATTTCAGGTTACCTTTCCAAGATACAGCATTCATTCCCACCAAACTAGATGTTTTTGTTTGTTTTGTTTAAACACAGCCATATGCCTGTCAGCAGTGATCTGTAAAGTGATAGGGATGAGAATCTTTGGCAATAAAAATATTCAGTTCTGATTGTTGGTGTCATGGTTTGATCAATTCAAAAAGGAGAAAGAGGATTTCTTTGTTTTGGTTCTTAGTTCTGTACACAATAGGGTTGGCACTAGGGCTGGGCTATATCATACCGTTCACGGTAATACCGGTGTAATGTTGGGCAACGATAAGAAAATGAAATATCGCGATAGAATATGGGTAAAACGCGCATGCGCAGTGCCTTTGTTTACATACACACATGGCGGCGACGCAGAATGAGAAGAGCGAAAGTGGATCGTTAACTGAAACTGATGAACCAGAATTGGTTTGTAAAAATGCTGCAACTTCAGTGGTGTGGAACTGGTTTAGCTTTCATCCGTCAGATACACAACAAAGCACTATTTTTGGTAGAGCATGCTAGCGGGCCGTCGTTATTACCGTGTTGTTTGGAAAACACGACACACTTAAAATCAATCCTTTGATTTTCCTGATAGTCGACAGTGCCCCTTATAATCCCGTGTGCCTTATGTATGAATTCTGGTTGTGTTTACTGACCTTGAAACGATTTTATGTGGTACACGGCGCTCAAAAATCTGTCAAATGTTTCAGTACGACTTTGCTAAGCTACGAACCCACACCGCTTGATGGATTGTCGGAGCATTACAGCTATTGTAGGCAGGCACCTCGCGGAGTGATACGTACTGTGCTTCAACATAATATTACCGTGTTGTGTGTGTGTATAACCTCTTTTTAAGTTTTGTGGATATTCTACATGCATGGTTATGCTGAGGATATGTCGGCCAATTTCCACTGGAAATGCCTTTTGGTTAAACTGTCAGCAAGGATTTGCATTTGCACTGTTAAATTTTTATATAACTTTAATCCACATAAAAAACAGCTGCTTGTTTAAGTGAAAATACATTGATGTTTTTTTTGCACTAATAAAGTTGAGGAGTTGTAAAGCATTTTGTCTAGTGTCAATTATATCGTCAGTTATATCGTTATCGCAAATTTTCAAATGTATATTGTGATAAATATTTTTGGTCATATCTCCCTGTTCTAGTTGGCACATGTACTCTGTACTCCATAGGCTGATGTGTTCTTCTTTGGGGCAGCATAGGATTCTTGCATGCACCCATTGTATTATCATTATCCATCCATGCACAATGCACAATGTGTGGGGCACCCATCAGTACAACGCTTGTATACAATGTGCCAAACTATTGACCCCTATCATTTGCCTGCTGAGCTGCAAATGAAACTTAGCTGAGTGTTAAGTAGTGCTGATTATGTCATTTTCTGATTAAGGCGTGTTTACAGAAAATTACAGAAAATGTTGGTGGGCACGAGGCTCATTGTGACACACAACGAGCCTCGTGCCTACCAATTTCTGAAATTACCGTTAGCTAGAGCCTGGTGAACTCTATCACACTTGCAGATGCAGTAACTACATATTATTAGTAACACCAATTCCAGACAAATGCAGAGAAAGCTCTTTTTGTAAAACTTATTTGTTTAGGTTATTTTTATATAGCTTATAAATAGTATATTGTTAGTTTTTTGTTGTAGAGTTTGTTTCTATTATTTTGTAAGAAACAAAATGGTGTCATCAGCATAAGGCAGTGGTCACACACTTATGGTCAGTGCATCCTACAGTTATTCTACTGGTTTGTGATGTACTAGGCTAATCCTAGCATACGCCTCTTTTAATAGATATTGGTTCTCATATGTGTTAAAAGGTTGTCAAATCTATCTTTTTTTCAAGATGAATCTTTTGACAAAAACAGATATGATACAAATGTGAAGACACAACCATTCATTTCACCAAACTGTATCTTTTTGCTGTGGTACTGTATTAGTTTTTCTGTCTACAGTATTCAGATGGTCATTAATGTTCAAAGCCAAGTTTACGGGTTGCATTAAAAAAAACTGTGGTGGGCCTTAATTCAAATTAAGGGCCTCATAAAAATAAGCAATGAAGCCATCCGCTGGCTTGCTTTGTTTCATCTCCTTCCAGTAAATTGTTTTCTTGCTTGTTTAAAAGGTGCTCTGATAATTAGCAAAAGGGACAGGCTGAGTGTCCTGTGGTGAGAGTGTGTTGCTTGTTAAGAGCAACCCAGAACCCAGAAGATATTTGTTCTGCTTTTCAACCACAGGCTGTTAGTGTAACCTTGGGAAAACTACTTAGAATGTTCTGATATATTGCTCCATTATGTTTGGTGCACATTGCTAACATTAGAAAATTGGTCCAACATCTCACATAAGTGGGAAAAAAATGTGTTGTAGTGCAGTCAGATACCACATGCCTTGTGAGTATATGCTGATGTTCTGTTTCCGAGAGTTGACACAATCCTCCAGAAAAAAAATCTTCCTGAATTAGCTCATCTCAGCTACTGTTTTTCAAATTTAATATCGTCTGGTGATAGTACATCTATATCAGTGTTGTTACAACTGAAAAACTGGATGAGGAGACGCAAATTGAATCTATGTGACTTCCCAGACAATTTTCTTCCACTGCTACACACCAGAGAATTTAAAAAAAAAAATCTCTTAATCCAATGAAGTGACATTGTCATGAGAAATTCATTCTTCCCATTTTAATTATAAGCTGAAACTCTGTCTTTTGTATTTCTGAATCCCATCTCTGTTTTTTCTCTCAGCAGGTGTGAGCAGTAACCAGGTAGTTGTTCCTGAAAAAGTGAATGCAGTGCTGGGAAAGAACATCACACTGGGCTGCCGAATAGAAGTGGGTCCCAGCCTCAGCTTCACGCAGAGCTCCTGGGAGCGTCGTCTTCCTTCAGGCACTATTACCCTGGCAGTATTTAATCCCGAGTTTGGAACCTCATATTCTTCACAATATGAAAAACGTATCTCATTTGTTTCCCCTTCAATACGAGATGCCACCATTACCCTTGAAGGAGTTGACTTTACGGATATCGGGTCCTACACCTGCAAAGTGGCTACATTTCCTTTGGGCAATACACAAGCATCCACCCGTGTTAATGTTTTAGGTAAAGTACTGCTTCCTCACTTCACTTCCTCACTGAGTGGTTCTTCATATTGTCCTTAAATCTCACTTTTTAATGAAGGTCATTGTTTGTTGTGATTAAGCAAAGCCTAGGTGAGCACTCAGCGTCTGCCCTGGAGGAAACAACGGCTCCCTGAAGCAACCTAACGTTTAAATTACAGCCTGGACACATGCCATGTACATTTAAATCCCTGCAGGAATCTGAAGCTGCATAAAGGCTGCTTTGGTGTGGTCCCACCTATCTCCCTCCCCCACTGTTACTTTAAAAGAAAAGCCAATGCAACTGTTTTTATATTCACAACATTATATCAGAATGTTTCACAGAGTCTCCATGGCATCCTCTGTGAAGTCACGTAGGCCCTACATGCAAGACACAAAACGGAAACCTTATCATTCAGCAAGCACATAAATATAATGCAGCAAGTTCAGAGTGTCCCAGCTCAATGCAACTTAGTTGCTTGCAACAACAGTTTAATTGTAGGGTGTGACACAGGGTGACTCTCATGACATATAGTTGCGTTTTGCTAAGCTGGATTACAACTAGTCTGCACCTCTTTCCCTCAAGGCTGTGACGATTGTTGATAGTTTTCTCTCCTTTAACCATTTGTCCATTATGTCCTTAAGTGATAATCAAAGCAAGGTTATTTGCCAGGTCACTAAACTAAAAATGAAAACTACCTGTGGATCCCTTCTGAGCTTCCAAATAAAATAAACAAAACAAAGCCGTATTATATTCTAATGGGGTTTCCCATTATTATGTTCTCATTTTATCCAAACACAAAGCATACATAGAAAGCAGCATATGTTCCTTTACATAGAAGTTTCTCACTGTAGCCTCACTTTCCAGAGGAGCAGAAACACTGAACTTTCCCTGTGGTCAGCGTATGTTTCAAGCCCTAAATTGGTGCCGTTGCTGAGAGGAGGAGATTGCAGTGTAGGCAGCAGCAGGTTCTCATCATCCTCCAGAGACTGAAGGAGACTCTGATGTCTAATGAGCGGTACATTAAGTGCTGCTGTGACAGCCACGGTGTCTAGAACCTCACAGGGTTCAGTTACAGCTTTCTGTCTTCTCTGAACACCTTCTTGCATATTTTGTTTTTGTTTTTTGTGGGGTGGCTGGGTCTTATATGGATGCATATATCCACACTCAAACACAAAAGCACATCCTTAGTCCTACTTTACATTTCAGATGTAATTAGGGTGTGGTGTATATTCTTTGCAGTATGATACATGTCAAGTGGAATGTAGATTATCCCACAGGGTATTTTTCTGTGAGAGTGCACATCACGATTACAACACCAAAAGTCAGCAGGTTCAGAGAGGTGTGCCTTCCTCATCTCTGCTTTGTTTAGAGGTGACTTTTACAGTTTCCTCCGCCACTCTTTTGATCATGCAGCCCCACTGTAACAAGTCCAATGTGAACAACAACCACAGCAAACAAGAATTTCTGAATAAAACAAAGGTTTCTGGAGAAAACGTCATGGTTAATCCAGCATACGATTGTGTACATAATATTGGTTTTCCAGTGTAAATCAAAGTTGTTTTAGTTTCAGCTTCAGTTTGTAAGTTAACTTAAGATTCCCAGTTTTGATTCCTGTTTATACTCTGAGGTTTATGCGAAGACAGACGACTGCCTTTTCGTTCCTTTCAAGTGGACTAAAGTAAATCAATGATACTTTCAAGCCCATGAATAATGCACCAAAGTCACGACAAACTTCATAATGATCAACAGGTGCAACAGACGTCGGGTTAATTTCAAACCTCACACAATCTTGATGCAAAACTTGCTATGAATAGTATCACTATCGTGAGGCACAATCTCAATAATTGTATTAGCTTTCTCACGTTCTTTCATTTTATCTTTGTGTCAACAGCAACTCATAAAAAGGGCTGAAGCTTTTAAGGAACAGTTCAACAGGAAATGTTCTTTGCTATGTGAGCCAAAAGTCCTCGACATTAAACAATAGGAAAGAACCAAAGGAGGAAATTTTGACACATGACCCATTGTTTTCAGATACTTGCAGGGCAAAAGGAAAACTACTGAAAAAATAATTGGCTGTCTTTTAAACAAAACACACTAAATTACTGGCAAGATGTAAGTGTGTACTAATAAATGGTCCTGCTGATAACTCTTTAGAGGTTTAAGCTCCTCTGACTGTTCATATGGCCCAAATTGCAACTCTGTTCTTGAGAAAAGAGCCCAGCAAAGAGATGGCTTTTTCCAGTCTGTTGCTATACCCGAACTACTGCTTCAAAAGTTAATATTTCCAATTTGTAATTTTTTATGCTAGATTTTACCGTAAAAATGTCCAAGTGTTTAAGTGCATGGCCATTGACCATGCTGTTAAACCTTTTCTTTATAGAGCTTTCCACTCAGCGTTTAGTCTGCATTTGTGGACAGGAAAGGGCCAGAGCAGCCAGCTTGCTGAAGGGAAATCGTTACCCTTTCCCCCAACAGATTTCAACTCATCCAAAGCGTCCCCCTCCCTTTTTGACAGCAACTTCAAATTAACACCCCTGACTGATTTAGGTATTCTGATGCTTCAGCCAGCTCGCGTCCGAACACAGAGCTGCTACTGTTTATAGTCAGAGGCCTGCAAGGAGGGGCAGGGAGGAGGGAGTGAATAATGTGAGGTAGAGGACTAAGAGCAGCGTCCCCACCCCGGGACAGGAGACGCCAGGTTATTTTTGGAAAAAGGCGGTGCCGGTAGTTATTTGAATTTGTTGTTGGAACTCCTGCCTGTCTGGGGTGTCTTAAAGATGATGGCCTCGTCTTGCAGCGCTTGCCCCCGTGCACCACCTTTAAAACTGTCACCACTGTAGTAAGTGGAACAGCTGTTAGTCTTCATTTAAAAGAAGCAGCTAGGAGGGAGACGGTTCAGATTGTGCACTGCGGGACAAAGAATAAGGCAATGGTTTGTGATATGTTTATTTTGTGTTAGATTAGAATAAGACAAACAGTTTTTACTGCTTTACACAACAGGTAGAGAGTTGAATTCTAGTCATGTCTCACTCACATGGATCTGTTTTGTTTCTCTGTTGAGAAAATCCTTGTTGCGTTTAAACATTGAGTCGTTCTCAGGAAGCTGATGTATCATTACTTCACCTCCAAAGTGCTGAGAAGAGTACGGTAACTCAGCTCCTCGTCTTCCAGTACAACAAAGTCAAATATAAACACAGCACAGTGTTGGCTGCACAGTGTTTTTCTTCAAAGTCACATGCCATCTTCAGGTATTGATGCACTTTTCACAGAACAGGACTAATGGAGGTTACTGCTTTGTATTACCTTCACTCAGACATACTTTATGTTTGACACACAGCAATAAAGAAGTCTCCACAGAAATGTGTACATATAATTGAATCGCGTGGTTCATTAATTTTTAAAGCATATAGGTGAAATGGAAGAAGTCAATCTGTGCTCTTTTGGCAGTTAAGTACACTGAAGCCTCCGGGCATTATTTATTCATATTCGTTCACAACGGGATCGATATTCATTTTGTAATCTTTCCCCCATTCTGTCATTTCTTCCCCCCTCCTCCTTCTCTTCACTCTCCCTTTACACAGTGGAGCCAAAAGTGTACGTGTCCGCAGGCCCCACAGCTCTGCTGGACGGTGGCAATGAGTCACTGGTGGCCACCTGCATTGCAGAGCGTGGTCTTCCTGAAGCCGAGGTCTTCTGGGAGACGGAGCTGTACGGGCGATCTGAGAAGCAGAGTCAGAATGAGGCAAACGGCATCACCACCGTACATGTGCGCTACATGTGGCAGCCACGGAGCTCCGCCCAGGGGAAGACACTCACCTGTGTGGTGAGACACCCAGCCCTGCAGACAGAGTTTCGCATACCCTACATGCTAAATGTCCAGTGTAAGTAATGAAACATAAGACCTCCTTCCAATATAGATACCTTAGTTTTGGCTAACTGCAGATACACAGTGTGGCTGTAATACCAGTGTTGAATTAATTGGCTCTATTCCTGCTGAGGAAGAGCCTAGGAATCATCCTTGCGGGCTTAAATTAACATTGGTTTTCTAACTTTGTTTAAATAAAGTGTAGCAGTTAGCACTGATTCTGTATTAATTAGTAAAATAACAGATAAAAACAGGCTCAAGGTAAATTTAGAGCACATTATCACAGTCTTGTCTTAGCTCTGAGAGAATGTTTAGGCTGCTCCATACTGCTGTAATTTACAGCCACAAAACCATACACATGTCATGAGCTTCCAAGAGTCAGCTGAAATGAAATAACAATAGTAAAGTTGTGTACAACACATTATGTTACCATAAAAGCGATAAAATCTACTGAACAAGCATTACACTCAGCCAATGTCCTCCTTGTGTAATTTCTCTATCACTCAACATAATACGTTTAAAGGAAGAGGAAGAGACACTAAAACACTGTTGTGTCAACTTAGATGACCATAGATTTCAGTTAAGTAAAAAAAAATTCTCCCAACACACAAAGAAAAGCTGCTGGCATAGCTGTGTGAAATCCCTCCAAAGTGCTGATAGCTTCCTTCATGCTATGTTATCTCTCACGCTAGTTGCTGATACTGAGATACATCTACCACTTTGATCTGGCATGCACATATCAAATCTTTGCATCCTTGTTTTTAATGTCAACACTGAGGCTGCTAATACAGATAAATAAAATTATTAATCATCACTTTAAAAAATCAGCTGTCTTTAAAACAAAACAAAAGTCTCAAACACAGCTGAAAATGTATGTAGACGTAAAAGTATCAAATATAATCTTGCAGCCACTGCACTAAAATGCTTTTACAATATAGAACAAAATAATCATCATTATTATAACTATATTTTTAGCCCTAAAACAACCAGTGTATTTTATCAATATTAACCCGTGCTGCTGCCTTGATTTGCAGTGAGCATGCTCAGTAAATGTTTCTTCCTCGCCTATAAAAGAGCAATTTAGGAGTCGTCTTAATGTTCTAATCATTGATGCATACTTCCTTGGCGAGCAGTAACGTTACTCTGTGTTTGGACTGTGTGAGTGCAGGCTAATGAAGGTGTTTTATGAAATATTGATCAGACCTCAGCAGGAATTCAAGTAGCAGACTCGGGCTGCTGGGGGCAGCGGATGGAGACGCAGAAAAATCAAGGTTAATATGGGAAGAAAGGAGCTTCCCAGCTCAATAAATCACACCAAGTGCAGAGGCAAGGGATTCTAAGTGCAAAAGAAGCACAATTTCAACGTTGAACCGTGTGAAAAGGGTCAGCGGACATTGTGGGCCAAGACATCTTCTTGTGCGAAATAATGAGTTCCTCATTTATCCTCCAGAGAAATCAAAATGAAAAATTGGATATCTAAGACAGTGTTTGCCATGTTTTATTACAGTGGCATGTGCTGGGCTTCATTTAGGCATCCTCCCGTCTTCCTTGATTTTTTTTTTTCCCCCTTTGTCGTGGCGACGCAGTAGAGTGTATTATTAGCTGCAGTTCATCTGCTGTCTGAGTCTGTCATTTTCGAACTTTCCACCAACCCAGGATCATTTGTTTGTTCGCTTGGCTCGCTTTCACCAACAGATCCTGTGCCCTGTTACAGTCCTGCAAAGCCTTTTCTTTGTCGTCGTTTGCTGCTGTGCTTTATAATACGTGCTTTGTTTCCTCCGGAAAAGCTCATTTGTCATCAAGCTGCAGGGATCACAATGACTGATTGTGAAGTCCAAGTCTTTTAACTTGGAAAAGAAAAAAAGAGAATAAACGATGGTCAGTGTGACCAACCCGACTGCAGGAGGAGGTTAAAAAAAAGTACAGTAAAAGGATGATTTTTAAAGATTTTTTATTGTATTTTGTTTTACAGTTGCACCAGCGGTATCCATCATGGGAATTAGCAAAAATTGGTACGCCGGCCAAGCAAATGTGAAATTAAACTGTGAAGCCAAGGCCAACCCAGCTGCGCGTCAGTTCACATGGACCAGGTCAGTATGCCTCAACAGTCTCTGATATGTGAAATACAAAAGATGCATTATATCTCTCACACATATTATTATACTGGTCAATCAAATAGCTCAATAATTAACACAGTTACTTGCAAACTGTGAAAAGCTTACAAGTTCTTTCAGTTGTAATTCAAATGGATAAACTGACTAAATGTGGAATAAACTAAATCTGCAGTACCCAGGCAGGGGATTAATTTGGAAAGGAAAGTGCTGAAGGCAATCCAAGAGCATTATTGCGAAACAGAATGCATTAATCATTTCATCTGAGTTATCTTGTTTGCACAGCACCACCAGCTATAGATCTAAATTTGGACTTAAGGAATTCAAGGCCAGGTACTGCTTAGACTCAGCTGTTGTAACCTTTGCAGCGCTGAGTAGTGTTTGAGTGCTGTAAAAGCGACGCCCTTGTCAACTCATAAACCCGAGAAAAATCTTTTGTTGTCTTAAAGCAGTCGGGAGTTTATATTCATGATCTGCACTACTGAAGAATGTAAATAATACAAGCCAGGGGTAAATACTCTCTATGGGTCATCAAGTAAAATCTCACTCACGCGGAAGTACACTGAAACTTGTGTGTTAGCTTAGTTGATCAGTAGCTCGTCCAATACCGGGCTCAAGGGACTCTTTATTAGCAATTACTACGGGACTGATCAGCTGTTGTTTGGTTCATTTGCATATATCTAAGCTGGGTTTAAACAAACCTCAGTGAAGCAATGAAGTGAAGAAGCCTCAGTCTATAAATTACCTCCAGCATAACTTTCGGGCCTGGACACTGGAGCTGTCGAATGCACTGCTGCGCCCATCGGGAAGACTCCCTGCTATAAATAAAAAGATTCCAAACAGTTCATGCATCAGAGCAGCGCTGGCCTATTGGCAGCTCTTTGTCATCATCTTGCTTTGAAAACAAGGACTATGCTCTCATTTGGGCTGACAGCCTCAGTAAAGTCTAGACAGCCAACCTCTTTTGGGCCAGACCTTGTGTTCATGCAGAAAGCTTTTTCCTCTCAACTGATGGCAGAGCAGGCAGCTCAGATTATCATGTGATCTTATAATAGTTGCACCAGGAAAACTGGACCAACAGCGCAGTGATGTCATCGCAAGTTTTGAATAGCCTTTTTCAGTTGTACATCGAAAATGATTTATCTTAAATATGAAGTAGTGATGGTTTTTTTTTCATCCCTGCAGGCTTTTTTCTCTGTTGTACAGCACGCTGAAATGTCTGTCTGTCATGTTTAATTTGTGTACAGGTTGGATGGCTTGATGCCTGAGGGTGTTGAGATCTCAAACAATAGCCTTGCTTTCACTCGGCCATTGGAGCGCAATGATTCTGGAGTCTATCACTGCGACGTGACGAATGACATCGGTACCAGCAGTCAGGTTGTGAACATCTGGGTACAAGGTATTTTTTCTCCCTTTTCTCTCTCTCTCTAGCTATTTAACAGCTCTCTTGTTGCGTTTTGTTTGTTTTTTTTTTTGGTTGTGTTGTTTAACCATCTCCAGGGTTTTCACAAGAAAAGTTGTTTGACTAATTTAGACAACTAGTAAATTAGTTGCCAGGAAGGTCCCTAAAAATAAATCAAAACAGCCATTGTATTAAAACCAAGAGGGGGTCATCTTAGCCCCTGCAATCAGATTCGAGTGAAAACCCTGATGTGATCTCAGGAAATCTTGAGAGCTTACTCACTCTGAAACTAAAATGAATAACTGCCTTTTTGCATTTTTCATGCTTTTCTCATGTAAGATTAAATTCTTTTTTAAATCAGGGCCCATATCAACACTTTTAGCAGAGCTAAGTCTTCATATACGTATAAATGCCCCTGCCCTGATCCGCTTTCACACATTCCTGGCAACAGAGGAGCACGGGGTGCAGATAGAGTATCAGTACCAAACGTTTCCAGTGTTGTGGCTTTGGCAACATTAGATGTTTCAGATAAGGAAGCGGGTGTTTACCCCTGCTTGCTCAGCAGAGTACGCACTCATGTAGCCTTTCTCTGTGTTTTGTTTGAGGTCAAGTTTCACAGCAGGACCTAGTGAATTGTGCATGCAGATTTGCAGTACATACAAGTTTGTTTTTGTACACCATGAAATATGTTATTGAGGAGTTGTTGTTTTTTTTACAGCAGCAGCAGCAGTTGCACAAATTATGATCAAATTAGTTTAATTGAGCACTTCAGAAATGAGACTATCAAGTAGTAGCCTCTTAATTGTATACTGGGGTTTCCCTGCAGTTGGATTTGTTGAATGTTGTAGATCCATTGATATAAATTCTTGTCATAAAACATGCTGCCCCCGTCTGCCATCAGGGTGTGGATCCTGAGAACTCTACATCATTTTATTTTCATTTCTCCTCTCCTTCTTTTAATCCTATTCCAAACAAAGCTACTGCTGCTTTTGGCCACGTATTCCTCTAACACACGCAGTCTTTTTGGTTTCCCATTGTCGAAAGGAGTGAGCTGGAGATGTCCCAAAAAAGTCTGTCAAGCTCCATCTGCGTACAGTCCTGGTTTGGAGTCCCGCTCCAAACAAAAGCACAGCTGACATCCTGTCCGAGATGGACTTGCGCTGAGCAATTATCTTG
Organism: Neolamprologus brichardi; assembly: GCF_056152115.1. Taxonomy (NCBI): domain Eukaryota; kingdom Metazoa; phylum Chordata; class Actinopteri; order Cichliformes; family Cichlidae; genus Neolamprologus; species Neolamprologus brichardi. Next base: position 29,398,052 of record NC_142117.1, read on the forward strand.
CTTCTCTTGTCAGATATTACAACTTGGACATGCGGCCCCTTGCCTCTCTGTCCTGTAGAGATAGTTGGGTTGAGCTCAGTGATATTTCCTCCACACACCCTCCCCGGAGCTGTTTGGTGTAGCTGTTTCACATTCCCAGTTGCGTACGCAGCCTTGTGGTTTTTGGCCGCTCGTCTCTCAAATGATCAGCTACATAGTTGCAGACGCTTGTAATCTGCGTGGGGTTAAAATGTGCCGCTGCAGGGTGGGATTGATGGTGACTGATGAAGGAAGCGATTGCCAGTATATCGGTTCTCTGACCTTGATCTGTCTTCCTTTTCCTCTCTCCTGCTTTTGCTTTACTCCTGATCCTTCAGGCTCACACACTGTGTGTAATTGTAGGTAATTAGATTCTTACTCAGTTACCAAATCATGGAAATCATTATAGCTCTATGGGGATTCAGATTTTGATAACTAGTACTTAGGAACCTCCTGGTGATGCAGACCTTTTATTAGTGCGAGTCATATTGCTTTGTAGTCGGGCCTTTGATGTGCCTGCGCACTGATCGACAAGGAGTGTCAGACTGCTCTTCGTTTCAGAAGCTGGAGGTCATCATGGAAGCACTTATCCTGACCTTGAGCTCCAGGCAGCCCTTTCCTCTGCAGCTGTAGCAGAGAGCAAATCAGATGCAGGAACCTCACATCGATCAGTGTTTCATCTTCTCACATGACTTCCCCACAGCAGAGTTTAGAGGGGAAAAAAGAGGGGAGAGCTAATCACACTTTCTCTGATGCGTAGGAGTGCACGTCCTCCGATCCCTCTCCGTCTCACTGTCATGTTCACGCACACATTGACATTTAACACTTAACCTCTTTCTGCCCTGCTCATTTCCCCCCGTTTTGCTCTACAGCACAGCTTTCAGCAGGCTCTCTCTCTCTCTCTCAGGAGAGGCATGTGTCTGTGCAGTGTTGGTATAAATTGATCTAAAAACCATTCGCACTTGCTTTGTTACAGAACATAAAGTGTAGTCTTTTTTCCTTTCAGTTTTATGACTCGTCTCTCCATCTGCTGTCTTTCCTCTCTGGTTTAAATCATTTCATCACATTTGCTCTGCAGATCCTCCCCCCACCACCGCAGCCGCCAGCACCACTGCCTCTGTCCTCCACGACATCCCTGGAACCGGCACTGCCGTGGACCGGCGGAGAGCCCCGTTCACCTCCCCCACCTTGGCGTCCTTACACGACAGCAGCCTGGGTACTATAGTTGGTGGGGCAGTGGGAGGAGTTCTCTTCCTGATCCTCTTGCTGATCCTTGGCGGGGCTTGCTATATGCACCAACGTCGAACCTTCAGAGGGGACTACTACACCAAACAGTATTTGGGGCCCTCCGACATGCAGAAGGAATCTCAGCTGGACGTGCTGCAGCCGCACGAGCTGCAAGAGGTCTACGGGGACAAAACGAGCAAAGGTAGCCAGGATCTGAAACCCAAATTGGGTGGAGATATCATTTACCCCGACTACACACCTGAGCGCAAAGACAGGGACGACTGGGTCGACAGGGGAGATGCCAACAGGGGTTTCAAGGAGGGAAACTACTACCCAGATCACTACAACAGCCAAAACGTGCACCCCTGCGGGCCTCCTGTGCACAGCCCCATAGTCAACAACGGCTCCCCCTATCTCCCAGAGGACTGCTATGACAATGGTACAGACAGCGACTACGTGTCCCACATGGACGGATCTGTGATTTCACGCAGGGAGTGGTATGTTTGAAGAAACAAGCAAATGGAGGGGGGAGAAATGGACAGCTGACTGAGAATAATTTGACAAATGACAGATTTAAATATCATTAAAAGCTGTGTCATTTCAGTTAAAGGATAAAAGAACATTTCTCAGCTCAGTCTCACAATGAGTTCTTTGAACAATACTGCTCTGCCTTGATTTTAACCACTTAAACCTTAAGGACATGGACATGGATTGCGTTTCACTTTTGTGGCATTTCAAGGAGCTGCAAATATGCTGGAGCGCCTCGGTGATGTTATCTGTGTAGGTTTAAGAGGCTTCAGCGTACAGTGACGTTTCATCTGATGTGAATGAGGTTTTCCGTTCTCGTGTTTGCTACCTGTCTTTGTCGCAGGTCACATGTCAGGTGTTCAAACCCTTATCAGTGAAGTATTTATTGCCCTGACTGACTGAGCTCTGCTCCCATTAAATTCTGTGGCATTAAAAAAAAACGATCTCATGATTGCTTACAGCCTTTTCATACAGGCGAGCTGTTTATCATGACCACGATCAGTATTTCTAGAAAATTATATTGCATGGTTTTGTTTTGGGTTTTTTGTTTTCCAAAGTATGTTTGTAAGTGAAAGGGAAAGTCGTGTTTAAAAGGGAGAATTACACAGGCATTGTACCAAAGGAAAGAAAGCTGACGTTACTAAAGACGCTGCCCCCGTGCACAGCTCTTCTGTGGCTTTTGTCATTTCACAGCATCTCCTGGAACTTTGTTATACAATGGAAAACCTGAGCGCAGTCACGCTTTGTGGATATAGTTTTACTTTCAGCTCCAATCACTTTATTTTGTTATATAGTTGTTGTTTGTAAAATGCCAGGCCTGGTTGATTTGGAAACACCCATGGATTTGATGTCACAGCAGCTATGTACAAAGCAAAAGGGGCTAGTAAACCGCTCAACTCAACACACCTGATCTGATAAAACTGCGAATGGAAAAAGAAAAAATCAGTCATTGCTATCTGCCATGGTTTTTTGGAAGACGATTTCTTTAAATATGAGACAGCAGAAAATGTTTGACACTTTAGGCCCTTACGTTTAGGTTAGCAGCACAGTAATAGCAGACTAATTAAAAACTATAATCAGTGAATGTAGCTACTTTGAATGGCTAATCCAGAAAAAGCGCAGACCCTAAGAAGAATTAAAACATTTGCTTTGATATTAACTTCATTTTACTCAGTGGAGAAATGTGTTAATTCAGTCACATTCATGCAGTGAAAAGCACAACTCTGTTATTACAGTTGTGAGCAAGCATCAAAAGAAGCCACCCGGGCTTTGGCCTTCCCCACTTAGCCATGATAACAGGCTGTGATGCTGTCTTTTCCATTTTCCCTCCTCACTATCCTCGGATTTCTGTCGGTAAGACCAACACCAATAGGGTTTTTTTTTTTTTAAACTTCACTTCAAAGTAATGTGTTATAAATACCAGATGTGACTGTAACGGCTGTCATCATCTAACATTACGCGGCTCCATAAACCACCAACAGTTTCACTGCTCCCGCTCGACACTCTAGTGTCGTGATTCATTATTGTAAATAAGCAACAAATGGAGAAGGAGCACTAATAAACTGATCCTTCAGTTTCAGATTGGATGTGTTTGTTTAAAGTGTGATTATTTGGGTAGCTTGGAAACGTCGTGAGCAGTTGACGTCACTACTGTACAGGCCCTAATGCTGGGGTTTGGCTCCTCTGAGGATTCGCAGCGATCATGGAAACAGGAAACTTAATCCATGAATGAAAAAATCAGAACCATGTAGGTTAAAGCTGTCTCTGCAATGGCTCCCCAAGGGAAATATATATATTTTCTTCTTTTTTCCTACAAACAACAAAAAACTTGGAACAAACCCCAGGAATATTAAGTTAAAGCTAAAAAGTCGACATCATCAGTGATCTCATCTGTTCCTGCTTGATTTGACCTCAGCCATTTGTTTCCTCAGGAATGATACATGAATCAAAGTGACCTATGCTAAGTCTCGCATGAATGGGAAAACGTACCCTTTTGGAAACGCGCCACTTTAGTCAGCTTGTGTGTTTGCAGCTAGAGAAAAGTCCGTGAATATGTATTAAAGTAAGATCAGGACAGGAGGTCAGGTGTATTTATTATTATGAGGTTTAATAGATTTTGGACACACTTAAAAAAACCAAAAACATTTCTCTGCCCTTTATTTCTCATGCCAGAGCTTTGGTTGAAGGTTTAGAAGCTGAGAATAAACTACTTTAATCTCTTCAGCTCGCTCTCACTCTCATCGCCAAAACACACACACCCGCCCGCCACACATCTGCCACTGCAGCCCACATTCAAGGAGCAGTCCTTGCCTCAGACTTCAGGCTTTTTAATTAACTTTTATTTTTTTCCCCCGTCATCACACTCGGCGACAGAAGTGCCCGGGCTCTCTGATATATAGCACGTCCATGTCTGCATGTGCGTTTTGTTTCTTTTTTTTTTTATTTCTATGGCCGATGATTCATAGCTGTCTGCTTCAGTTTCTTATTCAGTCTCAGCTATATCTCAGAAAGACAAAAATGAGCTGGAGTGATGAATGTTTTTTTGTTTGTTTTTGTAGTTGTTTGCATGTAAATGAAACTATTTTCTTTTTATTTCTCATCACAAATGTTTCTATACGTGTACATATTGGGATTAGGTTTCGTTTAGGATTAGCTGTTCTCTCGGTTTGGTTTAAATGTTGGTGTACAGTTTGTTCTGGATTCCCCTACTGAATAGTTGGTGCCTTAAATGGGCTGAGCAATGCACAAGCTTAGGAACTTAAAACTATTAATATCATTAAAGAGGAGGACTGACTGGTTCTTTAATATGTATTTCATCTCCATATTTAAGATTTGCTGTTATCAAAGCATTAGAGTTGACAGAAGGTTGATTGTCATGCCTTATACGTTCTAAAAGAAGGACACATGTAACAAGTTGGTTACTGAGAGAATTGCAATAAGCAAAGTTTCACTGGGAATTTAGTCAAGCCAGATTCATAGAAAATATTATTGTCCTGTAAATATGCTGGCTTTTTTATCATTATTATTATTATTATTATTATTATTATTGAAGAAACTTATTTTTTGTATGAGGTCTGTAATTTTCTGAGTATTAGTTTATCTTTCGAGCATTGAGGAGCTTGTCTCATGATAACATAGGCGGCGATCCTGTTTTCACTGCATTTTGTATTTGTTCTTGAGAGTTTGTGACCAATTATTTTGTACATTGTCATTTGAATGATTGATGTCTCACATGAATCGGAGATGGAAGTTTGATAGATTGTATTATGTTCCTTTGTTTGCAATAAAAACCACCATTATTGCACTCAGTTGTGTTCTGGGATTCTGTTTTTGCAAAGGATTTTAAATTCTTTTACTTTAATTATCTTGCATAGAGGTTTCCCTTATCAAATTAAAGCCTGTCAGTAAGACACAAGACTAGTACAATAGCCTTGCAAACCTTACAGTTAAGTCCGATTGAGATGTGATGGGCATGCAGACTTTCAGCTTTAATTCAGTGGTTTCACAAAAATGTTGCATTATGTTGGCTACACCAAAAGTTTAAAGGTTTCTTTAGCTTTGTTTAGTCTAATTATGGCTTATTTCACTTGCATCAAGTTTGGAGTTCATATTGAAAATTCTTGTTAAAAGATAACAAATGCAAGTTCAACCGTTCTTAATGTCTTGATGCATGCTCAATCATCCAGGTACGTAAATCCCAAAAGGTTGATTCTGTCCATCTGGACGTAGCGTTTTCAGTGGGAGAAACGTTTCGTCACTCATCCAAGTGACTTCTTCAGTCTCAGCTGACTGCAGGTTTCCCCAACAAGAAGGCCCTGAGTAAATGTGGTTGTCCCAGCTGGACATTGTCAAAGCTGGAAAGGCACCTAAAGAAACCTCCAGCCGATCCAGGAGAGAAGGACAACTGCTGCCTAAGCAAAAATCCATAGTGATCACCTAGGTGTCAGGAATATCGGAACAGCTGAGACGCATTTTTTCAAAACACAGTCTCTGTGGCTTTTAAACCCCAAAACAGGCTGGGCCCAAAAATTGGTCCACCCCAAGGATCGGGTCCCCTGACACAAACAGAGTAACATAGTGTACGCTGTTAAGTGCCAGGAGGATTGCCAGGATTTATATGTCAGGGAAACCAAACAAGCTCTGGCAAAGCGGATGGCACAACACAGAAGAGCTACCTCGTCAGGCCAGGACTCTGCAGTCTATTTACACCTACAGGCCAGTGGACACTCTTTCAATGATGATGTACACAGAGGACAGAGAGGATCGCTAGTTTGAGCATGGAGTCAAGGAGGCCATTTACGTGAAAAGGGAAAGACCATCTCTGAAAAGCATAGTAATGATCAAGGAACTGACCTCACAGGCCATTGCTCATTCAGTGGGCTGGTTTCAGTTATTGTTAGGGATGGGTATTGATAAGATTTTCACGATTCCGATTCCATTTTCGATTCTGTTTAATGATTCGATTCTTTATCGATTCTCTTATCGATTATTTTTTTTTAAAAAAGGAGAACACTAAGGTCAATTAGCTTAGATCTTTGTTTTATATCTTCTCTTTGAACAAGATAGAAATTTAGGAGTAACATGGCCTTACAAACCCAACAGTGAGATCTTAACAGATCCAACCTACGGCTCTTCAATGGGGTGTCACAGGGTCCCCAGGAAAAAAAATTGTGAATGTAAAATAATAAAATAAATATTCTTCTGTAGCAATTACACAAGAATATCCAGTAATGTCCCTGCCTACAATTAAACACATTCACTTACCGAAAATCGGGGGCATCTGCTGTGGCAAATGGGTGCAAGCCTTTTACCACAAACTTAGTCACTGCTCGGTGACGTTCGTCTATCCTGGCCTGAAAGAAGACGCTACCGGTAGACTGCAGCGAGAACTGCCAGCATCTGAGCCAGACTGACTCTGTCTGTCTCATCATGGTCACCTAAATGCACAGTAATGGCAGGTTTTGTAATGAGGCAGATCGCGCTAACATAATATGCACTGTTAGTTGATTATTTACCTGCCGTATTAACGGGAGAGGACGTGCAAACGTTACCGCTGCTGCTGGGCTGAGATTCACGAGTCCGGAGCGGAATTAAAAACACGACATTTATTTAAGGTTATCGCGCGTTTTGTGAGCAAATGCTTTTGCATATTCGTAGTGTTTCCTCCCTTAAATGAAATATCTACTTTGCAAGTATTGCAAGTTGCCCTGTTGTCATCCGTTCTCGTAAAGTATAACCAAACTTTTTAGCGTTTGAGCCGCCATGTTTCCTGCCAGGTAAATGACGCTCCGCAACGTGGTGACGTCATTCGGGGCGACTGGAATCGATAAGGGAATCGTTTGCAAAAATGGCAAACGATTCCAAGGAATTGAAACAGTGGGAACCGGTTCTCAACAAGAACCGGTTTTCGATACCCATCCCTAGTTATTGTGCAAATGTACTGTTTACAAGGTTGGGGAAACCTGCAGTCAGCTGAGACTGAAGAAGTCACTTGGATGAGTGACGAAACGTTTTTCCCATTGAAAACGCTACGTCCAGATGAACAGAATCAACCTTTTGGGAGTTCTTCTTAATCTGTCATAAAGTAAAGCGCTAACAGTGTTCACCTGATCATGTAACTACATGTCAATAAAACTGTCCAATTAATTCTGATCTGATGAAAGTACAGGTCCAATGATCTTGTGATCTCATTCATTGCCTTTGAAATAGCTGCTTTAAGAATAGGGACGAGGTCTGCGACCACTTGCAGTATGTTGAGGTTAAGCGGTCAATTGCATGCAATCTGTTTGCAATGAATCAGAAATTCGTAAATCTGCTGCTGGCTACAGACACAGAAATTCACATTCACTTCTTAGACTCGGACTGACTGATTGATTGAAATATGCCTGTGCTTATAAATTAAACAGCAAACTTTGCAATCAGTCTGTCTAAGTGATTGCAGCTAGTGTGAGTCAGACTGGAGCTGTTTGGAAACAGGTCTTAACAGACAACCGGCACAACTGCCTTGCAATTGCAAGTGGTTGCTGAGAGACTGAGGCTGTTGGATGTTGATTGCCGCAACTACTTACATTCTGTTGTTGACAGCAAAAATACTACGTGCAATTATCAGGCAACCAGCAGTTTATTTCTAGTACCAAGGACGTTGCTGTCCTCCTATAGTGTAAGTTGTAATGCAATGTGATTGTTCATTATTATTATTATTTGATTTAAAATCCATCGTGGTGGTGTACAGAGGCAAAATTACAAAAAATATTATTGTCATTTATCTCCACACACACTTGTTAAATGTAAAGTCAGGGGTCGGTTTTGTTGAAGAAAGTGTCTCAGTCAGTGTTGACAAGTCTTCATGTTTCTTTGTGTAATGTTTCACTTGTGGTGGAAAGTTCATTCTTAATCTTGGAAACAAGATTTGAAAAACAATAGTCGTGTTCAGGTTTAAAGGTCCACAATCCTAACACTAGCCCCAAAGAACAGCTAGTTTCATTTTCAGCTTCGCTCTATTAGAGAGAGAATATTTTTTTGTATGTGATTGAACTTGATTAATCCTCTAGTCCCAGTGCAGATATGATTTTAAATATAGCCAAATTGTGGCGGTGAATGTCATTGATTCCAATCAGATTAGGATCAATGGGGGTTAGTCAATTTCCATCTTGGGCTCTTTGTGGTTTTCCTTGAGCCCATTACTAACCACATGTGCAGTGCGGTGCAGCACATTGTCCTGCTGGGGAAAACCATTGGCATTGGGGAGCTTTGTTAGGTGTGTGTGCTTGTCTTCAGCAATGTTTAGGTATGTGGTACATGCCAAAGTTTAATCTGAAGGAGTTGCCAAGACCCAAAAGTTTCTGGTCAGTGTTATGCAGATCATCTGTCAGCGGATATTGCTGATTGGGGGACATTACAGACTTGTGTCCATTGGATGTCTGATCATGGATGGATGGATGGATGGAATTCTTCCACACATGAAGTGAAGAGGTCATTGAAGCCAGAAACCATTAATCTCTGTCACCTTCCTCTTCTTCCACTATCCACACCTGTGTAGTTACTAACTGACCCATCTCACAAGGCTCTCCATCCTGTCCAACTCACCACCCTCTTCATCACTGGTTCACAGAGAGAAGAGAGCGATGCCGCTGCGTTTTTGTCACACCCGCACCAAATGCAGGGCTTCTGACCACCCACAACTCCCCCCTGTCACCCATCAGTCCTCAAAGAATAAGTTGTTTCTCTTTAAATACTGTGAACTTCTCACACTGAAATTATGCCCTGAAAACATTTACAAAGGAATTTACAATGGCATCCCTAATCCAGGCCCTCCTACTCTAAGTGCCTGTGTTTAATCCCCAGTGTTAACCTGGCTTTGGGAGTGCCGCTCACTATCAATATGTGTTGTTTAGCAAAGTGACAATCGCTCCCTCTGGTCCAGATTAAGCGGAGAAGGAGAAACCAGATACTTAATCCTTTGTGGCATGGAAAGAAAACTCCCTTCTTGGACTTCACTTTCATCACCTCAGGGTCCACGTCTGCCAGAACCAAAAGCACTCACTCTATTATCACAGTGTTGCCTGACTGGGATAACCCCAGCCTAATCCATCACTGCTACCATCTGCATGTTTGTGCAGGCAGGGTGGGTAAATAACGCCGTGTTGGTGGGCTTGGGTTACCTCTTGTTTTTCCTTTCTTAAGTTTTTGGCAGATGGCTGCAAGGGGCATTTTTTCACACATAATGAATCAGTCAGCAAATGTGTTTAGTTTTGTTACCTCGTAAACCACAGCGGGTTCCTTCAGCATTCCTTACAGACCCCACCCAAAGAAGTTAACATCAAAATGGGATTCTCCATCAGACTTCAACAAGTCAAGTTTTCAAGTTTTCTCCCTCCTTGTTAGTAACAGCATTAACTTTATGTTGTACATTTCGTTGAAGGGAGAGGTAGCCACGTGTATTTAGTTCTGTGACCCTATTCTTCTTCTTCGAAAACAGAGGTTTTAGCTAATGAACACGACCGCAGCCCCGGGGAGCTCACATCAAAGGCCACAGCTGACTGAGCTGAACAGACAAATTGTTTGAACGCATGGATTTGGAAATAATGAACTACTGCAGAGGGTGGGAGAGTGTGGAGCAGTTACAACAAAAATGTTGTCACATGGCCCGCGGTCTCACCGGCCCTGTCTCGGTGTGAAGCGTGTGAGGCTTTGGGGCAGGGGCCAAATGTAACGGCAAATACCGAACAGAAAAAAAAAAGTGTTTGACATAAACAGCTACACTTGTTTTTCTTTAGAGTGTTCACATTTTACTTAATGTTTTGATATTGAACCTTGATTTTGCTGTAGTTGTTCCCCAGTACATACGATGACATGGAAATGCAGATGTTCAGATTTCAACAGTGGATCATTGGCAGCTTGTGTGTAAAAGGTGTCACATGCGGCAATGAATCCGCCTCTGCAGCTCCTCTCAGGTTTATTGACCTTAACACTGTGGTTCAGCTCTTTGTTTTGGTTTTCCACCAAAAATCTTGACTGTTCTGGCTCATTTTAAAGCTCTCATAGGATTGTTTTTGCTCTGTTGGCTGGCAATCTTCTTTCTCCATGTCTAGTCATGGTTCAGTAATGACCGAACCAATGTTTGTTCTTCAGTGTCCTTCTTACACTTCCTAGAAAGAGAAAGTTTGTGTTAAAGAATTGTTTTCAGCTACTTCTTAATCAGCTATGATAAAATAAAATAAATTACATGTGCTCAAATGTCAAGAATGTGAAGAGAAAAAAAAGGCTCACCCGGTCCTTTTCCTGGTAATGTTGACACTGGGGACAGAGAGGCGATGTTGGTGACTGTGCTTCAGCGGGAGATCTAGACCATACCTCCGTGGTAACTCCATCCTATCAGAAACCCTATGATGTAACATACGCCATCTGATTTGGACCTCCCCAGAAATTTAACTACACGTTGTATCAACACAGCCTGGAAATATGATTGGCCTAACGCAGGGGTCTGCAACCTTTAACACCCAAAGAGCCACTTGGACCCGGTGTCCATGCAAAAGAAAACACTGGGAGCCGCAAATACTTTTTGAAATCTAAAATGAAGATAACACTGTATATATTGTTTTTTTTTACCTTTATGCTTTGTGTGAACAACTAAAGTAAGTAAGTAAAGTTTATTTATTAAGCGCTTTTCACAGACAGGCAGTCACAAAGCGCTGTACACAAATATTAAAATAAACAATACAATTAATAGACATTATACACAATGTAAAAGATCAAATGTAAATAATGTAAATAATATAAAATACGTAGATCAACAAAAGGCTTGTTTGAACAGAAACGTTTTTAACTGCTTTTTAAAAGAATCCACAGAGCAACTAAGGTGTGTTGCTTATGAACTCCATGAAGTGCTACAGAGAAAATTACATTTTATTTATGTAATTAACACATTTTGAACTCTTAAAAAAAGTAAAAGTAATTGGGGAAAAAAGCACTATGCTGCTAAAAAATAGATATTTGCAAAATTCTGCCTAAATATGTATTTTACCTGGTTAATGTGTGTGGCGGGGCGTGGTCTGCAGCGCCGCTGCAGGGGAGGCGGACGCACCTGAGCGGCACCCGCAATCACGCCTCGCTGCCTTAAAGTATGTGCTCTCTCTGCTGTTGTGTTGTCGGGCTGTGAGCTGCAAAGCTACAGCCGGCTGTATGCGTACAGCAACCGTGTGTGAAAAGCGGTCAATAAAGAGATGCTGAAAAGCATGTTCATGCAAACATCGTCGGGTCTGCCGTGATATGTTTACATTAAGACTTATCGTCCCGAACCTCTGCGCACAGCGTCTGCAATTCGGGGCTTTCATCTTTACGCAGGACTGTAAGCTGTGATCTGTGAGGCATGAGCGGTGTTTGTTTTAACATAGTTCATGGTGGAGCTGCTGACATAATGTGGATCCGAAGATCCATAACTGGCCTACCTGGGGTTGAAAGTCTCGATAAATGCACGGCGTTTCGGCGGGTATACCGTGTGACGCTTATTTTGAGCGGTGAAAAAATAATAAGATATAATTTTATTTTTATATTTCAAAATCACAATAATCTTCCAATTTAGAACTACAAGTTAAAAAAAGAACTAAACACAAATAAAATACACTTCAGCTAAATACTTCTCATTTATTTTCCCAAACCACCCGGAGCCGGAGTATAAGGACAAAAGAGCCGCATGCGGCTCCAGAGCCGCAGGTTGCCGACCCCTGGCCTAACGAGTACAGTCGATTACTCCTGTGCATGTCTGGCTACTTTTTTCCACTGTTTTTTAATTTAGCAGTAACAACAATCATCATCTCTCAATCATTATTACTATAAGGACTAATAATCATAGCATCAATATAAGGGATCACAAACATCAGCAAATCCCTGGAGGGAGATTGCTGAAAATATCCCAATGGATCTGAGGGAATGTACAAAGAAGTGGAAAAAATTGAGGTGGAAATATAAAAACTGACCACAACAATGGGGGGGGCAAGGAGAGCCTTTAGAAAAGTCCCAGCAGTTTATTTGTTTCCATCTGCTGGCATTGCAAATAGAACATAGGGCATGACCATAAGGTCATTAGCAGACAATACACAATAAATGTCAGCAGTGATATTATGCAGGTTACATTGTAGGTTCTACAAAGATTCACAGCACAAGTCTAAAGCAGTGAAGTGTGACAGATTAAGTTCATAATGCAAACATGAGAAAGAAGTCTAGAGGTGCATAAATGTAAACAGTTTCAAAGTGTTGGCTCAAGTAATCAAAGTCTGTTTACGTGGCGAAGACACTGAGGCCGTCTGTTTGCAACCATGTGCTAACCATATTAGTTGTTTAAACAAAAACAGACACAGATGCATTTTTAAAAAAAAATTCATTTCAGTAATTTGATTAGAGCAATACTTCTCACTTTGTAAGAGACTAGACCTTTGTTCTGCATGGAAACAACATCAACATCTGTCTGTTTGTAGTTGAGTTTTGACCAGGAACATGATGCCAGGCATTGCTGAGATGAAACATATGGTATCTCAAGGCAAGTATCCATCCACTGGTCATTTAGAGGGTGCAGTTAAATATTTGACTCATAGGCGTCACCCATTGGTTTTGGTCATTGCAATCTTGTTTTTTCAGGCTAGACAGCTGAACTGAGCTATGACCACCTAGTGTTAACCAGCTAGCTCCGGTAGCAAACCGCAAAATTCATTGTGATTCAGGTTTAAAAAACAAAACACAGAAACCAAAACAACAACCCTTTGAGCAACTTTTAGTGTAAACAGATGCTGTAAAGTTGGGCATTTTAACACAGCATGGGTGATTTTGGATTCAAACTCAAGTAGCCGTTTAAGGAAGGGCAGCTTTAAATAGGATTCACTCTAAAGAGCCAAAAAACATTTTGACTCTCAAAGTGACAACAAATGTGTTTCACATTTGAATTTACATAAGCTGAATGTGCAAATGTAAACGTGATAATCTTTTTTCTGCTGTCCCAAAATGCTCAAAAGTTGTCAACTTTGGTCCTTAAAGACCTCAGAAAACATTTAAAGTTCACCTGGGGAAATCAAATATCCTGAAAAAGATGATGTGATACAACTACTGAAAGGACCCTGCCCAGAGATTTGTTCTTGTTTCGATTATGACACAAATTTCAGGCCAAATTTTGTTGTTTTATTCTTGATATTTATTTTTAAAGGATCCCACAACAAATGAAGGAGTAAGGAAGTAACTCTTTACACAACTATTAACTTGAGAAAGTCTATTGTCCATAAACAAATGACAAAAAACTCCATTCTGTCCTTAAGTTTTCCTTCACCATATGGTTGGAAAAGTGGTGCTGTCTGCTAAGAGGGCTACTGTTTCACTCTGCCTTTTGGTGATTTACATGCCATAAGTGTAGGTTTTCATTGTTACAATGGAGAATTTAAATGACGCCGTATATCACCGACATGACTGCCGCAATGGAAACCGTCTTCATTATCCACTTTCTACTGCAGCGTAGAAAGAAAAGAGTATACAAATTTTGCCTATACAAAAGCTTCCAGGAGACAAGGGGTTCTTATCTGAAGCAGGGCATATTTAGAAACCCTGCTGCATCACCTTTAAGCAGTAGATTTGACTTGTTTGCTGTATAAATGGCTGTACTTCCGACAAAGGAGAGAGGCTGGGCACTGTGACAAAACCCCCTTTGTGCAGTGAGTCCTCAGAGACTGAGAGCAAAGACAATGAAGGTTTTCATCGATGAGCCGCATTGTTACTCTGGATTGCACTGAGGGCCATTCACAGATCAGATCCCGTGTGCGGTTCCCAGCCCGCTCTGCTGCCATGGAAAAGCTTGCTGCTGTGAGGCTGCGTTTCTCTCTGCTGACTCAGAAAGTTTTCCAGAGACACTTTAAGGAAAAGTACTTAGAGCAGCATATCGTGTTGTACAATATAAAGTTAAATGTGGAAGACAGAGTGGTTTTCTCAGGAGTGCATTAAATATAGTATAAACATACAGGTTGGGGGAGTGTAGCAGTGAGAAAACATCCATCAGATCATTTGTCGAGGAGAACGGCTATCACTGCAGCCACCTTTAAAGACAAAAAAGCACTCATGTCAGGGTGAAAGGAGCAGACAGTTACCTGTGTGGTTTTTATATAAACCGGCTTCTAATTGGGCTCCGGGCATGCCACAACCTCTGATCAGAATGGGTGGGCAGCCATGTTACTGGGCGGTGACAGAGAGACCCCCACGTCCCCCTCCATTGTTCTGCAGTGCTGAAGCAGATATAATCTTCAGTGAATTTTAATCCCTCCAAAACAATGCAGTGTTCCCTGGGAAGTCACCGTAGGGTATATAAAAGGTAACAACAACACACATTTGGAGCAGACTGAAATGCCGTTAGGAGTCGACTGCACCTGCATATTTATTTGTGAAAGATATATGAGGTGCCTGGAGAAACTGCTTGTTTTATCATTTTAGGGCATCTGTCCAGTAACTGTCAGGATAGTTCAATAAAACGCAAAAATGTCAAACTGCTGGTGACGCTGGAGGACAAGTCAGAGGATCCCAAAAGTCATTAGAATACGTCATCCGGGAACTATGAATAGCCATTTTCGAGATGCTGAGATATTTCACTGTGAGAACTTTGAAACTCCAGAGATGGGTCAGTTTAAGTACACAGTGATTTGAGCTGCACTCAGAAAGCTGCACATTCTGATGTGTGCCACCCGGAAAATTTTCAAAGCCAAACAAGTCCGAGCTGCAGTTTAAGTAACATGAAACAAAAAAAGGAAGGGTGACCCTCTTAATTCAGATGAGAATTTGCTCTCTTCCTCTGGTCACACATTGTATTTTCTGCCTTTTTTCCTCAGTACAGTAAGCACACAATCACCCAAGGTCACTGTGATTGTTTACTAGTGTGGTCATGGAAACACTGCATATCTTTAACTAGTCTATATGGCCTCCTCTAAGACTGAGATTGAGGACCTCCAACAGTGCATTTAAAGGGCACTTTTTTGTTTGTTCACTGGGGTTGCATGTTTACACCAGCTGGGCCAGACATTGTCATTTCCATTTGCATATTTGAGTTGAGCATGTTTGAGGCCTTGCTGCTGCTTGGTGAACCACAAGAACTGCGGGCATTTCCAGGATTGTTCAAATGAGGTTCCACAGGGAGCCTAAAAACTGGCCCGTGAGGGTGGGACAGCCCATGGAAAATAACCACATTCTATCAGAAATAAATATAGAACAAAACCACTTTAAAACTGCATGAAAGTTCAACCAGATACCATGCACAGACCGCCTTCCTCCATATACATGTATTAGGAGAGGTGCCTTCCCTTGGCACTGAGGCACAACATTCAACCACAAGATAACGGAGTTAACAAAATGCAGTGTGATTATAACCATTAATCTATTTTATCAAAAAGTAGTAAAAGAACGCTGTCTCACACGTCTTTTGTTTCAGGTTCACCTTTGCAAAGTAGAGAAATAAGGGAATTGTGGGTAGTAGATTAAACCACTGTGGAGCAGAATACACCATATTTCATCTGTGATTATCACAGAAGCTTTAAGTGTATATTATTACATTATTTAACATTGTATAGTTAAAGTGCTGTGAAAAAGTATTTGCCGCTTCCCGATTTCTTGTTTTTCAGATCATCAATTAAATTTTAATATTATACAAAACTAAAGTGACCCTGGCAAGCACAAAAAGTGACCTTGTGCTTGCCAAGCAGTTGTAACCATTACACCGTGGACCTATGTAGAATTTTTTTAAAAAACGAAACCTAATAGCTGCTTGTTACACTTTTGGCAGCAAGAACTATAAAGAAGTGTTTGTGATTATTGTTTGTAAGAATTTTGGTCCACTCATCTTTGCATAATTGTTTTAATTCAGCCACTCTGAAGGATTTTTGACTATGATTGGCCTGTTAAGGTTATACCAAATCATCTCAATTGCATTTAAGTGTGAATTTTAAATAGGCCACTCCAAAATCCTCATTTTGTTTCAGAGGTGGATCCTGCTGTATAACCCAAGTGTGCTTGAGCAGAATTCATGGTTCCATCAATTGTCCAGGCCCTGAAGCAGCAAAGCAGCCCAAGACCACCACACTAGCACCATGATCTGTGACTGTTGACTATTCTTTTCATGAAATGGAGTGTTACTTTTATGCCAGATGTGATGGGATGCAAACATTCCAAAATTGGAACTTTTGTTCCATCAGTCCACTGAATATTTTCCCAAAAGTTTTGGGGATCATCAAGATGTTTTGGGGGTTTTATTTTGGCAAATATGAGACAAGCCTTCGTGTTCGTTTGGTCAGAATTGAGTTTCACCTTTGAACTCTTCCAGTCTCTTTCTTATTGTTCAATCCTGAACTCTGACCTTAACTGAGGTAAGTGAGGCCTGCGGCTCTTTAGATGTTGTCCTGGGTTCTTTTGTGACCTCCTGAATGAGCTGTTGATGGGCTCTTGGAGTAATTTTGGTAGGCAGGCCATTCCTGGCAAGAATTGCCACTGTTCTTTCCAGTTATTTTCCATTTCTGGATAATGTGGTTCACTGGAGTTCCAAAGCTGGAACCCTTTGCAGACTGACAGATGTCAATGACTTGTTTCTCAGCTGTTTCTGTAGTTTGTGACATGATATGCTTTTTGACATTTTTACTCTGCTTCACGTTGTCTAAATGGTTCCGTTTCAGCCATTTCTGTACTGATTTTGGTTGTATGACTGGTGAGAAATAGTCACTAAAGTCAATGGAATACATCCTCCAGCCACAATGAATATCTGTCCATTGTTTTAGTCTTGACCAAAGATCACCTGATCACCCAATAAACGCTGTCATCCTCAGGGCCATGCTGCTGGCCTGCCTAAAAAAGACCTCTCCACTACCATCGATCATTATCTGTCTGCATTTCCATCTGTCTTTCTGTTGTTCTCTGGATCCTCTGTTGTTATTTTTAGTGTTCAATCTCTGTCTCCTTCACCTGCCTGCGTCTGTCAGTCTGCTACTTCTACAAGGCTCAATAAGCAGTATCTAATGTGACTGAGCGGACACCCACTGCTCCTGCTGCACGCTTCCTGTGAACAGCTGGACCTGCAGTCTGACAGCCGGACCGGCAGTCCACACTCCGCTCTGATCCCACCGACTCTGTGCATTTGTGCATGTGACGCCGCTCGTCATGTGACTTCTGCCCGGTGTCAGAGCTTATCAGCCAGCAGACCACCAGCAGAGGCTGTTGATGTTTGTTCCAAGTTCTCAGAGCAGATCAGTGGTCATAAAACTTCACCTCAAAGCCCCTGCCAGCTCACCTTATTCTGAATCAGTCTGTTAGTTTGGCTTTTATCTTTTATTATCTGTGTAACTCTGATTTGTGTTGGCCGTCTTCATTTTCCAGTCTTCCCCTTGAGTCTTTTGTCAAGCTGTTTCCCTGTTTCCTGACGTGATTCCTGGCTGGGACAGATGAGCTTGTCACACTCAGCTGTTCCTCTGGATGATGTATCACCAGCACTTGGGCTTGCAGTCAGGACATGTGCTCTTTTTGTTAGAACAACATCGGCGAGACTTTAACATATCTGAATTATAGCTGTGATTTAGTGCAGGGTCAGACAGAGCAGTCACAATTCAAAGCAGCAGAAGCCAGCATCATTATAACTTGAGTCATGTTGTCATTTCATGACTCATGTCGTTGTGTCATTTTGGTTTGGATATTTTAACTACATCTGTCATTGCTGCGTGCTCATATCTATATGCATTTCTCCCATTCTCCACTTATGCTATTTTATGCACGTCCATATTTTCCTCTTTTTCTTAAAATTATCATTCAGTTTCACTTTTGTTGCGAGGCTTTGGTAATTTACTGCAGTAATATCATATTTTGAAGCGTATCTCCTTCTTTCATCATTCTTGACTGCGTGAAGCAAAAATAAGTGCAATAATAACAAATCTCCACAAATTCCTTTCCACTTGCATATCCTAGTATGGTGAAAAAGAATGTTTTCATTGGACACTAAAGACATTCTTACTGCACAAACATCTCAAGCCAGCTGTCAAGCATGGTGGTAGAGGGTTGATGATTTGGCCTTGTTTTGCAACTTCTGTAACAACTGTTTTGGAACTTTGCAGTAATTGAGTTGACCATGAATTTCTCTGTATAACAAAGCATTCTAAAATCAAATGGAAAGCAACCTGAGAGCTAAAGCTTGGCATAAACTGTGTCACTAAACAAGACAATGATCCCAAGCACACCATCAAATCTACAAAACAGTGGCTGAAAAAGAAAAGAATCCAGGTGTTGCTGTCACCCAGTTAAGGTCCAGATCTCAAACTGATTGAAATACTTCAGTGAGACTTCAAGAGAACTACATAAACTACAAATCTTAGTGAATTGAAGCAATGTTGTAAAGAAGAGTGGACCAAAATTCTTAAAAAAACAACAACATGAGAAACTCATAAAGTTATAGAGAAGATGATTGCTTCATGTTAGTGCTGCTATAGCGTGTAATTAGTTTTTCAGAGGACTTTTTATTGTCCTGTACAAAGAGCACGGAGTGCTTTTTTCATGACTGTACATAGTGCCAGTGGTAATCCAGAGCAAATTGTGCTGCTGTCCAGTTAACCTGAGGGCCTCAAGTTAGCTGAGTTATAAAATCAAGAGGCATTCGCTGCATCAGTGGTTGTATAATAGATCAAAACTCATCAGTCATACAACCAAAATCAGTACAAGATGAATGAGGTACAGAATCAGAATCTCCTCAGAATCATTTCCCGATTGACCACATGACTTATTTCCCCTCTACTTTAAATTAGGGCACTTTGGACTTAATTAAACACAACCATGATCATATACAGAACCAGGGATGACAAAGCAGCAGAGACAAAAGGAGGAGAAGAACTCTTTTGCGCTAACCACAACACGAGCGTGTGTAGCAGGAGACCTGTGAATGAAGCAAAGCCCAACTCATGTCAAAATGGATAAATTACTTGAAACAGGGAGGTTTGGGGGATGCAGCAGGAGGCCCATTTAGGAGCTTTTAAAGTTGAACAGCATGAAGTCTTAATTACTGAGACTTAACACTGGCCAGTGCTCCGCTCACGCTGCGATGGTCAGGAGTTGGAGGCTGCTGCCCCCATGGCTTCAGAGGAAGGAGAGAAGACTAAAAAATGAAGCCTGAGCAGAACATATTCACTGTTTTTATCAGCAGGTGGGGGATATAATAAAGGCTGGTTAAACTTAATTCCATTCTTGGATTTTTAGATAAAAGGCCTGATCCTGTTTGCCACTCGGTGTCAGGATGAGATGTGTTTCTAACAAATTACACTTTCTCTCCACCTTTTATCCTCCCGTCAGAATGAACCTTCACGCACACTGGAGTTTATTGGCGGTAATGATCGCAGGTTACCCCCTGCTGATCAATCGTGTTAATACTGTTTGTTCAGATTGAGGTGGGTGGGGTCACTTATTTGGAAATATACTGTGTCCGAAGCTCTGCAAGCACTGGTAAGAGTGCAAATGAGAACAGGGATAGACATGTGTTCATTCCGCCTGGGTTGACAGGGTTCACATGTGTCTTTATCTCTTTAATGCTCTTCACAACAGATAGAATCATATTTAATATTATAAAATAAATCACACAGGCAGAACAAACAGACTTTAGGTTTACAACAAGGTCCTATAATAGCAACTGTTTTCTGTTTTTATAAAGAGCAGTGGAAGATTCAGCAAAGAAGACTTTCTACATACTGAGATGTTAATTTGTGGGTGGTCACTGGTTTGCCTAAATGCTTTAAAAATTAGCCGAATCTAGAGAAAAAAAACATTGTTCTACATAGAGGTGAATATGGTTGGATTATGAACAATAACCAATATTATCGCTGTTCCGGTTTTAAGAAGAACAATTTGTACTCACTGTCTGCCTGTTGGTCTCGCAGAAGCCAACACAACTGAATCACAAACTTCTGGGATGGTCTGTACCGCACAGCAAAACATAATATTAGTCAGATAATTAATTTCAAATTCTCCAAAAGGCTCCAACAGCACAAACACACGGTGAAGAAGCTCAGTTTAGTGACTAGAGATAGTGGATGAGGCTTATCAGGCTCCAGTCAGCTTCAGCTGCCTGTATTGGACATCTTTCCATCAATGTAGCTACGTCCCAAACTCCAGTATCGGAGTAGTACGGATGCCTTATTTTAAAAAAAAGATTAGGCTTCAGCATGTTCTCAACAGAATTTTATTCATGAAACTATGGAAACTGCAGCTATAGTTAAGTGTAATAGGCATCCATGATTTAGAACATAGATGGAAGAATACTGGAGCAATTAGCAGTCTGCAAAAAAATATTGAAGGTCCTGAGTGTAAGCTTCTTACTGTGAAACGTTTCCCCCTCATCACTTCAGATGATTCCTCTCCAGTTCCCTTTGGTTCACTTTTAGTAAAACTCCATTGTTGCATTTTGCATGCAGGGACTGTTAATTTATCCAATTACTAGATGTGGAGATGACTAGTGAAGTGTAACTGCATCTATTAGAGCTTGTGGTACCACATCACTACATTTTTCTTAAAGTTAAAACGTGATATGGGCTGTTATATTATTATTGTCATGTGATGCATGAAAATTCCCATAATCACCAGATTAAAAATACCTCTAAACTGAGCAATTTGAATGGTACTTACACATGAATGCATTCGAATCTATCACATCAAAGTGTGCAAAGCTCAAAGACTTTCACTGTTCTGCTACTTTTTTCTGCTTTCTGTATATTGAGCATTTCCTTCCACATCTCAGGAGTTTAAATGATGCATTCAAATGCTGTCTCCCAGTATTTACCTTTAAGCTTCTCTTAGTCATGGTTCCCAGGTCCTGTTTTATGCTTACTTGTGAATACTACAAGCTAATTTTGTGTGCTAACTGCCTAATGGCCATGTTGCTCTTGTTAAACACATAATGTTTCTCAAGAGAATTAGTGTGTAATTTTGTATTTTCAGTATTTGTATTTCTCAAATTATTAGCAGCAATTTTATTTGTTTCATTAAGTAGGAATGTAAATAAAATCTCACCTGACTTGAACTCCCCATCACAGCACAGTCGGGACTCTTTCCTTCCCTAATTAGCTGAACATCCGGGTGTCTCCTGTGGTGGTATCAGAACAAATGTCACAGGGCATTCTTCTTTTGGCTGATGTACGTGTATGTTCTTGTGTAAAAATCTCCCCAGGCTTTGTTACCTTTGGAGGTCATGAATTGGCCCGTCAGCAGCCGTGATGATACACTTTCATTTCAGCCAGTAATCCCACAGCGCAATAAAACTGTCTGGCCTCTGCGTCTGGCTCCACTCAGACCAGCTTTACTCAAAAAAATGTCCCAGCCCTCCCCCCTCGATATTATTAAGTGGAATGTAAATCCCAAAATACAAGTTTAGATCTTCTTTTTCCTCTAAAGGTTACATGTCATTACAAAAAAGCTATTTGCCAGGAGATGGAGAGACAGTAATCATATATAGGTCGTGTGTTATAATGAAGGAGTGCATCTCAAACCAAACCAAGACACCAGCAAGGACAGAGGTCACTGCAGTGTGGTCAAGCTATGTTTGGGTTGGCAGAGAAGCTGCAGCTTTGTGCAAAACGTGGGTCTCTGTGTTCAGGCATTATCTCACAGCTGGTTTTGCTAGAATTTTCAAAACAAACAAGTTATTGGATTTTCTGCCCCTGCCCTGCATGTCATCTTTGTAGAAAAGTGAAACTCCTTAAAATTAATAATTAATTAAATTATGTGAAATTCTTTCCAGTTCTTCAACTTTAGAGATGCCATAATGTGAATAAAATGTATGACCCTTTCAAAGCATAAGACTTGTGCAATGATCAATAAATTATTGAGCGACAACAAAACACTCGCAGTGACTACAAACTCACTCAACTGCTAAACCCTCAGTGTTTTTAAGTTTGCTGTTGGTTGTTAGCTTTGTGTTCAAAGTTGAAAACCACCCCAAAGATACTTCAGCGCTATGGTGACATTGATTCTTCTGTAGCAACAGTACCGTGCAGGTAGAACTAGATCCTACATTGCTAACAGCTTGAGTCCCCATCACTGCCTTTTAGTTGTTGAAGATCAGGCTCTGGCTGTTGGGCTGCAACTTGTTTTTGCCACCACTCTGGCTTCTCTGGTTCTTGTTCTGTGTTAGCACGTTTGTGCAGATGTTTTCAAAGAGCTGAAGTTGTGTTAGCATATAATATACCTGTTTATGTCCTTGTTGCACTTTACCATGGTGTTCTTGTCCTTTTGTTCAATAAAAATACAAGTAATTTCCATATTTCCACTCCTCAAAAGATATAAATCCCTCCGCCATTTTCCTCCTCCATAGACAAAAACCAAAATCAGATGATTAAAAGGCACGGCTGATGTTTTTTGTCTTTATATCTGGCTGTCATCCAGATAACTAAAGAATCTTCAGGAAATCTTAGGAAACTATAACAGAAATTTGATTATTAAATTTAATGCAGAAACTCTTTAAAAACTTAACCCAGGAATGAATTACACCCAACACTACCAACTACTCATTTGCCTTCAAAGTAAGATGTACACTTTTTGAAATGTGTTGGTTTTCATGCAACCCTTCTAGTGATGACCGAGCAAAGTTTGAGGAGAAAGGGCGACGCCTGAATCATGAATCATCCTCTGGGAGTCATGAATTTATCATAGTTTGTGCTAATCAGTTTGGTATTTGTTAATATATATTTTTTGGGAACAAAATCCTTGACAGACCAAAAATTACAGCAAAAACAAAGAAAGAAACCAAGAGCAAAATTCCCCGGTCATCCAATATTCACTACCAAGGACCATAAACTCGATCATAATAAGATGACATATATTGAAAGATGATGGGTGGTGAGCGCTAATCTCTTCCTGAGAATGCAGTTTGGGACCTCACTGGAGATCAGCAGCATTTCACAGGGCCTGATGCCGCTGAGGAAGTGTTACCAACTGAGAGAAACAGGCATAGAAATGAGTACAAGAACAAACTGGGGCAATAAGGTTTTTATTGATGTATGACTGGAAACGGAGTATATGAGGCTGAACTCAGTGCATGAGCAGAAACACATTCATCACACACAAAAAACTCTTGCACTGCAGTGACAGACTGTCTCTAAACTGAGTGCTGCCACTCAATACAGAAAATATGAAACTTACTGATGACCTCAGTTTCCCTAAAACAGATCCATTTCATGCAGTGCACCCTCGTGATACTGAAATACAAACTTCATGTATCAAATAGCACATGCATCACTTATCCGGTCTGTAAAAACAGACTTCCTCGCTCTACATGTGAACCAGACATATTAAAAAGAACGTGAACTTTTAGGACAGTGATTCTCGAAATGGGCCCATACAGTTGTGTAGTGGGTAGCACTATTGCCTCACAGTAAGAAGGTCTGGGGTTTGAATCCACTGCCAGACCGGAGTTTGGAGTTTTCATGTTCTCCATATGTCTGCATGGGTTCTCTCTAGGATTCCTCTCACCGGCCAAAGCAACCACTCACATGTTTCACAGGTTAATTAGTGAGTCTAAGTATTGGCTATAGGCTTGAATGAGAGCGTGAATAATTTGTCACTGTGTTAGTCCTGTAACTGGATGGATGGGTGTCACTGACCAGTCTGTAGGCCTGTGTGACTGAGACCTAGAGAGCCTAACAAAAAAAGTAATCAGGTGACGCTAACCTGTTAAAAAGTAATGCATTACACTCAACACGGTGACAGTGTTTAACTCATGAACACAATTTAGCAGAGGAGTTTTAGTGGCTGCCATTATACTGCTAATAATTTATGACATGGTGCCATAGCTTATGAGGCAGTAATAATCAGAATATGGGGCTTTTATTACTCCTTTTATTTCTTGTTTGGCATATATATTAACGATAATGACTTATGTCTTAAACCAAGGCTTCACCATTTAACATACACTTAATGTTTCACCGTACACATATATAATGACACTGAATTAAAAGAAACAATTTGAAGTTTACCAGATAGCTGGAATTTATGGCCTCAGACTTCTGAGGCTTGCATGGTTAGGAAAATGCTAGACTGATTCTTGACAAATGTCTCTTATACCCACAGGGCGTCATCAGCAGGATAATCACTTAACATTAAGCAGAAAATGCTGAGTCAGTGTAGGTAAGATGAAGGTCAGCTGCAGCCAGATTCATAGAGAGCGATCACTTGGGTACAATGAAGATCCTTCCTGAAAAGTCTTGTTTGAAATGGTTTCCGCTGATAAGGTTTGGGACATGTAATTTCAGCCATCAGAGGTCAAAGGTTTGGATTCTCTTTTAGATTTTGTCATCGCTATGTTAAATTGCGTGTGAACGCTGATGGCCCTGCAGTACAGTGTGCTGCAAGAATGCACTGCCTGAGGACTCATTGCGTGTACAAGAGGCGCCAAAGAGATTTTTGAGGGTCTGCATCGTCTATGTGTGTGGTCAATGGTTTTTCACACTTGCTGATGGACTGCAAACCACCTCAGCAGAGGATTATTTATCATGACCAAGTGCTTTTAAGTCTACATACAACACTGTTTGTTGATTTAGGGTCAGTTTTACTGACAACAGAAATGATGCGAACTCTAGAGAGGCAGGAATCATGTTGTCTATACTTTAGGGTATAATTGTGTGTTACAGCTGTGCGCTCTCTGTCAGGTAGTGGCTAATGATGAAAGAAATACTCTTAACTACAACTACCATTACAACCAGATATAAATACTTATTAACAGTGGTAATATAACCGAAATGATAGAGATAGAAGCAGAGATATGTAGGAATACCCTAGTTGTAAATAAGTATAGTCAAACTATGATTACTGGTACAATATTATGTCATTTGTTGCTGCTGGAAGGCATGTTTACAGTCCCCAGGCAAATTACTAGGTCCACTTTGTTAGGACCAGGTAGGACCTGATCAGAACTGGATCAGAGCTGCCCTAATCTTTCATGGCCTAGACTCAACAAGGTGCTCGAAACATTCCTCAAAGGTTCTTCATATACACTTAATAGCATCAAACATTTTATGCAGGTTTTTAATCTGGACATTCATGTAGCCAGCTAATCTGTAAATCTCCCATTAAACCATACCCACAGGATCTCTATTCAAATATGGTGACTGGGGCAAACATTTGAGTGCAATCAATGTTATGTTCAAGACTCTAGCTTGAGATAGCTGATAGTTGAAAACATTGATACAAGGCAGAATGGATCAGTGGTTTCATGTCGTTTAAACCAAATTCTGACCATACCGGCCAAATGTTCCAGCAGATATTGAGTTACCGGACCAGGAAATTATATTTCTGTCTTTCATTGTCCAACTTTGGTGAGCCTTTGGTGACAGGAGTGGCTGATCTGGTTCAAGGTTCGATGTATTGTGCATTCTGAGATGCTCTTCATACCTTGGTTGTAATGAGTGAAGTGACTGTTGTTCCAGTTTAGTGCTATATATAAATATATAATAAAACTGCACTGAATAAAATCGAATTTGAGTTATTTTTGCCTTCCTATCACACTGCAGAACTCTGGTCATTCTACTCCGACCTCTGGCATCAACAAGATATTTTCATCCCACTCACTGGATATTTCCTTGTTTTCAGACCATTCTTTGTAAACCCCAGAGAATTTGTTCTGATGTGAAAATCCCACTAAATCATAATTTCTGAAATACCAGTCTGTCTGGCACTAACAGCCATTCCACGTTTAAAGTCACTTAAATCATGGAAACTGTCAGGGTTCCTGGGTCGGTGACCCAGTGTTTTCAGTTTTCCCACATCAATGTTTTCACTTCCTGTTTTTCTCCATGTCAGCTTGTCTCTCATGTCATTAGTCAGATTATGTTCAGCCCTGTACTCACCTGTTTCCAATCAGTGTCATCATTCAACCTGTGTATTTAAGTTCCTCGGTTTCACCAGTTCTTTGTCATGTCATTGATGTTCGTGTGATGTTGTCCTCCCCGTGTTCTCTCAGTTCAGTCAGCCATTCAGTGATCCAGCCAGTCAGTGTCTGTTCACCCTCTGTTCCTCCGCTCCTTATAATAAACCTTCACCAGTCTTCACCTACCTGTGAGTCCTGCGTTTGGGTTCCTTCTTCCTCGCCTCCACACAACGCCTGACAGAAATCTTGACCATGACGTGCCTAAACTCACTGAGCTGATGACATATAATAATAATAATAATAATAATAATAATAATATTACACTTTAAATACAATTTGTCTTGAGAAGGATCAGAACATAATTCCAGAAACTCGTCTGTGGAAAAGGAAATTAGCTTTACTCAGTGTTCAGATTTCTGCACATCATGTTAAGTCAAATATTTAATTGTAATAAATTGTTATGGCATCTACAGGTGTGTAGTATATTACCTTAAATAAATATTGTACAGTATAGAAAAACAGTAAATGATGAAAAATATCATGCCACCATGTCCTTGTACATCTTAAAGCCATTCTCACATATGCTAGCAATGCTCTTTACAAATGATCTTGGGACTGGGTTTAGACTTATTTTTCATTTCGGATGTTTTGCAACATTTTAGATATTGTATGCAAGCTTCCTGCTACTATGTTGAGTGCTTTTTACCAGAAAACACAAGTTATCAATTCTACCTACAGGTGGCAGCCATTAGTTTTGTTCAGCCAAAATTTTAAACAGACTTCTCACATAAACTTTCCACCAATGACTTTTTGTCTGTAACGTGAACCTCTGCAGAGAAACGTGAAGTGGCTTCGTATCAAGCATAAAAACAGGTGTAATAGTAAGAACAGAGACATCACATCAACTAACAGAGAGTAAAAAACATAATAATATCCATCACAGCTGTCTGAAAATTTGTCATTTCACTCCTCTACTGAACAGGCTAAGACAGAAAGATGAATGAAAGTAACAGAGCTAAGGAGGAACACTTAGATGTGATTCAGGTCTATAAAACTCTATTGATTTGCTGCTCGCCTTCCTGCACAGTCCCTGCCTGGCCGGTGCCAGAGTAATTTGTCCCCTAGGTCTAAGGTTGCATGTGAATTTTCTGTTGTGTCAGCTGAGTTTAGTGCAGAGCATGCCTGAATGGAGGTGAACTCTCATTATCCCATACTGCTTTAATTAAGAGCTTGCTGTCAACGAAAGCAACATCTTTAACTCATTTATTACCTCCTGCAGAAGGCATCCTCACACTGCAATAGGCAATATTTCATCTTCCATAAAAGAGCATGCTTTACTTTGTCACAAACACATAAATTCAACAGGAAATTTGTGTTTGATTTAACACAAACCAGTATATGGAAACTGTTAAAGGGCAGTAAGCACATTTTTAAAAATAAATAATCGTATATTTGTATAAAAACTTATATGTACTGCCGCTATATATAAATAAAGTTATGATTTACAGTGGGACAAAGACAATTAACCAGCAGAGGGCGACTCCACTCATCTCTTAAAGAAGTCTTATAGATGTCAGTGGGTGAAGTCACTGTTGTCACGGCCAAAGGCCAAACCAGGTAAACAGACTCAACTGCAGATATAGATGGAGGCACTGGTTAACGTGAAAACAAGGCTTTATTTACAAACTGAGAAAGATAACTGTGAAGCAACCATGAACTGTGAACTATGAAGTTTACGTGAACTATGACATGTACGTGAAATTCTATGAAGTAATGTAGCAAATGTGAACTGTGCAATACACATGAAACACTAGGAAACAATATTAACAGGGACTCTGGGGCGCCCCAGAGTTCATGTAACACGAGGAGGAAGTTCAGAAGGTGTTCTGGTGCAGTTCAGGTAAGAGCAAAACGTGGACATGAACTGTCTTACTTGTTGCAGATGGAGGACAGACATGGAAGGGGTAAGTGGTCCGAGTGAGACAGAGATAAAGCCAGATCATGATCCAAGATATCCAGGAGCTGAGGCAGGGAGGCAGCCAGGGGAGAGAAGTGAGCATGAGCTGTGAAAGAGCTGCTGAGAAGACCATCGTCCAAATGAAGGCTAGTATTGTTAGCGTTTGAGCGTGGAGACCGGGTGGATCACTGCAAGCAGAGAAAGCACAGGGTGAGCAGAGAAAGCACTGTGAACAAAATCACAAGAGCTGTGGCGGCCTACACTAACAGAGGTTAGCTGAAGATCTGGCAAAGAGTAGTCGTGAGCACTGGTCTTGATTGCCAACAGGTGTGGACAGCACCCAGAGGTGGAACCATGGGAAAAACCCTGCACTCACCCGGATCATGACAACTGTGGGTACGTCCATCTTTATATACAGCCTATGAGGGCCAACAAATCTGAAGTTTTATAGTTCATGTGTCATTTATTGTAAACAACAACAACAAACTTTATTTATATAGAACGTTTAAAAACCAGTGGTGCACCAAAGTGCTTAACATACAAGAGGGTAAGATGAGGTAACAGGGAGGATGAAGGCTATGGCAAAGTACCAACATGCTAGCATGTTAAATAGCATTAAAAACACAGAAGCAAAAGAAATGCATATAAAAGCATGAAAGAACAATATGTGTAAAGGATAAAACAGTCAAAAATTTTAAAAATGATTAAAAGTAGTTAAGAGTAGACCGAAGATAGAAATAAGCATTAAACTAACTAACAAACAATCATTAACTGGTAGAAAAGCCGAGGCTAAATAAGTGGGTTTTAACCGCGATTTGAAGGATTGAATGGAATCAGACTTGCAGATAGTGATGGGGAGGTTACTCCATAGATCGGGTGCAGCCAATGCAAACGCTCGGTCACCTCTAGTCTTCCGCCGGGATGTCGGCTGCACCAAAAGTGACTGAGAAGATGATCTTAGTGCTCTAGGGGTAGGGATGGGTGCCGGTATCTGACATAAACGGTAGTAACCAGACCGAAAAGCAGCGCACATTTCGGTGCTTTACTTCGGTGCCTTTTTTTCCTGAGCTGTGATACACTTTAGATTCTAGCCAATCATTTTACGTTTCCGAGGATAGTAGGCGGGCCCAGGTACGTACGTTCTTTTAGAGCAGCGCTACAGATTAAAAATGCCCAAGGCGAAGTGGTCAGAAGTCTGGCTGTACTTCACAGCAAAAGATGCAAACTCAGCAGCCTGCAACAAGTGCTTTAAGCTACTGATACTGTCAAAGGAGGTAACACCTCAAATCCGATGAAACACCTGGCGACACATAGCGGTTTTTTTTTTAAAGCCGAAAAATGTGCCGTATTTGATAGCTTGCTGCGAGACCTCACATCGAGCACATCTACGGCGGGTGTGGTGCCTGTTATCGGACCCGAAGTAGCAACATCCCCCAAAAACCCGAAGAGTAGAGTCCTGGCCCCTAGCCCTGCCAGTGTAGCAGAAATGATGACGGCTGATGATGGCAGCAGCAGCCGTTCTTCTCTGCGTGAGTCGCTTAATGTTGTTCGTGTATAATTTACGTTGAGTAGGCTAACCACGTTATTAAATTAATACATGTAAGGTGAACTAGCAAACACCGTCGTAGTTACATGCGGCTGTCTTCTTGTTTGATGGCAGATACTCCCTTCACCCTGGCCAAAAAGGCTAAAATGACCAAAGAAAAAGTGGAAAACAGTTAAACATGAGAGGTTTTTGGACAAAGTTTGTGTTTTTTTCCATTGTTTAAGTACTGCTTCCAGCCAAGAGTGATACCATACTCTACATATGCCCTATAGCTGCAGAAAAGGCTAACATTGTTATCTTTTTACAAAAAAAAACAGCTGAACATGAGAGGTTTTTGGACCAATTTTGTGTTCTCCATTCTTTAAGCACCGGTTTGAGCACTGTTTAAGCACCGGCACCGTTTCAAAAGTACCGGTTTGGCACCAGTATCGGATAAAACCTAAATGATACCCATCCCTATCTAGGGGTGTATAATCTAAGTAACTCAATGAGGTAGCTTGGAGCTATATTTCTAATAATTTGGAAGGTGAGCAGCAGGATTTTGAATTGAATGCGATACTTAACGGGAAGCCAATGCAGGTGGGAAAGGACAGGGGTGATAGAGACACGCCGCCCACTACCAGTAAGGAGACCAGCGGGAGCATTCTGAATTTTCAGTCTATGGAGAAGAGTAGAGTTAAGACCAAAGTAAAGGGAGTTGCAATAATCCAACCTAGATGTCACGAAGCCAGACATAATAACAGAGCAAGCTACCAACCCATCAGTTCATTCATTTTCTTAGCTGCTTCTACATTCAGGGTCAGGGTGGGGGAGCTGTCATCAAGTGGGTACACTCTGGATAGGTTTCACAGTTTATGTCTTTCTGCCGGAGATTTGTTCCTGTTAAAAGGGAGTTTTTCCTTCCCACTGACGCCAAAGTGCTTCCTCGAATGGGGTCATATGATTGTTGGGGTTTTCTGTTTTGTTTGTATTACTATAGTGTCTTTATTTTACAATGTAAAGCACCTTGAGGCAACTGTCGTTATGATTTGGTGCTATATAAATAAAACTGAATTGAATTGAAATACAACTGTGGAGGTTTTGGAGTATGGTGGGCACATGATGAGGGGCCTGCTTGAGAATGTGACCAGCAGATGTCACCAGGAACTGGAGTTCATAGCGCTCACTCATGACATTAGTTGTGATTCCACCAGGTAAGCCACCCAGAAGCAACTCACTGCTGAAGAATGTTTTTCTGTTTTTAATGAAAGTGCGTCAGTCAGGCAGGCTTCACAGCAGATGATCGGGACAGGAAGTCAGACACAGGAACGGAACAGAGCATCTGGCTAATTTTCAAGTGTAAAAAAGAAAGAAAGAAAAGGAAAGAACCCTGTGCAGCCCAAATGGCATGAATGAATCCATGTGGAGGACGGAAAAAAATGCAATTGCTCCATAGTGATTGAGCGCTTCAGAAAGCTTCATTTTCACATCACTAATGGCATGAATCTGCAGATTTACATCCATCTGTAGACATGTGTCCCGTCTTTACTCTCCTTCCAGCTCTGTTTTCATCCTCTAAACTTGCAAAGGAGCTATTTGACTCTAAATGCTACAGTATGTTCACCACCTACTTGTTAATTGTGTCTGTCTGTTGCTTGATGCTGAGCAGAGAGCTGAAAACATCTGCATGCAGCTGCTAAAAAAAACAATGCCGAAAAACTGAGAGACAAGGAAAACTGTGACACTTTGTATAACAAAAAACAAACAAACCAATGGGCAGAAAAACACCTAAATCTTCCACAGTGACAACTGGAACAGCTTAGTCTGTGAAAAATCTCTTTGTAGTTGTTAATATGAGTGAGCAGTTTCACATTGCACATAACGATTTCACCTGCTGTTGATATTTGACTGTATTTAGGAAACATTATTCAAAAGTATACAGCAGAGAAGCAGAAAGAAGCGAGAGGGGATCGAATGTTACAAAGGTTTCCTGTGAGATTTGAATCAACACTGTTGTGGTTGGGTGGTATGTTCCTGGGACCAGAATGTGACGCTGACGCTCAGGTTTTGAAATAAAATAGAGAACTGACTTCAGTTTCATAAGCATGCTTTGGTGCTCTGTGGTGATTCAACTATTCACATCACATTCTGTCAAAACCTATTATCAGTGTTACAATCAGTGCATGCATCATAGTTCCTTGTGTTTGTGATTATTTTCATATAGCTAATGATGTCAATTTATAGCTGCTGAGTCATATGAATGTCAGATCAAACGTCTTGAATTTGGCTTTAAATATGTACAAACCCTGCAAGGCGACCAGTGACTGACCTTTTCACAGGACGGCTAAGGGAAGTGGTTACTGAGGCGTGTCCTTCGGGTTCTGTAACAATAATTTCTTAGCCGCAACAACAACAACAACAACAGCAACAGCTACGGTTTAGTGATTTGTAACAAGATAAAAATACAGCCACTCAGATTGATTTTTTATTATTATTTATTTGGGACTTTGTGATTGCTTTTTTTAGGCCCAAAATTCATTGTCTCTCTAGATGCACCTTGTAACTCACCTCCTCCTCTAATGGGAGTATTGTAGGTTGCATTAGCACAGACTCAGCCTGCTGGTGCTGTGGCGGGGAAATCCAGGACCGGTGCCAGGTCTGAAGGGGTGCACCGGCCCAGTCATGCTCAGCACATCCCAAACAACCGGTGCATGAACCAGAACCATCTGCTGTCCATTTCGCTTACATTCTCACTTGATGCTCAGCCAGCAGCTCGCTTTTTCACCCCTGGAACGAGAACAATCCATCTACACGCGAGCCACCAGCTTTGGGTTCAGCTGGCAGAAAACAAAAAACATCCCTGAAACATGTTTCAAAGCACATCATTTATCACTAACCCTCTTTCCTCACTTCCACCTCCACTACTTACTGTAATGACCAGATATGCCTCCTCACTCTACTTGAGTGTGTTTGAGTAATTTCCATCAACTAAATAACCATAAAGCACTCAACTGTCCAGCCTCAACTCTTGAAGTTCATAAATGGTTCATGACCTGAACATTAAGATGCATCATCTTTAGAACAGCCCGCATCACTGTTTGAGTAATTTCCACGAACTAAATAACCATTAAGCACTCAGCAACCAGCTCCCCCCAACCGTTAAAACACTCTTGGGCATCAAAGAAGAAGAGATTGATCAGAGACGTTATGAGTTAAAGAGGAAAAGGAACAAAGAAATAGCAGAGGATGTAAGCACGCACCTGCACAAAACTTTCTACTCTGTGATAAGTACCGTCTGTTTATATTTAATGACCTTTCAGATTTAGAAATGATTCTACCAAAATCAGTGTCTTAGAATGAGTCATCTTACGCTGCAGGCACACAACAAAGTGCCTGAAGCCAGCATGTCCGTGTGTAGTCAGTGTATAATGTCATGCTGCTGAGTGATGGATTTACAAAGCATTAAAGTGACTTTAGAAGGTTGTCAGACAACAAGTCATAAACATCCCTGAGATGCCTATGATTCATTGTCGATGTGTACTGTTTTAAAGGAGCTGATAAAACGCGTCAGCGACCATTATGTGCTCCTCACAACAAGGTCAGGAAGTTATGTGAATGAATTGAAGTCATGAGTACCCTGATATATGCTTTAAGAAGAATTTTATGTTTAATGTTTAGCAGACCTTTGAAGGTGCCGTTACAATGTTGGCTTCTGTTCTGCTTTAAATGTGTTTATCCTTTCGTGGTTACAAGTGCACAGTTGCTTTTGTGGTCAGCACCACCTCAACAGCGGAGTGCACCATGTACCCCCATCAAACTCCCACGAGCCACCCTTTAGATTTAGAGATGACTGAAACCCATGAATTAGGATGCATGAAAATGCATGACAACAAAAATTGCAACTTGAGAAAATATGACGCATCGCTGCAACAGAATGCATGTGAAACAACCCCCTAATGAGGGTTTATGAGGAACTTACATTCTTGTAATAAATCCTCACATCATGAAAGTCATAATACAAAATGTGTATTGAACTTCTTTTATTGAAGACTTACATATTTAGACAGGTGTTATATTGTGATTTAAGGTGGACTATGTAGCACAAACATCTGTAGTATAATTCAGTAGAGAAAATGAACATCAGGGGACTAGTTTAATTTTATAGAAGGGGATATTATGCATTATGACTGTTTTTATGTTAGTTACATTTAGATGATAAAACCATGCTCTATGGACTGTCTACATTGCATGCTTTTTTTCACCGTTGCTACTCTTAGCAAAACTGTTTCCACTGTACACCTGCCCGGCAGCATTCGAACAACTTGTGATACTGACAGTAGTATCTCTTTCTTTCTCTCTCTCTCACTCTCTCATGAATGCGAGTATGCATGACGTTCTTCCTGGGGGCGTGGTGTGCAGAGGTTTCCCGCGCTTCCTCGGCCAGTGCACCTGTTTCCATTTCCACTCACCTGCAGTTTAAAGCTTTGACCCCGACCTTCACTCGTCGCAGTCATCGTACCCGGTGTGCTGTAGTCTCTCAGACTCATTCTAGCTGTTCGTTTCCTGTCTAGCATTTGTTGTCCTTCTTCCTTACAGGTAGTCTACCAGCCATGGCCCCCAGTCCTGACTCCTGCCCACTCCTACTCTTATTCTTGATTGACATTGCTAAAACACCCTTTTCCCCTGAAGCCTTTTCTTTGCTTACCTGCTTGGCTGCTGGAGGTAGATGATTCCTCTTAACCTGAGGGCCCGAAGTACCAGACCTGCCCTGACCCATTCATTATCTTGCTATATCTTGTTGAAAATATTTTTGACAATAATTAAATCAAATAAATTGAATAAGATTTGCAGTTATTCAGTGATCCACAAAATTACTCTTACAAGTGAAATGAAAAACAACACTCCTCAGTGCCAATGGCCTTCTCCAGCACCCTGTCACACAACAAAAGCAGCTCAGGACCAACTTGAGGACCTATTAGTCAAGCTTTAAATTGGCCTTCAAAACCCCTCCTTCAAAACTGGCCCTGAGATCCATGCCAAGGTCTTGGTGTGTATGTCCATGCTCTAATGGCTCAGTGCTGTTTTGCTGGCACAAACAGTATTTGGCAGGTGGTTTTAATGCTGATGCTGTTAGGATGCCTGGGTCGTTGACCCAGGGTTTTTTAGTTTATTATATTATTTATCATTTCTAGTCTTTGGTTTCTTTGTTAGAGTTCTGTCTTATGGTTTATGTCTCTGTGTAATCCTTAGTTGCTGTCTCCCCTGTCGGCTATATCTCCGTGTCTGCCCTGGTCCCACGTCTCTGTTCCCTCTGTAGTGCCTGCCTGTGAGTCTGTGTCTGTAAGTTCAGTCTGTGTTATGTTTCCTGTTTTACTTTGAAAGTCCGTGTCTCATGTAAATGCGTCGGGTTGTGCTTCCTTTGTCTCGTTAGGCCTGATTTGCCCCAGCTCTGTTTCCCTCCTGTTACTCATTCCCTGATTGCTCCCTCTGTGTATTTAAGCCCTGTGTTTCTCTGTGTCTGTGTTGTGATCTACCCTTATCTAGCTGTGTGTTCTGTCTGTGTAAGTGTATTTTGTATTCCTAGTTTTGTTGCCCCCTGAACCGCCCGCTTCTGGACTCTTGGGCTATCAGCCTGTTTCCACGTCGTTGCCGTGCGCACGGTCGGCCCCCTGAACTGCACTGTGTTTGTGATACTTTCTTGGGCTCTGGTGTTTCCTGTGTCCTGCTTTTGTTTTATGTTCTGTCCCTTTTGAGTTCAGCATTAAAGCTGTTTTGAGTTCACCTTCCGCCTCCGAGTGTCTGCACATTGGGTCTCTCCTACTACCACTCCTGCCTGCACACAGCATACACTTAACAGATGCTGATTAGGGTGTGTCACTATTTTGTGTTCAGCAAACAAGGCAGCCAAAAATGTGATGGAAATGGAGAAGTATGCATGTCTGATCTAGCCAAGAGTGAGACATTGCATTAATAAGGTGTTACATGCAATCTGGCTAATCTTGTTCTAGTTACCGGCAAGCAATTCTCTTTCTGTATGGACTAAAAGTCAGGATGCATAAGACACAATTAGTGAGGTTTAGTGCTGGTAGGCTGCCTTTGTTACCACTGGTTCCAGTCTGTGTCAAGCTAACGTTACTATTAGAAATTGGTTGTAATCTCTCCTTTATCTCTTTGGAAAAAGAAAAGAGTAAGCATGTAACCCAAAATGTTAGCTTAGTTTTTTTTTTAATAACAGGCCATGTTTATTTACATTTAAAGCTGATATTCATTGAAGCAAAATGCAGTTTTTCTTTTTTTATTTGACTTGAGTTCTTTTTTCCCCCTCTCACTTTCTATTTGTATATGCCCCACATGTTTGCAAAACTTCTTGATACTAGATCATACTTTAAGATGCATAGTCTAGAGAATGATGCATGCTTATCGTATATATAGGGTGACTTTAATTTTCTCCTTTACGTGAATGCCAATGCTGGTATGCAACTCGGATTGATAGCGGCATATCAATCAAGTTGCATGTCAGGCTGGAATCTGTTAAAGTGCCTTTGTGTGTGTGGGAGGTATGGAGGGCCTGGTCATAGTTCATCTGTAAATGAAGAACAGCAGGAGGAGACGTTGCAGATGATCAGTTACTTTCCTCCTCTCCAGAAATTGATGATAAGGTTCCACTGAGTTAAGTGGGTTACCACACAGCCCTTCACAGGCAGGCTTCCTGATGCTTTACTGCACACACGTTATTACTGGCTGATCACCAACTACCTTTTATCCAGCTGAATTTCCACATATGTGTCCATAAAGAAAGCGATAAAGAGAAAGACAGCCACTCGAAAAGGATGCCAGCTGTACAGCTGTGAAATCAATAAATACCCCGTCTGTGAAATGTTGACAATTCATTGTCAGTAAAATGCATTGGCTCGCAGACAGCAAAGGGCACACCCGCAAAAGACTGAAGGTTTCCAGGCTCCTTCTCCAAACTTCCCTCCACCTCCTTCCATCTTTCTGGAAAAACCGCTTCAGGTAATTTAATTAGCAGGAAAAATTACCTCCGCATCCATGACCATGTGATTCCAGCAGGTATTAAGAGAAAAACTCAACTTCGTGTCAAGTGTTTGCCCTCAAAACCAAATGTTGCATGTCATTTTGGTAATAGACTGAACTGAGTTTTACCTTCCGGAGATATGATCGTCTACAGTCGGAATCAAGTCAGAGAGCAAAACTGGAAGTAATGAGAGCCGTAATCTTCTTTAGATCCCACTGACAAAATCTCTCTCATCTGTCTGTGTGGTTCATAATCTGGTTTGCCTGATTACAGATAGTAAATCTTACACATCACAATGCAGTTTCCCTTCATCTGTGTTCAAAATAATTAAAAAGAAATTCAAAAACTAAAAATGATACAGTGCTTGAAATCTGCCAGTTATCATGAAATGTGAATGAGATTGTTACACTTGAAGGATTAAACACGTGAATTTGATCTTGAACTGGAACCAAAGTACACACAATGTCAATATTTAATAAAATGGTATTTGAATGTTTTCCACCTCAAAAGTTCACTTTATGCCTCTACAGTGGTTCAGTATATTCCCCACATATTTGCAAAGATTCATGATACTACATCATACTTTAAGATGCATAGTCCAGAGAGTGATGCATACTTATCATATCAAGAGCCTAATGAATGCTCTATGTCTACATGTAGTATTTACATTCTCACACCATACTCACACCAGGGTGCAGTGTCCAAAAAACAGGAATACTGTTGTAGCATTTATTTTTTTATTTTTGCTGCTGGTATCTTTTGCTGCTGGTATCAGAAGTGTATACAGTGGCTTGCAAAAGTATTCGGCCCCCTTGAACTTTTCCACATTTTGTCACATTACAGCCACAAATATGAATCAATTTTATTGGAATTCCACATGAAAGACCAATACAAAGTGGTGTACACGTGAGAAGTGGAATGGAAATCATACATGATTCCAAGCATTTTTACAAATAAATAACTGAAAAGTGGGGTGTGCGTAATTATTCAGCCCCCTGAGTCAATACTTTGTAGAACCACCCTTTGCTGCAATTACAGCTGCCAGTCTTTTAGGGTATGTCTCTACCAGCTTTGCACATCTAGAGCCTGAAATTCTTGCCCATTCTTCTTTGCAAAACAGCTCCAGCTCAGTCAGATTAGATGGACAGTGTTTGTGAACAGCAGTTTTCAGATCTTGCCTCAGATTCTCGATTGGATTTAGATCTGGACTTTGACTGGGCCATTCTAACACATGGATATGTTTTGTTTTAAACCATTCCCTTGTTGCCCTGGCTTTATATTTAGGGTCGTTGTCCTGCTGGAAGGTGAACCTCAGCCCCAGTCTCAAGTCTTTTGCAGACTCCAGGGACAGGGACTCCCTGTCCCTGCTGAAGAGAAGCACCCCCAGAGCATGATGCTGCCACCACCATATTTGACAGTGGGGATGGTGTGTTCAGAGTGATGTGCAGTGTTAGTTTTCCGCCACACATAGCATTTTGCATTTTGGCCAAAAAGTTCCATTTTGGTCTCATCTGACCAGAGCACCTTCTTCCACATGTTTGCTGTGTCCCCCACATGGCTTGTGGCAAACTGCAAATGGGACTTCTTATGGTTTTCTGTTAACTATGGCTTTACTTCTTGCCACTCTTCCATAAAGGCCAACTTTGTGCAGTGCACAACTAATAGTTGTCTTATGGACAGATTCCCCCACCTGAGCTGTAGATCTCTGCAGCTCGTCCAGAGTCACCATGGGCCTCTTGGCTGCATTTCTGATCAGCGCTCTCCTTGTTCGGCCTGTGAGTTTAGGTGGACGGCCTTGTCTTGGTAGGTTTACAGTTGTCCCATACTCCTTCCATTTCTGAATGATCGCTTGAACAGTGCTCTGTGGAATGTTCAAGGCTTGAGAAATCTTTTTGTAGCCTAAGCCTGCTTTAAACTTCTCAATAACTTTGTCCCTGACCTGTCTGGTGTGTTCTTTGGAATTCATGGTGTTGTTTCTCCCAATATTCTCTTAGACAACCTCTGAGGCCGTCACAGGGCAGTTGTGGAGCTGTTTTGCAAAGAAGAATGGGCAAGAATTTCAGTCTCTAGATGTGCAAAGCTGGTAGAGACATACCCTAAAAGACTGGCAGCTGTAATTGCAGCGAAAGGTGGTTCTACAAAGTATTGACTCAGAGGGCTGAAAAATTACACACACCCCACTTTTCAGTTATTTATTTGTGAAAATGTTTGGAATCATGTATGATTTCCGTTCCACTTCTCACGTGTACACCACTTTGTATTGGTCTTTCACGTGGAATTCCAATAAAATTGATTCATGTTTATGGCTGTAATGTGACAAAATGTGGAAAGGTTCAAGGGGGGCAAATACTTTTGCAAGCCACTGTACTGCAGCATTTGTTCAAGTCATTTTTTCAACCAATCACCATTCACCACTACTTTAGCATGTGGCTTTTTTATCCAAGTTCACAGTTCTGCTTTTATGTCTATTTATGATTATCCGATTTCAATTCTATCACTAAGCAGAGTATCGGAATTTAATCGCATGTACAGTTAAGTCCATAAATATCTGGACAGAGACAACTTTTTTTCTAATTTCACTGCAAAAACTCAAAATCTTACTGAGTATATTTGTCATAGTTCTAGTCAATATTATCTCATTACACTTAAAATAAGACACAATCAGCTACAGAGCAACATTTCAATAAGATGTATGAATCTTGAAACTAGACAGAAACTAGAAAAATTTCACTTGTTCCATTGGCAGATTTTTCACTTATTTCAAGCTAAAATATCTTGTATTAAGTGAAAAGAAATCTGCATCTGAATTTTAAATAAAACAATTCAAATGCAGTTGAAGTGCAGATGTTCAGCTTTAATTCGGTGGGTTGAACAAAAAGAAAGTGTGAGGAACTAAAGAATTTTTTAACACAACCCCTTCATTTCAGGGGATCAGAAGTAATTGGACAAAATAAATAACTGAAAATAAAATGTTAATTTCTCATACCTTGTTGAAAGCCGATGAGCCTTGAACTCAAGAACGTCACCAGATGCTGGGCTTCCTCATTTTTAATGTTCTGCCAGGCAATAAACAGTACCTCTTTATTACTGAGGCTTATGTGTGGCTTGCACCTTGCAGTAAACCCCCTGTATTTACTTTAATGCAGTCTTCTTTAGTGTAGACACTGATATTGATATGGCTACATCCTGGAAAGTGTTGTTCACTTGGTTGGCAGTTGTGGAGGGGTTTCTTCTTCTTGGTCTTGTCACGGCCAAAGGTTGAATCAGGAAAATGGACTCAAATGCAAACAGAGACGGGAGTCAAAACTAAATACTAAGAGACACTATGAGCTAGAATAATGCTAAGAGGTATCGTGAAGAGATCTTTATAGAACTGCAAGGACGTTCTTCTCCATAACTTTGCTGTTGGTTAATTTCCAATATTTTTTCTCTCTGAGTAGTCTTAGCGCTACATAAAAAGACACAAAGTCAGGACCATGAAACCAGCTTAACTCATTTGCCATAAATCTGTTTACACTGTTATAGTTCAGGGAGCTGCCTCCCTTTTGGGGTTAAAAGCTCCACTACATAATGTAAATATGTCAATTTTAGGGTGGGGACTTGATTTAAGGTCAGAGTAAGGGTCAGGTTAGACAAGTAGTAGCTATGGTGGAGTCTTCAGGAAATGTAAAGTCCTGTGAAGTAATGGAAACACTACTCTGTATGGGTGTGTGAGTATGTGAGGTAGAGAGCGAAAGAGGATGCGATATCTACCATTTTCTTTGTTGTAAAGCCAGTTTCATAGCCTACAAAAGATCTCACTATGGCTGGCAGTTTCATACCGGATAATTCAAAAACAGCCGTTACAAACCACACGATCAAAAAAAAAAAAATGTGTTGACAGAAATTTTTCGGTTAGGCCATTTCATTCACTGTCTTCCTCCTGTGGTCCACATGAGTCAGTGCCAAAGTGACTTTAGAGAAAGATGGCAACCTCTGACAAGCTGTGCACTGCTGAGCCTCTGCAAGATTCGCTGTTCTCTACCACAATTGTTTTGTTTTTTTTTCCTCGTAGGGTGATAAATTATGCTGAGAAAAAGTCTTTTTGAAAGGAGAAACATAAAACACACAGAGTCAAAGTGAATTAGAGGAGCATTATGCCACGAAACAATGACCAGAAGTGAGTGATTTCACAAACTGCAGGGCATGAATGATAGCGAGCTGTTTCGCAGACAGGCAGTCTCTGCAGGCCCCAGGCGGGATGGGATGCATAGCTTTACCACTTCCCAAGATGCTGTGCTATATGAGGTGGCTGAGTAACTGAACAGACGCATCCTGTATAGCGATGCTGACAAAAACAGAACTGTAAGACATATGCAAAACACACAAGAGAACACCTACTGTTGCAAACTGAAGAAGTTGCTTTTAAGTGTGTGTGCATGTACAGTCTGTAGGTGTGCAAGTGGCAGCAAGGCTCACACAACTGAATATCAGCTGTAGAGGGTGTGTGCCATAAACCATAAACCACATAATACACACACCCTTTAAATACCATGTGCCCTGCATACAGCTGGTCTATACAGTCCTGCTTCAGTCAATGACACCACCATGGGATGCTCATGGCTGTTGATTTTGGGTCTTCTCTTACATGTTGCTCATTCTTTGGAAATTCTGGGTAAGTCTGCAGAGTTACAATCCATCTGTTGCAATCAGCTGTT
The DNA here is from genome assembly GCF_056152115.1 of Neolamprologus brichardi. Taxonomy (NCBI): domain Eukaryota; kingdom Metazoa; phylum Chordata; class Actinopteri; order Cichliformes; family Cichlidae; genus Neolamprologus; species Neolamprologus brichardi. Next base: position 29,439,431 of record NC_142117.1, read on the forward strand.
TATGTGTTCATTTTACTGGACCGTAAGCTCTTGTTTAACCTGAGGCATTTATACCCAGCAGTGCTACTGGCTTTCCTTACTGATTAGTCCAACTATAATTACAAATAAGCAATAAAACTACACACCGGATGCATCACAAAGTTCTAAATAATACATTTTTCTGCAGCACGTTCCTGATTGTATGTTTGTAATGTCAACCTGGCATTAGGAATCATGTGCGCTTCCTCGCTGTGACCACAGCATTTTTTTTTTTACAGGCTTTTAAAACTAATATATGAGGTCTTTAACATTTGGGGAAAACCCTCTCCTGGCTGTACTTATTTAAAGATTCTTCCCTTTGATTTGGTGCAGTCCTTCATTCTGCAGAGTCACCGAGACTTCCAGCTGGAGATGAAAGTTTAAACGTGTGAAAGAGCTTCATTTTCTAAAGTCGAAAGTCTTTATTTGTTTACCACATCCCTAGTCTGCAGAGGAAGGTGTGCTTTGTGCCACTGGTGCATTGTTGCTGTCTGGTGAGAAAAAGAAGCCCCTGGGACTCAGGAAATATGATGCAGTAGAAGAATGTGTGATTTTTCTTTCACAGTTATTACTTAGTTTGTATCCTTAAGGTGTGCCTTTTCCATTCTTGGCTGACATTTATTTTGGCACTAACCTGCAAGGGCAAATGAATTACGAGCCCACCAGGCATAATTGAACTGATATAGCATATTTATTTCTCTTTCTTGCTTTCTCTTCCTCTTAAAAGGCTCTGGAGCCTCTCCACATTGTTTCCATTTGCTGTGATGTATAGTAAGACCAACAGCATTAACAGTGCTTGATGCAAACAGTTTAGACTGCAGCAGCCGGCTGCATATTAAGAGGTTTTCAATGAAGTAGTGCAGCAGTAAGCTGTCGTCATTTTACTCATCATGTACCTTAAGCTGAATAGAGGTTCTTGGCTCCAGCTGACTGGTAGAGCAAGCTGTGTCCTTAAGTGCACTTTGATGAAGTCTGGGGAGGAAGCAGAGAGAGAAAGGGACTTGGTATGCATTAAAGTCTGCACACTGTCCTCTCTGAAAGTGCTAAAATCTGCCAGCCTATATTAAATGCCCTCTCCTGTGAAATGCCCTAACTGTGGCTGATTTCTAAACAGTGCAGAGGACCCTGTCTGGGTGTGGATCTTATTTTGGATGGTTTTCATTTCATTAACATAATGGAGTCCTCCATCAGATACACAGGCAGGAGACAAGGCTGCATTTATTTATTACTGTCATTGTGTGCAAATTAACTTCTTGTCTTTTGCTTTTTCGCTGTAAAAACAAATAATTTACCAGAATTTTACAAAGTGAAGACAATTAATTCGCTTAATCTTTTATTGATCTTTTATTTTAAAAATATTATGATCCTAGGGTTTGGAGTTTCAGTTTAGGGCCTGTTGAATGCTGGGAATACTGTCTTAATTTCTTTATTATTCTAGACTGTGAGATTTGCTTCTGGTGATATTATTACGAATGAGTCTTTAATTTCTGTGTTTATTTTATGGGTGACTTTTAGTTTCCTCTGTCATCTTTCTGTGCCCGAGAGTCTTCTCCTCCCTGTTATTCTTTCTCTTTTGGCTACTTCCTTTGAGGTCTGGTTATCTTTCATGTGATGTATTAGTTTCACTTCCCGTCTCTGACTGTCTTCACCTGTGTTAATTACTTTTACCTGTGTCTCATTCTCATCCTGTTTTTCATTCTGCCGTCAGCCCTCGGTGTATAAATAGTCCCGTCTTCATCATTGTCACATTCCCTGTGTATGCTTCCCTGTGTGTTGCCCTCTGAAACTCTTCGTGTTCTCCTGTTTCCTCACTCCTTGTATTTTTGGAATTTCCTGTTGGATTGTGTTACTTTGTGGATTAAAAAAAGGAAGCTTGCTCGTTGTTGACGCCATCTGCCTCCTCTGTTTCAAACCGAGCCTTAAACTTTCCATTTTCATCCAGTTTTCTTTTCAGTTACTTTTACTTGTAACAAATTAAATATAGTTTGTTTGTCTGTTTTAGCCTTATTTTTATACGATTTTATGTCTTTTTTTTAATTGAGAAATGACTGAGGAGTTAGTCTACCTCGTTGATCACAGTTTTACTTAACTAGCGACAGACAATAGGCTGAGTCAACACAACAAGTAACATCTATCACACTGTGCTCAGTCCTTTCATCAAACCGATTCCCCCTCAAGGCATTTCTGCTTTCTCAATGTTTTCAGTTTCAAGATCTCTGAGCTGAACTTCTGATCTCTCATTAGGTTCAAGTGAAGAGCCTTTTGAGAGCATCACAGCAGTCCTGGGAGAGGACATGTATCTGAGCTGTATCTATCTGGGTGACGATCCTGTTGACAGCAGCGAGTGGAAACAACAGATCAGTTCAAAAAAAAAAAAGCGACTGGCAGGATTTATCAATGGGAAACCATTTCAAAGAGATAACGTTTCACTCCCAGTTTCTCTCACCAACCTCACAATTCAGATTAGGGTGACCGGTGTGGAAGTAGAAGGACAATACACCTGTGAGTTTGAATCACATGAAGATACTTACACTGGCACTGTAATCGTCACTGTAGTAGGTAAGCTACGCCAATAACATATGATTTCTTTTCTATAATCGACTCACCTCTGTGAGAACAAATGAGCCCGATGAAGTTGCCACAAACAGTTCAAAAATTAAAAGGTGTTAACTGATGCACCACCAGATTTTAATTAAACAGATGCATTATTATCCTGAGACATGCCTATGTCACTCAACATGTTAATTTTCCAATTTGTTCACAGTTCAACCAGAAATCAACATCACTCTGAATGCAGAGACCATAAATGGGACTCACTATCAGTCTGTGTCATGCTCTGCCATCAATGGCAGGCCTGAGCCCCAGATCAGCTGGTTGGTGAATGGGTACCCTCCTTCAGATTTCCCCTTCATCGAGGTTGTGAATAACACCCTTCCTTCAAATGACACCTTCACCGTCAGCAGCGTCCTCCGCTTTCCCACCCACTTGCAGGAGGAGGACAAGGTGACCTGCGTGGTTGAACACCTGACCCTCCCACAGCCCGCAGTCACCACAGTTAGGGTGGAAACCTACAGTAAGAGCATCAGAGTTGTTGTGTTTTTATGTCCCTGTTGCTAGGTGGTGACATATTGTGTTGCATTACCACTCATACGTTTGCAATCATGCATCATGACTCAGCATCTTGCAACACAATAACTTTCTCCTGCTGAGTTTTTACGCAGCCTGTTCCTTCTCACTCTGCTCCACATGCACAGTGACAGACCATAAATCACGTTGCACCGTGCTATGCATTCATGTGGGAATGCGCTCTTCCATTGAAGCTGAGTATATGGCAAAAATGCAAAAAGCAAAAATGAAGCAACGACCCAGTAACTAATTAATAACAGTACTGTAATATGGTGCAGTGTACAGTTTAATGGCTCAAGTCTAGCAGGTCAAAAGATGCGCACCTGCATCTGTTGATCTGGTGAAAATCCAACTGCATAACATTAAAGCTAAAAATCCAGCATCCCAGTTAATCACGATATTTTGTTTCATAGATTTCATCAAATCGTTAAAGCTGCTATAACCAGTATCTTGATATAAAAAGCGCAGGACGGGGGGTCAAAGTAACGAGTCCGTACTTTACCTGACTCTGCAGTTCTTCCCAGGTCCACTGAGCATTTTAGCATTTGGGTCATGATATGGGTTTTTTTTTTTTGTTTGTTTTTTTTAGGCCAGCACCTTTCTGTTTTATCCACAGCACTGCAGAGCTGCAGGAACATGTTGCATTTAGAGGGTGCAGTGCGGATGCCCATACGAGCAGAGCAGCACTCTGAGTTATTACAGAGCTGATAAAATGATAAGTTCGTTTTTCATGATTGTAAGTTAAAAACTTAAAAAAATATTAAAATATATATATATAAAATATAATCTTGGTCTATGAAAGCATAATAATAAAAAAAACATTTCAGATGAAAATACAGGCTAAACACACATACAGAAACCCCGAGCTCACAGGAAAGACAGATTAATACAGCAAACATCAACATAAAACCATCCACACTGTAATTTAGTGCACCTGCAAAGACTCACTCTTTAGCACAACCCTCATTGACACTGTTATTTACTGGTAAAGTCAGTAATGATAATGAGCAACCACAAAGCAAACAAACATTATACCTCAGCAACTTTGCACTGACTGTCATGAAAGCGTGGTTACCATGACGAGACCCCTCACACTGTCAGTATTCACAGGCAAAGGCAGGACGTCGGATCATTAACTACACCAAGATGCTTTAGCTCTACTGGTATTGGACCAAAGCAAGAAAGATTTCTCATACTATAAAAGTTTTCTTTCACCCAGGATGAAAAATTTCACCATGTCATGTACATGTCATTGCTAACTTAATAAATCTTAGCTCCTTGCTCTCTTCCCAGCAAATAAATACCCTTAGTACTTGGACTGTCGTCATATGTAGTGTAGGAGCAGCTGCTGAATCCGATGATCTGCCATCCATCTGTTTACAATGATGGTGGTGATCACACTGATCAGAGACATGACAAGCTCGAAGCAACCTAAACCTGCTTTTTCCACTTCAAATCCTAACATAGAGAGATAAAAGCTAAATACATTTAATTTTTATTCAGTAAGACTTAAAATTACAGATTTTCATGCGGTCATAGAGCAGGGGAGCTGTGGGCCATTTTTGCCTGACTTTTACACCCAAATCAGATCTACGTCATAACTTCTTAACTACATCATAACAACGTCATGCTTCATAACTTATCCCATAACCAGAACTCCGTCACAACAACTTGAATTACACGGCAGGTTGTTGTGTAGAGATAAAAGGAGTTTCTGATTACTACATATGAACACAGAAGTCTAAATGAAGCTGTATGTCGATCAGCATATTTTTGCATCTATATTAGTGGCCCCTGCTGGCTATTTAAAACGCCATGTAGTCCATGAATTTCACTCACCGAAGATGCAAATTCAAAAAGGAATCTCACAAATTTAAAGTGAAAACACAAGAAAACAGTCAGTATAATATGGTGGTGGTAGTGTGATGGTCTGGGGCTGTTTTGCTGCGTCAGAATCTGGAAGTTGCTGTGGTAAATGACCACATTCATTCACCACAGAATGTCGGGCCATCTGCTTGTGACCTCAAGCTGAAGTGCACTTGGGTTCTGCAGCAGGACAACAATTCAAAACACACGAGGTCCACCTCTGAAGATCTTAAGAAAAACAAAATGAAGACTTTGGAGTGGCCTAGTCAAAGTCCTGACCTGAATCCGATTGAGATGCCTTGGCATGATCTTAAAAAGGCAGTTCGTGTTTGAAAACCCTCCAACGTGGCTGAACTAGAACAATTTTGCAAAGATGGGAGGGTCAAATTTCCTGCACATGGCTGTAAAAGAGTCATTGCCAGTTATGACAAATGCTTGTCTTAGTTGTTGCTGTTAAGTGTGGCCCAATCCGTTAGGTTTCGGTTTAGGGGGAAATCGCTTTTACCCCCTGTAGTTCTGGATTGTTTTTCCCCTTAATAATAACAACCTTCATTTAGAAACTGCATTTTGTGTTTACTTGTATTATTTTTGTTTGATGATCTGATTGAAGTGTGAAAAACATACAAAAAGTAGGCGATCGGGAATCAGGGGGAAAGCACTTTTTCACACCACTGTATATGTTTGGTAATAAAGCTTTAAATGCTTTCTTCATACAATCATACTAATATGTACAGCATTACAGCCTCTTACTGCTCTTTCAGTGGCAGACCTAGTAACAGTCCTATTAACGTAAGCCACACCACCCAGTTCATTTGTCCATAATACATTTCCACTTCACTGAAGCACAGCAGCTTAGGTCATTTTCAAACTGCAGTGGTTAAATGCAGACATAACTTTATGTGTAAACAGATTGATTTTTTTTAAAGCCAAAGAGCATTAACTCACTCCAAATGTGTGCACACCCCCTGTCCAGCACCCAATTTATTATGAGGTGTTAACCCACTTGCTCATTAGAGGCATTTGACTGTTGCGTAACACCAAAACTTTTACATATTTGATAATAGATTCTGATCTATGCTGATTCCTCGTATTAAAGCCTGCGGTTCTCTCAGCTTTGGTTGGGTAGCAGCTGGGCCAGACATCTGCTCTCAGCTGCAGCTCAGCCAACAGATGGGACAGGTGATAAGCCTAAGTCAGCACTCTCCAAACCCAAGCAGAAGCTCCTCATGGCGTGTGTTTAGCTAACATTCAGCTCATCCGGCCCCAGCTTCCTATTTAACCAAAACACCCTGAGCCTCTACTTGCTATCTGACTTTTTAATTTGCTGGAAAAAACATTAGAGCTTGTGAAAAATAACTCTTCTCGCCCTTCTTCCTGCTCTGCAGCAAGGCCAAATGTGACTATTAAAGCAGAGATGGTACAGCAAGAAGACGGAAATGATTTCTGGGTGGTCTCTTGCATTTCATCTGGAGGGAGACCTGACACTGACATCTCTTTGGCTTTGAACACGGCTGAAGAGCTGGCGAGAGAGAACGACACAGACTCAGACATACAGAGAGTCTCAGTCCGCCTCCCCGTAACAGAATACGGGGGTCACAACATCACTTGTGTGTTTGACCATCCTAAATTTACACAAAAGGACTCACAAGCCCTAACACTGCCAGTTTTCTGTGAGTACAATCAGTGTTGAATAAACTGCTATTGCTCAAGAGGTAACAGAGGAACAGAGTCTGTTTTTGTTTTTTTAAATCTACAGATTTGGCTCCAGGTCAGTTGTACTCAGACTTGGAAGGGAACAGCAATGACTTTGAAGATGTGGAGCTGCAGGAAGAGGAGACTGAAGCTGTTATCAGACTCGAGGTCGAAGGGAACGTGCCGCGCTACAATGTTATCTGCAAAAAGTAGGAAATATTTGGTGTCAAAGGGCTACTACATCAATTTCATATGTTGTAGAAGTGTTCGAACTCTAAAAATGATAATTGTAACAGACAGACTGTGTTATGAGCTGGCATGATGATGAAATTCATCATGTTAGGGAAGGTTAAGGTTGAGAATCTGATACAAAGTAAGTCCACTCCATTATTGTGCACAAATAATGACCTATTAAAAAAGTATGGGGAAATTGCCCATTAATGACAAAATAAGAAGTATATTCATCAGTAAGTGCTCATACTGTGTTTGATTTCCCTATTTTACCGTATTAGGTGCAGTTGTTCAACTGTGAATCAGTGCAAATATCTAATTAGCAACTGAGTGAATTTAGGTCATGGTCGAGTAACCTGCAAAGAAACACTTGTTGGTGCTGGATGGGCTGGTTCAGATATTTGGGAAACTAAGCACATAACCAAAAGAAAAAGAGCAAAAATGAACAGTACCTGCAAAAATAATATGCTTTTACAAAAATAAAAACAAGCTTCAGTCTCACCTTTTTTCATGTATATTTACAGTGAAAGAATATACACATCCTCCACAGGATATGTAGGTAGTTTCAGTGGTGGCACATTTGGTGGCATATAAACCACAAGTGACTGTAAGCAGGAACCATACTTAGATACATTTTCTGATTCAAATGTTTATTTATTTATTCAAGCTTTGTTTTCCTTTTGTATTCTTATATTAAGACAAATGAAAACATTTTTGAATTCCTGCATATTTTGCATATTTGCCCTCCAGAGATGATGGCCCCTTGCCTGAGAGTGTGAAGCTGGTGGACAAAAGCCTGAGACTCCAGGGCCCTGTGGATCTTCAACACGCTGGTCTTTACAAATGCACCTTCTTTTATCAGCACCTTAGAGCAGTGCTGCGGTTCAATGTCACTGTTAAACCTATACAACAAGGTAGGTGAAACTCTGCTTTGACCTTCTCTATCATCTGACTATGAAATATTAATGTGAACTCTTCTCTCTATACGTTTCCCATCAGTTCCTCCTACAATACGAGTTGACTTGCGGACTGAAGATGGACGCAGAGTGATTGAGTGCTCGGCAGATGATGCTGTTCCTGCAGCCAACATGTCCTGGCTTCTACCAGAGGGTGTGTCTGAAGACTTTTGGTTCAACTCCACTTCTCATAATGGAAGCCACTCTGTCAGGGGGTTTGTACTCCTCCCTCCCTGCTTGCCTTGGGAGCTCACTGCAGAGTGTGTGATAAATCACCCAGCATTTGAAAAACCAGAGAACAGAAGCATAACACTCCCTCTTTGTGGTATGTTCAACAAATCAACCAACCAACCCTAATTTCTTATCAGTAGCGGATATATGTGGCCATAGATTTGATTTTTTTCATCAAGTGGAAGCCCTCCACTTCCTGTTGTTTAACTTCTCTTTCCTGCACAGCTCACCCTAACATCACCGTCAACACCAGCACTGAGTGGAGACAAGGTCTGAAGTACACAAAGGTGCAATGCTCTGTGGACAGCGCCCCTCCGGCAGCAGTTATAACCTGGCACGTAAGGAACACCAACAGCATCGATAGCCTGGTGGAGACCAAACAGCAGGCTGATGGTCTGGTATTCGCTCGCAGCTCTGTGCACTTCCTGTCCTCTCTCTATGCCGGTCAGAATTTGACTTGCATAGTAAAGCATCCGAGCCTGGAGGCAGAAGAGGAAAGAATAATAAACATCCCTGTGCACAGTACGCTAGTCATTTCTTAGAAATATTACCTTCTATGACACAGACAACCTCACGCGGTTGCTCATCCCCTTCCTGACACCCCCCTTTTCTTTTTCAGAGGCCCCCCTGCTGAGCGCATCTGTGGTGAGACAACAAGACTCTCATCTCTGGCTGGCAGTGTGCGAGTGCACAGGGGAGTGTTTCGAGACAAACCTTGCATGGGACCTTCCCGAAAAAAACGAAAGGCAAACCTCTGTGCACTCAGAATATGAAAGAAACTCAATGAATGTCAGGGCGACTTATGAGTTTCCTCTGGACCGTCATGAGGGGCAAAACCTGACTTGTGTGTACCATTTTGAACCAGGGGTCACACAGAGAAGGACTGTTCATATGCCCAGATACTGTAAGAGCAACAGAAACAATAATCGATTGAACACTAACGCACAAGGTTCATCTTAAATATTTCTACTGTTTCTTTTGACAGATATCTCTTCTCTGAGAGTCCTGAACTTCACGACTCCTCTGCAAAGCCGCTACAGCGATCAACCTGTTGTATACAGACTGTCCCTCGACAAGAATCATCACAACCAGAAAATACTGCTCGAAATTGAAGGCAACGTGCCAGAGTACGAGCTCAGCTGTAAGAGGTGCTGTATCCTGTGTTTCAAACCACCTGTTCACAATGAGGAAGCTGAACATAGTGCACTGCACAAAAATCTGTGCTCCCACAATTAAGAAGTAGCTCTCTGAAAATATCAGTTGAGTTATTTACATAAAGAGCTTAATGCAATAGCCAACGACAGCAAGGAGACAGTTTAACTTTGCTTTATCTGGGAGCAGGCAAACAACTAGGCTCTGTTAAAAACAGTACCTTTGGTACCAGGTGCATTAACTTTCCTACTGTTGTCAAAAAACAGTAGCCTGTCCAATTATAGTCTCAACTGGCAGGAGGTATATCTGTTATCTACCACCTAATCATGATCAGGAAGTTCCTGTGAACACACAAAATTGAGTGTTCCCACAGTAGTAGAGGAAGTAGAAGAAGCAACACATTGTCATAGAGTAGGATTTATTAGGGGGTGTTTTACCATTTAAATAAAGGCAAATAATTACCCTGGTTCTGTCCATTTGTACATTTTTTGTTGATTTTTTGTAACCACGTGTGAACAACTTTTGTAATGCAGAGTAATGTCCAGGGATTTCTTAACCATCTTTCCACCTGTTTTCGGTCTTTCAGATGATTTTACCAGCTAAGAAATGATCTGGCATGTAATGTCTATAATGGAAACTTTTATTCTTTTGGTTTTGTTTTGGGGGGTTTTGGCACAATGTGAAGTGTTAAAGTGAGCTTAAGGGATAGTGGTGCAGAGCCAGCTTAGCTCTTTCCCTGCTTCCACTCTGTAAGCAAAGTTAAGCCAGTTACCTACAGCCTCCTATTTACTGTACAGACATTAGAGTGATTCGATTTTTATTTTTAACCCTCAGCAATAAAGCACACGGCTATATTTCCCCAAAACTGTCACTTAAAGAGAAACTCAGTTGTAAATCCCTGGTATTTCAGGAGTGATGGCTCATTTGTGCAAACGGAGGGATCTGCGATGATCTTCCAGTCAGAGCTTGCAGAGCTGAACAAAGGCCTGTACACCTGCTGGGCATCCTTCTGTCACCACACTGCTACAGTCAGCTTTCAGGTGGAAGTCACAACTAGGCTCGAACAGCTCGGTACGTGTCTGCCATGATGGGCTTTTGCACTCAGAGGAACATGACACAACAGAGAGCTCCTGATAATATCGGCATGCTTACGTGCGTAACCAGTTTCACTGTGAGGTTTTCTGAGATGTTTAGCTGATATCAGTTTCTTTGTGTGCTTTGTGTTGCAGCTCTCACATCCATGATTTGCATCTCTTCAGCATTAGCCCTCGTTCTTATCTCTGTCATCATCCTCTGTGTGTGCTGGTGAGTTAAGCGCTTCCACAGGTGACAAACAGCAACTCGGCAGGTGATGCGCTGACGGGCAAATGAGGGCAATGTTGCCGATCGCAACAGTGTACAGAGAGTACTAGACAAACAGGATGTGTGGATCGTTAACCCAACTAACCAAAACCCCAGTACCAAGCTGTTATTCACAAACAGGAAGTAATGTGGCTGAAGCAGACAGGTGCCTCTGCCACCACAGCCCTGCTTGCAGACAGGTAGAGGCTGTCAGGCAGTCAGAAAAACAGATTTATTTTCCAGTTTCCTGTTCTGGCTTTTAGCGGTGTTACTTCTGGCAATTTGTGCAGCAGACTGCTGTTCACTGGCCAATTATCATCACCGACACTTTGCAAAAGGGAAGGTGAAATGCGCAGAAGGTCCACATGTTCGGAAGTTATTAGTATAATAAAATTCAAGTTGCCATTCACCAGTGAAAAAAAAATCCACAAATTCATCTCTTAATCCTGTTGCTGTTGGAGAAAGAGTCACATCTTTTAGTACTGATGTGGGATATCTTTCACAGTCCTAGAACTGTTAATGGTTTCTGCCTCCAGAAGCTTCCACATTTCCACATTCACTGCCAAATCTAACTTCTCACAAGAATGTCTGTCAGGATCAGATCAAGCCCCGCTGTGAATAGAGCTGCACAAGAGTGGTTTACAGGTTATTTCAATACGCCTGTCAATCTGACTGGAACATTTGGTGAAGGTGCCATTGGCTGACGGAGTCTAGGCGCGTTATCCCGTGCTCCAGTGGGAGGGTCCTGTCAAGTTAATTTGGGAAGGTCAGGCACCCAGTGAACAACAAGAAAACATGACTCCCCACAGAGGAAAGTTATTTTGGGACTAATGTCAACTCCCCACTCCTCTTTCCCTCATCTCCAGTGCTGCATGGGGACATTTTTTTTGTCAGCAGCAGGACATCACTGGGTGGTGTCACTGAGGTCGCAGTGTACAAAGTGAGCGTCTGCTTTTGACACCAGAGATCAATGATGAAGGCTTGGGTCACCACTCGTATTCATTGATATTCCCGTCACATATAATCCATTCACCTCTGCAGCTTGCTTATTTGAATTGACTCGGTGTGGCCAGTTATGTCACAGTGCCATCTAGTGGTGAAATCTCTCAAAAATAATTGAAAACAGGTTTATTTAAATTGAACTGAATAATTGTCTTTGATTCACCAAGTCACAAATCAATTTATATATAAAAAAATACTGATAGTCATTAAGAGTCATTCATGCATATACATACATAAAACATCAGCAAAACTACAGAAATCACCTCACAGCATCTTGTTATTCACTATACTAATTGGATTTGGCACAAAATGCATCCTATAATGTTGTCCTGGGGCCATTTGATCAAATCTGATTAAAGAGGGCGTTCTTAGTCAGCAATAGACTGAGCTCTCTGTAAGGCAGCAGTGTGATACAGTTTATCTAATGAGATTTTTCCAGCTGTTCTGACAATCTTGTCCAGTTTGTATCTGTTTGCCACAGTCAGGTTGCCATACCAGACTGAGATAATTCACCGTCGACCTCTGTTTTTTGTTTTATAGCCAAAGAAACAGCAGGAAAGAGCACAAGGTACATTTAAATATGATGATTTTCTCCAGCTTTGTTAAGTGTCTCAAATCCAAAACTAAATTTAACAACACTTTTCCTCCGTATCTCCATCTGTCTCCGTATAATTCAGGAGGAGTATCTCTCAGCCTTGACATCCCTCATGCAGGACCCCGGCTCCCCTGAGGTGAAAAAGCCAGCAGTAACAGAAAAAGACAGCAAAGAGAGCACTCCTATGGTCAATTACTCCATAGTCATTGACGTCAAGAGTACAGTGTGAAGACAACAATGCTTTGCGGGGCTTTTTAAACCGCATCCAGTTGTGCACAAACTAGGTGTGGCATCTTAGTGGAACTGTAGCACTCTAGTGTTTTGTTTTTCTGTAGCATTGAAGTAAAAAACTGTGTATATATCCTGAATAATGTGAGATTTTGAGCAGATTAACATTGATGACTTTACTTTTTAAACTAAAGACTGTATAAAGGATGTACGTAGTCACCCACTGATACTAGACTAGACTCCACATTCTGAAGCCTCTGTGTTAGTGTAACCACAATAGCTTTTTGAGCCATGACCTCACATATTTGTACTAGAGGGTGGAGTGCTAACAAACTAGAATAGAATAGAATAGAATAGAATTCAACTTTATTGTCATTGCACATGCACAGGTACAGGGCAACGAAATGCAGGCAAACTATTCATATTCAAATTATTGTTTTATTAACAAACTATTCATATTCAAACTATTCATATTCATAAATTCTAATATATCTGGTAATTAGCAGTAAGTCACAGACTAATAAAATACTCATTAGGCCATAATTCTAGACTCCTGCAGGAGACACACAAATCCCTATGGCAAAATTAAAGCACCTGCCCTAGAGAACAAGGGGTCAGCTAATAGTATCTTTTTATCAGGCCATAATACTAGACAGCACAAAAAGTCCAGTTCTGTGACAGAACAGGTTACAACTATGTCTGCAGACCCACACAAGGTAATAAGATGGATGACTTATTTAAAATAATTAAATACCAAATTAAATACAAAATGCATCCACCCTTGAGTTGTTATGAAAAGGGAAAGCATCCACCACCATTCTGTAAATATTTCAACATGGGTCACTCACTTTTGAAGCACTGAGAAACTGCAGTTTGGGGCACCTGCTGGCTTTTATATTCAAATGCATAAAATTTGCACTTTTAGAAAAAAAAACTAAATCTTACTTGAATTTTTCATTATTACAGTTTCTTTTCAGATGTATATTTTTTGATCTGTCAATAAAGTGATTCCAAAGCAAATATCTTTCATCTTTAACTTCTTACAGTTTTAACAAACTCATTACAAGCACAGCAAACAGTCCCACATACTGATGACTGTCACACTGCTCCAACGTGAAAAAAAAAAGTCCTTCTAGTGTCTTTGCAATGCTTAATTAGTCAGGACCATCTGCTATGACAAAAGGAGTGAAGCTATAAATACATTTCTGTACTATGTGTGATTCAGATGTAAATAGACTGAACTGCAGCTTCTCTGCAGCACTGTTATGCCCTCTTGTGGAAAATAATTATGGAGTCAGTTGTTTGTTCATATAGAGTAATTGTAATAGGGTTAGGGAATGACATGTTGGGTCTGAAGGATCACAGACATCACACACAGTTATTTTTAAAAGTTTATATTTTTAAAGACTTTTAAAGGTTTTCCCACAGCAATTGTAGCACTTACAGAGTTCTCTTAGAAAACTCTGTCACCAAGCAGCCTCAAGTTTCATTTTTGATTTTGTACCCAACGCAGTGACTTACTCCAGGACTGTAAAAACATCTCTTATTTACAGTATTTGAGTAAACAACACAATCAATGATCTGTGCATTGTGTGATGAGAAAATGTGCGTCCATGTTGATACTGATGATAAAGACTAACAGACCTCTCTGTTACATGAAAAAAAAAAAAAAATCACGTATCTATAACAAAATGCAAAAGGAATAATCAAAAATATACCAAAAAATATGATACATTTAAGTGTATATTAACTGTGACCCCATGATGCATTGTCCAGTTACGTACTGATGCACAGAGAAGTTTATGAATTCCTATTACACCTTCATCTCTTCTTGTAAACACAAGGCTTCAACTGTAGTCCAACTTTCTTCAGATTTTCTGGAGCCTTTCCCGTCTTTGCAAATTCAAAGGAGTAGAAATGACTATTTTCTGTGTCCTGAAAGGAAGAAAACAACAAAATAACGGTAATTCTAGCAGACAAACAAGAATGTTTAAGCTATTACTCATCACGTGGTCCAAGTGTTCTTCAGACTCAGTTGTTTAGACGACATTGATCTACTTGTGACAAATTTATTAAGCATTTTTCAGCAATAGGCTCTTAAAAAGGACAACGACAAAAGAAAGAAAATACACCTGAACACAGTAAATATTATATATTTTACATGTTTAATTCAGACCTTCATCTTATAACTGTGACATGCTTTAATTTTTTAAGAAGGAAGTACTTGTTTTCCTGTAAACATGGTCCCAAGCATCACCCCTTTTTCTCACCTTCGACACCATCTTGAATCCAAGACTTGACAGTGCAGTGATGAAGTTTCGCACGTTGTCGAATCTGCTTGCCACTTCTGCTATTTTAAGGACTCCTCTGCAACAAAGGTGCCAAAAAACAATGAGAAACGCAGTGTGTGCACGACATTAAACACATGCATATGCAGAATCCTTGTCACACCTCTTTTTTAGCACTCGATTGGCCTCTGCTAAAAAGTCCGCCAGATTGGTCCCCATGAGGGACAGGCAAAACACAGCGAGGTCCACAGAGGTGTCATTAAGAGGCACCTGCGCAGACACGGGGTGTTTCATTTTAGTTCCATTTTACGACAATCGCAGTGCAATTGTGTGGGTATTTTGCAGAAAGACACTCACGTGGGCCATGTCACAGACCGTAACCAGCTCACAGGTGGCTGCCAGGTCAAAGCTATGAACTTTGTTCTTCACGCTGCGCGCTATTTTACAGTCACCACAACCAAAGTCGGCAACCACGAGAGAGGAAGGTCTGCAAAAAAAAAAAAAAACAGTACAGTAGATGTGTTTCTTTTAGTCAGAACTGTTGTCTTCTGACAAACCGCTGATGTTAACGAGGCAATCTTCTCACAGCAGCAAAACCAGGCATCGATTAAACACCCACAGTGCAAAATTATCAGCTGCGTGAGTCCTCGCTGTCGGGAGTGTGCAGCAGAGCAATGTCTTCTGTTTACCGTTTACAGCAGATAAATGATGTCAGCATCCAGACTTCTACATGAAGAATTCCTTCTTACTCTTGAGATGAACAGAGATGGTCTGGAAATGTTTTGGGAAAAGTCTGAAAGTAACAGTGTACACAGCACACCGTACTTTCTGCTCAAAATATGATGAATCGTTCAGATGTTGAGCTGAGGTGATTAAGAATCTCCTGTCTTAAGCAGTTTTACACATGCACTGCAAACATTGAACTTTTTCCAGACATTACCAAACACAAGTGCATGTGAGAACACAAATGTTTGAAGCAAATGAAGCAGATGTGATCTCTGTTGCAGGTGAATTTATGGTGAGCCAGTGGGTGTTCCAACCCCACTGCATGCTCTATGCAGACAGGAACCCAACTGAGAATTTCCATTAGTGTGAATATGATGCCTAATAATGACAGAAACCCCTCCCTATTCTCTTTTTTATATATGCACAATGTCACATTATTTAATGGCACACGGCTCTGTGAAAATAGCAGCCTTGCTGTCCAGTCCTTGTGCTTAAGATGGTTTGCAATTCAGAAGAAAGTTGTTTTAAAGGGAAAGGAGATAAAATAGTTTGTTTAGACAGGTGACGAACAGAGGGGCTAAAATCAAAAGTATTATTTTGAAGGGTGAATCAGGCAAAGCAACTCTAGTAAAGTCCAACTCTAGTAAAGTCCAAGAAAAGTCCAAGAGGTGGAAATGAGCATCAAAGTCCCACTTTAAAGATCATCCTGTGATGAAAAGATCTTAAAGCACAATTCCATCAGCGCACAGTGAATTGTTTGACAAACCAACTTATTCGGTCAGGCAACACACTGCAGTGCAGACATTTAAGATTTAATTTTAAACCTTTTGTGCTCAGAGGTCCTGTTCATAGCTTTCTGGAGCTTTTCCCTGCCTCCAAGGGACCTTTTCATCACATGAACTTGTCTTAAAGAGGTGGGCTTTGTTATCATCAGGTTAATTGTTTCTGTTTGAAACGCTGCCCAAGGATTGTTATAGCAAAGCCATTATCAGGCATTCTCACACTTTCTTAACCAGAGAGCACTTTAAGTGGTCTGTGCTCCAACCCCCAATTCAATTAATGCTAAAGCAGTTTAAATAAATGGATATTCCCAGCTGTGCTCTTTGGAACTATTTGTATTCTAAAACATTTCAGTGTTTATACTTCTTACCTGATTGTTTCACAGTCATACCACAGCTTCTACTGGCCCAAAGGTTAAAAGGGTGGAAGTAAAGAACACAATGTGCTTGTTTGTGTTACTGGTGTAAATGTGTATGCCAGCTATAGGCATACACATTTGAGAAATTAGGCACAATTTTGTAAATTTGTAATCATGAAGATTCCTTGGTTTTGGGCAAAATTCTATTTCATGCATTAACATCACAGAAAATTGAAGGTTTCTCACTTTTTCTGAATATAAGAGATGATGGCGTCCACTGGATTGGCGGGCCACCTCTGAACCTGAGCCGTGTAACCTTTGTGATAGATCCAAAAAGCCTGTGGGTCCTGCTTGAACATACGCTTCGCCTCGCCGCTGGACGTGCTGTACAAAACTTCGTTAATGTAGCGGAAACGAGCAGCCTCCAACCGCTGCTCCATCCGGGACCTGAGGGAGGCAGAGCGGTCTTGTTTCACCTCTTCCTCTGACTGTGCTGGCTTATCTTCCTGCTCTGCAGGAGTCTCGTCGTGCTCGGTCTCCTGGCTGTGCAGCATCCTCTGCAGCTTCTGTCTTTTCAGACTCTGAGCTTTGCTCTGCTCAGGTTTCAGTCTTTTCACGGGGAACTGCTGCTGATTAACTTTAATCTCCACTGCAGGTTCACATGTTTTCTGTTCTGATCCATCAGCAGAAGATTCAGGCACACGTTTCTGAACTGGGACACACTTTGTTTCTTTCTCATTACTCGCCTCCTCAGGGTGTTTCTCATTTTTCTTATTCTTTTTTTGATTGTTTTTGCCAGTGTTGCTGTTGCTATGTGAATCAGGTTTAACTACTTCCTTTAGTTCATGTTTACCCACAGACTTTACTTTATTTACTTCCTCCTCAGGCTGTTTCTGGCGGTATTTATTTTTACATTTCCTCTTGTTCTTCATTTTGTTTTTCCACTGTTTTCTGCTGATCTTTTCTGTGTTCTGTGGATTGTTTACATTCACCAGCAATTCAGTCATTTCTTTATTGTTCTCCTCCCCTGAAGATGTGCCATTTGCCTTTGAAGATCCTTTTGGAAGAAAACAAAAAAACAGTTTAGTCAATATTTTACACTCAGGAAAGATTGAGGCTGGTACTACGTACTATGCAAAAGTCTTCAGTGACCCCTAATTTCTTTAACTTTTTCTTCCAAGGAGCCAGACTTTTGCAATAATGTAGTGATCTTGAGCAATAGTTCTCCAGGCTTTCTGAAAGACTTAAGTCTTAGGTTTTTCTTTGGACATTGGCTGCTTCTTCACTCATTTCTATCCTTCCACCTGACCTTTTTCAGGGCAAAGAAAGACATCTAACACAACTAATTTTGAATTGTTACTTGCAGCCTGTTGCAAGAGCATAATTTATCCCCATTTATTGGATTGAATCTACAAAAAAAATGCCAAAGATAACACAGATTGACAGACATAAAATAGTATTTTTGCACCACAACGGAGAAGCATCGAGAAGGTCAGAAGGTGTTGCACTGTGTCAATTTGGCTCTAGAGAAAGCATATAATATGGACAGAAGTATGTGAAGATGGCCAGGACATGAATGAGGACACAGAGACTGTGGTGGGGTGTGCGGTAGATAGGTTTAATGTGGTGATTGGATTACATCTGACTCCCTTTTTGTTTCCAGTGGTGAGAGATGAGTTTTGGTAGGATTCTCATGGACAATGGTGTTTTCAGATAACACTGTGATCTGTAGTGAGAGTGTGTGGAAGAGAGCCAGGAGAGGTGGAGGACAGAATACATGTGTGTGGATGAGAGGGGGACATGTGTAACAGTGAAGATGCAAGAAATAGAGGTCATGAAGGTGGACAAGTTAAAAGACCAGGGCAAGATCATCAGAAACAACAGATAATTAGCAGAGAGTGCAGGCTGGGTAGAGACGAGTGACAGAAAGACAGCCTGAAACGTGAAAGGGAAATTTTTTAAGATGGTAGTGAGACCTGCTGTGATGTAGAGTTTTAAGACAAAAACATAAGTGGCATACCTGGATGTGGCAGATTTGAAGATGCTAAGATTTTCACTGGGAGTGACAAAGTTAGACAGGATTAGATATGAGTATGCTGAGCAGTTTAGAGATAGGGTTAGAGAGGCAAGGCAAGGCTGAGATGGTTTGGACATGTGCAGAGGAGGGATGCTGGACATATTGGACAAATGATGCTGAAGATGGAACTCCCAGGCAGGAGAAAAAAAGGAAGAACTCAGAGGACATGCAGAGGGTTGGTTGACAGTGGAAGATGCTAGGGTGAGATGGAAACAAATGGCCTGCTGTGGCGACCTCTAAATAGATGAACTAATTTCTCATTTTCTTAAAAAAATACAAAGAAATGAGATGTGACTCAAGACTTTGCACAATACTGTACATCCAAACACTCCAATTACAGATGCCGGATTGAAAATTCTAATGTGGCAAACCACTGTGTCAGATTTCTAAGTATATAACCAGCTAATTACTCACCAGCTTTATTGTTTTTCTTCCTCTTTTTTGGTGCAGGTTTCTCCTCCTTTAAGATCTGGTCTGTGTTCTCTTGCTGCTCCTCTGTTTTTTCTGCAAGTTTTCTCTTTTTTCTTCTCTTCTTCTTTGTCCTAATGTTTGATGGAGCTTCTTCGGAGTCTTCATCACTGTCCTGTTTATGGTTGTCGCTCTTCCACTCTGGTACTGACCCCAGAGTCTTCAGTGTCCGCATCAGGCTGCTTTTACCCACAACCCTGGGCTGATCAGAGGATCACAGCAGGTTGAATAATATATTTTTAAAACGAGTAGCGACTACGATAAGTAGAAACATAGTAGTGCTTTGCGAGAATAAAGAGCTAAGTTTTCCGTAAGCGCAAAAGAAACACGTACCTTCACATTGATGCCACTGCTTGTCTTCTTGGTGTTACTGAGGGCAGGTTTACTCAAGACTTGACCCTCATCTTCATCATTCCAGTCTTCATCCTCGTTAAACATGTTTCTGTGTGTCCTGTTAGAAAAACGCACACCTTTGTAAACCGCTACTGGAGATGAAAAACACTTCTTTGCTATCAGAGAGCTAACCTATAGTCCTATATGATGTCTGAGCTACTCACGAGTTTGTTTCTCAGACAGCAAAACGAGATGATTTACGTGTCAGAGGAACTCTTCCCGCTGTTTGCATGAAACCTTTTTATATAATGAACGTGTAACTACACGTAATACCTAAAAAAAAAAAGTTATTCTCAAGCAAAAGCCACGTTGGTTCGGTGTCATGCGCGTCAGGGGAGAAAAACAGAGTTACGGGCGCACATAACTGACGTAACCACACCAAAGATATCTGGGAAATGGCGTTTTCCGTGATGACGTGGATAAACATTAAGCTTCTCTTAATTTTAAGGATTTTAAGTTGTATTATTAAAAACAACTTTAAAATAGTTAAAATAAAAATGCAACTCTTCAGTGGCTCCAACGATTTTCAAGAAAATATAGTTTTACAAAGATTTCTCACCAAACATGTCTCTGAATAATCAAAATTAACAGTGTTTTTGTTAGGATATTATATATATTTCTAAGATCCAATCTTAACAACAACAAACAGACGGACTGACTTAAGTAAACCTACTTATCAAATACACAATATATTTGTTGCATAATTGTTATATTCTGTAATTAGGGACACGCAAAAGGACACACTGGGTTTATAAATAAAATAAAATAAAAACATTTTTCCTTTTTACTTGAAATTTGAAACTTACTTTACTTGAAATTATTTATTAATATTTGTTTACTTAAAACTAGTAAATTAGAAGGAGGGAATGATTCCCAGACCACAGAGGCCATATGTATGTTCTTAATCACCTGTAATAAAAAACACTTTCTTAAACATAATATTACATACCATGCAATATGACAAGAAATGTTGTGTTTAAGGATGGATTTTCCCCTTTACAGACCCCAAAATGTGTCTGTAACATGTCTTTGTGTTTATGATTAAAGACAGAAGAATGGAGAATTTAAACTTAATCTGCAGACACTACAAACAGTTTTATTTACATGTTTACCGCTTAAGTGGACCCACTAGGAAAGCTCCTTCCCTTACATTGTTCATTTGTTTGCTTTTAAATAAAATAAGTAGAAAGCCCTATGTTACTTCAGAAGGAAGATATGACAATTTAAACTGACCTCTGTAAAACTCAGATCCTTTACAAGGTTCAAAACAGACACACACACACAAATCGTTGTGAGGAATTATGAGCCCCTGATCATCAATGGCATGCCAGGGGAGAGAGTGGACAGTTTCCAGTACCTGGGTGTCCACATCACTCAAGACCTGTCATGGTCCTGCCACATTAGAACCCTGGTTAAGAAAGCCCGACAATGTCTCTTCTTCCTCAGAAGGCTTAGAGACTTCCATCTGCCACTGAGGGTGCTCAAGAACTTTTATTCCTGCACCATCGAGAGCGTCCTGAATGGAAACTGCACCTGGTTTGGTAACAGCACCAAGCAGGACAGACAAGATCTGCAAAGAGTGGTACGCTCGGCTGAATGCATCATTCGATCAGAGCTACCTGACCTGCTGTTCATCTAAACCAAGCGGTGCAAGACCAAAGCCAGGAAGATTATGATGGACCTTTCCCATCCCAACAATGGACTCTTCCCACTGTTGAGGTCTGGGAAGCGCTTCCGCTCCCTTAAGTGTGTGACAAATACAATTTGAATTTGAATTTGATTTGAATTCAATATATGCTCTAGTTGGAGGTCTGACATCAGTTGTCTGAGTCTGTAGTGTGTAACATTAGGTCTCAGAGCAACATGTTATAGACTACATGTAGTGACATGGTGGCATTTATTGTTATCCTGATCTGAACTTCGTATTTTAGATTTTGTACACATAAAATGTAATTATTTCAAGAAAAAAAATCATGACCTCAGGGGGTGAATTTTAAATCGTTGTAATTCTGCTTGCAACCTATAGGCGGCTCTCTCTCTCTTCTTCCTCCACGTACATACGGGTGTGGACGCACGGCTCTCTGAATGCAGAAGGTAACACAGCAAGGCTTGTAACTTTTCCTCTGTACAGCTACAATACACCGCAACAAGCTAATATATCCGGTAAGTTTAAAGGCATGGAGGTAAATTTATTTTTTAAATTTGACCTGTTTAAACTATTAAATGATGGTTCGAGTGAAATCCTCAGTCGATCACCGTTAAATGAGAGAAACACGGACAGCCCCCGCGGCAGGATAGATAGTTAGCTTGTTAGCACAGACCCAATTGCATTTTATTTCACGACGTAGAAGATGCAAGTTTATAGTGAGGAGCTAACCGAGATATATATCTTCCATATGGTGGAGTAAAAGCAGTCGGTGGTGCTGCCAGGAGTAGAAGAACTAGGCGGCTGACTTCAGTGAGCTTTCCCCTCACTGTGTTAGCCGGATAGCAAAGCAGCTAGTCAGGCAGTGACAACATTGTTGGGAGTGTAAATGGTAAACTGCGTGGATCAATGGCGCGTGAAACTTAGGTTGTCACCATAATGAAAAAAAAAAAGTATTATCATATTATACCGTCCCACTTATTGGCTAATACCAGTCTCATAATCAATTAGAGCTGCAAAACCAATACAAAGATTATAAAAAATCAAACAATTTCTTTCTACAAAGAAGAGCAGCAAATCCAGACTAAACTTGATGGGGCCATGAAGTGATTGATTTATTATCAATATATTAGTATAATCAGTATAATATCTGTCTGTTGCCTGTGTATTAAAGGAATACAGACTTCAGTTTGACTCTGGATGATTATATTTCTCTATTCTGGTGTCCATGATGTCCAGGGCTATTTTTTCATACAGCTACA
Organism: Neolamprologus brichardi; assembly: GCF_056152115.1. Lineage (NCBI taxonomy): Eukaryota > Metazoa > Chordata > Actinopteri > Cichliformes > Cichlidae > Neolamprologus > Neolamprologus brichardi. Next base: position 29,461,866 of record NC_142117.1, read on the forward strand.
TTTTGTGAGTCACTGTGTTGTAAACGGTATACCCACCCTGTATTACTCAGTTGGAGATTACTCAACACTAGGTTGTCTTGTCTGTAGGCTTTCTCCTTTTTAGGTTTGTACAGCAGTTTGTTTGTTTTTTGTTTTTGTTTTTTTAAGAAATAATTTTAACTGAGTGACCAATTTTTTTTAAAATCAATTTCTTTAGGGTCGTGTGGGTGCAGCTAAGCCTCTCTGATTGTGGTCCATACTGTCCCAAATGAGGGACTGATGCTGGCCAGGACGTGCCTGAACCCATCGGGTTGCAACTCTTGTCTGTCCCAGTTTAGTTCTGCATCTGCTCCCACGGGTGCGTCCTAGAAGAAAAACAATACACCAGCCAAAATGGATGATATATTCACTCAGTGCCGGGAAGGCAATGCAGTGGCAGTTCGTTTATGGCTGGACAACACAGAGAATGATCTCAATCAAGGGTGAGCTGCAGTTTTTTTCATAGCCAGAATTTATCAGTCACTTCTGTCCATATTATTTCAAATGAAAGTTGGACACTGGAATCCTAATTAAGAATTTAATTTATATCCCCAAGCAGCTGTGCCTGCTTGCTTGTGACTTGCTAAAACATGAATTTGTGATTCCAGATAGTGTGGATCAAAATTTCAAATGTGAGCTTGTGTTTTATTTAAAATGTTTTATTCTTAAAGTTCTTCTCTGGTGCAGTCTGAAAGCCCGCCTTTTCAATCCCCTGTGAGATTGTGGACTGCCGTTGAACCCATTTCCTTGTGGGCGCATGTTTATGTTTAGAATGCCAGCACAGTAAATCAAAAGCATGATGTTGGACAGGAAGCATGCTCTGATGGTATAGTTAGTCACAGCAATTAAAATCAGGCTCTGCATGCTCTGGATACAACTTGGTTTTAGATTTGGATGCAGAAAATATTGTACTTTACTTCTTACATGACACATTTAGTACACAGCATTTTCTGTCTAATAGTTCCAGATTAAGAGTCCTGAGCTGCTGTTTTTATCCTAAGCTGGCTACATTGGGAAAAACTTGGCAGTCCAGTCTGGATGGCCACCCACGAATCTTGTCTTTTTAAAGAGCTCTGTTTAAGATTTAGACTACCGGTGTTTGTGTTCAAAGCAAACAAAGAAATAATAAATGAGTCAATCTAATTATGTTCCTTGTGTAAGTGGTAGCTGTTCTCTTTCCTTCTCCATTTCTCCCTGTTTTAGTGGACTTGTGGTAGGGTTTTTTTTTGTTTGTTTTTTTACTGACAGTTATTCATTTGCAAATGACACAGTTGTCAAGCTTTCATTATGTTGCTAGTACTATGAAAACGAAAGAGCTTTTTTTGGATTAGTGGTCGTCCTCTTTTCTTTTTGACGTGAGCGTTTCATGGTTGTAACCAAGAAAACATTTGTTAACTGAAAGAAAAGATAACTGTTTTGGTAACTTCAGAGGCACGAGGATATTTCAAGAAATATTTTAATGTTGTTTAAAAATTACTATTTGGTCAGCATCTTTTTTTTCTTATTTGGGACGTGTTTGCTCTAAATATAAAAGAAGAACTTGAGAATATACATCATAACTTGAAAATATAGCTGTATTCTAAAAATAGTTGCAAACAAGATTTTTATGTCTGTCTATACATACACTTTATTCAGAAAGTTATATTTTTTTTCCACTTCTTGCGAGTCTGTCTGATTGCATTGAGCCAGTGTGGATTCATGCATGCGACTCGCCCATTAGTTGATTACACGTCTAGTTCCCTTTTCCGGCTGATGTGTGTCCTCCAGTGTATAAGACACTACAGATCCTCCAGGCCTTCCTTTTCTGTGTTTTAGTAAACTCACTGTGCTCTTGCCTGACAGAACCCTCCCTGAGATATTTTCTATGCTCTACAATGACGATGTGTTTACACTGATGTAACTCCCACATGAACAGTAGTAGTGGAATGCAGAATCTCCTTACAAGGAGCAACACATGGGCCTCAAGGGAAGCTTTTAACACCTACCAGAACTGAGGGCTAAGGGGAGGAGTTTATTATAGTGGGCAGGGCTGAAAAGACAGACAGAAAATCTTTGTGTATGTGGAGCTGTATAGTGAATTTTTCAAAAGAGGAATGCACAGTTAAGCCATAGCAGCCCACATCACCTTCCCCCTTCTATACTGATATGTTTCCTGTATGTCTCCCTGTGGTATTAGATAGCTCCACTCATTTCCCCTTACTGCTTCCGCCAAGTTTAGAAGACTCTTATTGCAAAGTTTAAAACATATTCTCCTAAATATTTGTAATGCGGTCATTATGTTCTGATGTTGTCTCTGAGTATTTTTACAGTACCATTTTACTGATTAGTGGATCATTATTATTAACACAAAATGCAGGTGTTTATTATTAAAGACCTACATGGCCTTGTGTGAAAAAGTAAATTCCCTGTAAACCTAATAACTGGTTGGGCCAGCCTTAGCATCAACAACTGCAATAACTTTGCGATAACTGGTAATGAGTCTTTCAAAGTACTGTGGAGGAAATCTGACCTCCTCGTCTTTTCAGAACCACCTTTTTAAGCTCATCTCTCCAAAAAAAGGGGGGTTAATCACAGTTAATTCAAGATTTAACAAGAGGGGCAATTACTTTTTCACACAGAACCAGGTAGGTTAGAATAACTTTGCTCCCTTAATCAATGAAATCATCATTTGAAAACTGCATTTTGTATTTAATTGGGTTATCTGTGTCTAATATTAAAATTTGTTTGATAATCTGAAACATGTAAGTGTGACAAATATGAAAAACACTAGGAAAACAGGAAGGAGGCAAAGACTTTTTCACATGTGTGTTTTTTTCCTATTCCCTATTCTCCCTAAATCCATAGTGTCTTCAACTTCTGGGAAAGCTTGAAGTCAGACCGTTGACAGATTAAGTGATAGTACTATAATAATATTTAGTTTTTCTCTTTGGTTTGACTCCTAGTAAGGTATCTGTAGCATGTCCAAGCATTTTTTACCTCTAACATAGAGCTCCATTGACCAGTATGACTGCTGTGGTTGATTGATGGTGGGTAATTGGAAACACACTGGTCTAAATTCTTGTTCAAATGGGTAGTAATGGATTCAGAACAAGCAGTGCTGAGCATTGACAGAGATCATAAGGTTTGATTCAGGTCTTATGTTATTGGGTTATTATTATAATAATAATTACTATTATTATTATTTCCATCTAAAAAAAAAAAAAGAGGGGCTGCCATCTGCTGCAACTGGTTGATAGGTTAACAGGAAAATGAAAAGAAAAAAGGAGCATAGAAATCCAAGAACAAAACAGACTGTGGGAGTGAGTGGAATGACAGTAAACAGCTGTATGTCAGTTCGACAGGAGGGAAAATAGGATTGTGGAGAAGAAACACTCTGTGCATCATGGAACGTTCTCCAGCAGCCCAAGCATATAGCAGTATAATTAAGGGAGTGTTCAGAGGCACATGGTCTAGCCTTAACTGTAAGGTTTATCAAAACAGAATGTTTTTAGTTTAATTTTAAAAGTAGAGATGATGTCTGTCTCCTGAACCCAAACTGGAAGCTGGTTCTGCAGGAGAGCAGCCTCATAGCTGAAGGCTCAAAACCTGCAGCCTGCAGTCTGAGAGCAAAGTGCTCTGTTGGGTCAATGTGAGACTGAGGTCTTTAAGATGTGATGGAGCTTGCTTATTCAGGACTTTGTGCATGAGAAGGAGGATTTAAAGATCAATTCTGCAGTGAAGAGAAGAAGCTTTAACTCAAGTAATGTGATCTTTACTTTCACTGTGTCTCCTGTGCTCTGCTCCATGTGTCTGAACTGAAGTAAAACAAACACAAATTAATTGAGTAAAGAAACAATAAATGATACTTTCTTTTAAATTCCCCTCTCTAACTTTTAATGGTAGAGAAAACATCGTATGATATGTTAAACAATAAATTTGAAAATGCTCACATTTGAATAAAAATATGTAGATGTAATCCTGGATCAGCTGTTTTTAGTGTAGCTAGTATCAGGTTGTTATTCTTGTATGCAGCTACTGCAAAAGGGATTTAACATTATCAGGTTAATTGTAACACTAAGAGATAAAATTTCCCATCTATCAGAATATAAAGTATTAGGTAGAAATGCACTGTGATTTGCCTGTGGTAGTTCTACTGTAGTTTATGTACTTTTAATTTTAGAATGATCCTTCTTGTCATTGGATATTTGAATGAATAAAATGAATACTAGAAAAATGAGTTTTTCAAGAGTAAAAACACTAATTTACTATTCCCGTAGCTGCTTTTTAGATATTTCAGTGGATTTGTTTTTCTTTAGCCGAGGCTTGTTATATGAGCCAGTGCAGAGACATACAAGGTGCAGACAGGGACGCTTCCTCTGGCTCTTCAGTCTGCCCGGATGAGTTCTGCTGGCAGGTGAAAGTGCCTGAAATAAATTACCGCAGTCAGTGAGGAGGGAGTGAGCAAGAGGAAACCCTGGCACTCAAGTCCTCATTGGTTTGTGGGATGAAGGTAGCTTAAAGGGAAAATCCATCCTGGAACAAAAATACACACAGAGACCAGAGTGTTGAGGCTTACTTGATGTAACCACAGTACATTTTCAGCATTTATATGTGGACCTGAGCTATTATTGTGTACTTTTTTAGAATAAAATTGTTTTATATAAATATTTGAATAAAAATGAGTTAACTGAACTTAGATTTTTCAAGATATTATATCTTGAAAAATAAAGGGAAATAACTTCATCTAAAATCTTTATTTTGTTAAAATGTTTTGCACAAGTCATATTTGAACAAGTTGTGCATCAACTCAGGAAAATCTAAAAGAAAATCACACTGTCAAAGGCTATAGGGAATTATTATTATTTTTCTTATTTAAAGCCACAACTCAAAGTTATTCAGTGACATAAAACTGAAAAAAGCAGCACATTGTATCATTGGAGAAGCTTTTGATTTGTAAGAGAATTCAAATGTAAAACTCTCAGGACAGATGAGGAGTAATATGTTTTAAAGCTAATCCATCCATGGCAGCTGTTGTTAAACAGAACATTTAAGCCCATACAGAGCACAATTTTGCTTATTTTGTAATTTCTTGATTTTACAGAAGATGTATATGAAATTGATGCTCCACTTCCTCCCCCAAACAGACTTGCTTGGCACTGAAAGCTAATCAGATTAGAAGAGTGTGTGGGTAGTTTTTCTCTCATAAACTGAAGCTAATTAGTTTTCAGGATTTGGCCTTTTGGTCTGAGAGGAAATTGCTCTCTGAGTTGATCCACAGCAGGTCACACAGTTAGATGTGTGTTGTGGGACTGAGGGTCTCTGTGGGACTCTTGATGCTGTTTTGTGTGAATACAAGCCAGTGAATTGAGTGCTGGGGCAGACGGTTCAAATTCCTGCAGAATCATAATACTCCCTCAGTTCTCAGATCTTATTATTATGCTGTCTGTCTACTTAGAATTTCGGAAGAAGTGAAAAAGATACTAAAAAGAGCACTGTGCTAATGGAAAGTAAAATCCATCATAGTAGTCCAGATGATCTGGTAGAAGTGAGTGGAGTGATGAGACAGAGTCATACTCGCTGCTGAAGGTTTCACTGAGCCTTTTAAGGACAGCAGCGCTGCTGGGTTTTTGGGGAGGGGTTTGTCTGGTCTTTTTCGTGATCGACTCTGTCACTGCGCTCTTCCTGTGTCTTAATCTCTGTGTTACTGTGTTTCACAGTGAAGACACTCCATCAGTGTGTCTGTCATATAATCGAGGCCACTGTGCGACATGTGGCGTTGCTGCTGTCACCGAGACAGGAATGATGAGTGCCAGAGGCTTATTAGCTTTTGTCACTGAGTCGCATGAGCTTCCTTTTTTACAGAGGCAGAAAATGACTGTAAAAATGAATAAACTTATCATGCATACATAACTCAGCTTCACATCACTGGCATAACAGATTATTGGGAACAAATATAATAAGTATTTTTGCTGTAAATTCAGGCTTCGTGAAGGATTAATCATTCAATTTTTTCATAGAACTCACTCATAGCATTGCTTTGGAGCTGTGTTATCTACATTAAAGCAACAGTTGTTACTAATGTTTTGGATATTTCACTGTAAGGTATACTTCAATAGCTTTATAATAGGTAGGATCAGTTGTGTAAATGTATTTTAATAGATTTTTTTAGCTCAGTTTTCTCATCGCACTGGTAATTAAGCATGAACTGAGGCACTGGTAATACCACTTAACATGAATATCTTTACATTGAGGATCTTGGGTTTTCTTGTCAAACCCAAAACCCATTTCCCAAAACAGCTGTAGTTTTTACCATTTATACCACAGAGGTGTTTGTGTGGAAAATTGCTGATGTTTTGTCCCTCAGGTTATACTAAGCAGGTTTTTGTATAAAAACACGTGCTCAGCTTGTATTGCTTCTGCCCCTGTAGAGATGACCATGGCTTCAGCCCTCTCCACTGGGCTTGCAGAGAGGGTCGCTCCAACGTGGTGGACATGCTCATCATGCGAGGAGCGCGCATTAATGTCATGAACCGGGGAGACGACACACCCCTGCACCTGGCTGCCAGCCATGGACATCGCGACATTGTGGGAAAGGTAGAGTTCACTGGAGCACAGTAACTCTGTCTAGAGTGTCTTGGATGAATTCCACTGTGGCTATAACATAAAATGTATCATAAACATCTCATGGATTGTGTATAAAAGACAGACATCACCCATTAGTTTATGGACTCACCCTTGGCTTTCTGGCTACTGCCGCTTTCTTTATGTATGGAGTGATAGTAGTGCTTGGTGAGCAAGCTGCATTCATAGATTGAATGGACGTAACAACAGGCGGTATAAAAGATGGATGCAACTGTTGTGCCTTCATCACCCACTGGTTTCTGGCTTCCTGTTTTGAAGCCATGAGCTGACTGTTTCTGTTGTTGCTGTCTTGGTTGCAAAAAAACCCAGATATGATGAGGCTGGGCGGACCTGACTCTACTGAAACTACATGCTAATTGGTTAATGAATCATGATTGACAAGTCATTTGCCGTTGAGCGTGCAGTTTTATACCACAGATAATCCTCTATGTTGAAACATAATATGACTGAGATTTCCAAATGAGATTCTTTCTTCTTTTTTTTAAATTCAGTATGGCCCAAACTGAGTGACTGAGACCATAAATGTTTGCAGAGGTGAAGACAGAAAGTCATTTTCCCACAGACTTCTATAGGATCATAAGCCATCTGGCAGCTTTCACATAGACTGCAGGTTTAAGGCATTGGCTTTCTTTTTCTGACTCAAAAGCAATATCTGTGTTTAATACTGTCTATAGGTTTGTTTAAGAGTGGTAATTAACAGATTATTAAATACTAGAACTGTAGTCAGCACAAACTTCAGGCTCATTATGTATCAGCAATACAAACATGGTCAAGAGGACCAGACTAGAGTGTGCAGAAGTGAAGCCTAGCAGATAACTTCTTGATACAGTTGTCTGTGTCTGCACATCTGTGTAGCAAAGCAGTCACGCACCTAACTTTAAGCCTTATTCTCTATATGAGCTGATTATATATAAAAGAACAAAACCAAAATATCATCCCTGCAGTTGTTAGTTAGAAATTAGCAGTGGGGATCAAAATGGTTTTCTATACAAATTGGTTGTGTTATCGGTTGGAGACGGAGCAGTGAGAGCGAGCAAATGCAAGATCTTAATATACAAGTTTCAAAATGATGCTCTCCCTGCAAGTTTGGTTCATTAGCTCAGGATATTGTGAAAGCTAAAATGATATCATCTGAACAGCTGAAACATGTCTTGTCTGTTCTTGTACTTGCACCTTTTGTAACAGACAAAACTGAAGCATGAATATAAAATGTGCTTACTGCTACATATAAATGCACAGACAAAATTGGAGCTGCAAAGCAAATGGCAGGGACTTCAATGCAGCATATTAAACCTGCAGTGTTTTTCTTTATAGGAAACACAGCTGGGTTTTCAAAGTGCAGCAAACACATTGTGGCAGTAAGTGTATTTGCTGTAAGTTGTTGATGTTTGTCCATAAAAGAAAGAAAGGTATTTTGTATTATCCTGTACACAGTCCTGTTGATATAATGGGGAACTTCTGCTCCACGATGTCGATTTTAAAATGGCTGTAAAGCAGCTACTGAGTTTAATATTAGACACGTCTCAATACCTCTGGTATGTGTCTACAGGCAAAACAACCGTACATGATTTTTCTTGGCAGCATTGGGATCATCTCTGTGTACAGCCTAAACAAGATCTGACCAGCCTTTCTCTGCATGTAATCCGTTGTTTTTCCTTCTTTTAGCTGATCCAGTGCAAAGCAGACACCAATGCCGTCAATGAACACGGGAACACACCACTGCATTATGCTTGCTTCTGGGGACAAGACCAAGTAGCTGAGGTTAGTGTGCCCCCTGGTGGCGATGAAGCTAAAAACCTGTGTGCTTTAAAGTATTTTTAAAGTGTTGATAACGTTTGTTTTTTCTCAGGACCTTGTGACTAATGGAGCTCTAGTGAGCATCTGTAGCAAGTATGGGGAAACTCCATTGGACAAAGGGAAACCTCACCTCCGTGAACTCCTCAGAGGTATGCATGTGGTTTGACTGTTTGGTTTAAAAAAAGAAATGTCAGCGTCAGTCATACATCTTTCACATCTTTGTTGCTCTGTACTGACTTTCTCATTTTACTATCAATACAGAAAAGGCTGAGAAAATGGGACAGAACTTGACTAAAATTCCCTTCAAGGACAGTTTCTGGAAAGGCACCACCAGAACCCGTCCCCGTGAGTCCCAGCAACCCAAAAACCAATTTATTAGCTGACCACTTTCCACCCACAGTTTTGCACAGAGTGCTGAATGAAATGGAAAAATGTTCTGTGCTAGTCTCCCGATTAATCTTAATGTGGCTTTTGAAATTTCCACAGATTTTTCAGATTTCATATAAATAATGGGCTTTTTGTCTGAGCTTTAACTCACGTCCTGAGTTATGTCTCTGTCTTGTGTTTTTAGGCAATGGAACATTGAACAAACAGGCAGGCATTGACTACAGACAGCTTTCTCTAGCCCTTAAAGTAAACGAGAACCAGTCTGGAGAGGTAATTTCTTCTTGTGTTTCATTGTGCACAATGTTAATGCAGAACTGCTAATGATGAATTAAAGATTCACTGTTTTTGTTTCTCTTCTATAGCTCTGGCAAGGGCGCTGGCAGGGAAATGAAATTGCCATTAAACTGCTAAAAGTTCGTGACTGGACCACTAGGAAAGGCAGAGACTTCAATGAGGAGTATCCCAAACTCAGGTTCTTATATAATCCTGACTTTTCTCTACAGACTCTTTTGTTTTTTGCCTTCACAGTCACTCATTTGTCTGTTTGCACTGTCTTGAGCCAAATTCTGTGTATAATTTTATTTCGTGGGGAGGTGCATCTCATACTTTTTATGTCAAATCCTTTGTGGATTTGCCTGTTTTTGTCTGTCTGTCTCCCCTGTCCTTCCCTCTTGGGCTGAATCCCAGGATATTTTCCCATCCGAATGTCCTACCCATGTTGGGAGCATGTCAGTCTCCTCCCGCCCCTCACCCCATCATCATCGCACACTGGATGCCTTATGGCTCCCTCTACAACGTGCTGCATGAAGGCACCAGTGAGTACCTCTACTCTGGTCACAGGCCATACTTGTCACCAGTTTGGGTGATTTGTAGGGATTTGTGATTTATTGGAGTTAAGTATTTGTTTTGGTCATTAAGTTGTCATCACTTTTTCTACAGTAGTAATTTCACTGTCATCCAGTAATGTAGTGAAAGACATGGCTTAAACCTGTTATTACTTGTTCTTCATCATGCTGTCAGATTTTGTGGTGGATCAGACACAGGCGGTCAAGTTTGCCCTCGACATTGCTAATGGAATGGCGTTCCTACACACACTTGAACCCATGATCCCTCGCCATTACCTCAACAGCAAGAGTGTAATGGTAAGAAGAAGAAAACTGTGAATAAGAGATGTGTGGTACAGTTTTTGGAGGCGTCTAAGTCAACTTTGTTTTCCGTTTTCACAGATAGATGAGGACATGACGGCAAGGATCAGCATGGCAGACGTCAAGTTTTCCTTCCAGTGTCCTGGCAGGATGTACTCGCCAGCATGGGTAGCCCCTGAGGGTAGGCATCAGTCATACAGCACAGATCCAAAGTGACAGCTGAAGCCACACAAGCTTGCACTTGAATGATGGATGCAGGAAACTCTAGACTGTCTCTGAGCCAAATGTAATTTGCAGCTGATTTCCCCAGGAGATAGATTGAAATCAAAGTTAGCTCGAAACATAAACTGATTACAAAATGTGAAAATAACCAGGGAACATTTGCAACAGAGAAGCAAACAGAAACAGCGTGTGGGGGATGGGATAAAGGGGATTTATCACCACCAGTTACATAGAAACAACATTTATGTATGCTGTGATATGCAAGGGAGTGTTTCTTGTGTTTAAAACACAAATTCACAGAGTTGGCATGGTAACAGATTTTAATAATATGCCTTATATTCAGGATTTTTTTGTAATATGTAATAATAGAAATGCACTACTGCTTCGAATTTTCCTTATATTAGCAAGTTTGATTATTGTATCATTTTGTAGAAGAATTGCAACAATATGTTTCTACTGCTTTTTTCATGATGATATTTACATTTCAGTCATTTCTAAAGGATTATGGAATTTGGTTTAATGGCTGGTTGGTAATTGGTTTTAAACAAGCTGTTCAATCTTCAAAGAAACATGGCCACTTACACACTTACAGAGGTTTAGTTAGATTTTACTTTAGCCTGGAATCCAAGCTGATGTACATGTACTAACCTTACAATAAGACTAAACAGATGGCACAACACACTGTTGTTGAAGTAAATGTATTTAATCTGACATTAGGTTTGTGCTGCGCTTTGTATCTGTAACCTGCTACCTTCCTTTGTGAAATCAGCTGCTCAAATGTCTTCAGTTTCTCTTCATCTACAAGATTTGGTTTCCATAGCAACATATACTATACGATGCTAGATCACAGGCAAAAAGCCCACAGAGCTCCATGTTGTTCAAGCTTTTTTTAAGATAAATACTGAACTGTCGTACAAAATGCATTCCTTAGGATTCCCCACTTTATACTGTATACTGTATATATTTCTGCTTCTCTGCTGCTGTCTGCAGGCAGACACTAGTTTGCAAGAATGGAAACAGAAATTGCCTCAATTTTTTTATAATGCAGTTTTTTGGGATGTTACTTGCTGCAGATTAGTAGACCATTGACTACTATATTTTGTACCCGAGTTCTGCAGACTCATTGACAATACACCGCAAGTGACACAAGGTGGTGATTTTGATCAGCTATTCATAATGTTATCAAATTAGGCACATAAGGAAGGAACAGCCTCACTCGTTGCAATAACTTTTCATTTCTCCACAGTAGTCTGAGGATGTGGCATGTCGTTACGTTACTCTATAACCTTCTTTATTTTTCTTGGCATTGCTCAGCCCTTCAAAAGAAGCCAGAAGAGATCAACCGCCGGTCAGCAGACATGTGGAGCTTTGCTATCCTGCTGTGGGAGTTGGTAACCAGAGAAGTGCCATTTGCTGACCTGTCCAACATGGAGATAGGCATGAAGGTTAGCAGCACTGTTGCTTATTAGATTAACAATTAGATATCAGCAGCTTGCAGACAGACCTCACAGTTATTACCTGTTAGTTTAATGGATTTAATGTGTCTGTATGTTCTGGTTTATAGGTTTCTTTGGAGGGGTTGAGGCCCACTATCCCCCCTGGCATCTCTCCCCACATTTGCAAGCTCATGAAGATATGCATGAACGAAGATCCAGCAAAGAGGCCTAAATTTGACATGATCGTGCCAATTCTGGAAAAAATGCAGGACAAGTGAAAAACTTCTTCTGACCTTCTTTACCTAACTGATGAACAACAGGATATTTTAACCCAGATTTGACTCTGAGATGTTGGTGTGGTGCTTACCAATATTGCCTTAAAGTCTCATTCTCACACTGTACCGCTGTTTTCAACACCACTGTACCTTCTGCTTGTGAGATGAATTCAGCAGAAATCACTCCTTTTTATATTCTGTTTTTTTCCTCTTCTGTTAAAGTGATATCAAAGTTTTGTTAGTTTTTGTTACTGATCTGCTGACACTGTCTGCAGAAGCATAGTATTTACTGTTCACTGTATAAACTGCAATCATATTGAACTGAGTAAAATCTCAAGTGACAAAATAACTCGTGGAGGTCAGCATGACATTCTGTTGAATTCCTTCAGTGGTTGGCCTGCCATGCTGATCCTCGCTGTATTAAAAAGTCTCCCTCTAAGGTGACTGCTCCTTTTGCAATGATGGCCCATAACAAATGGATAACATATTAACCCAAAGCTTGTGGGAATATATGTTTGTTGTATTAATATCATCAAATGTTTGAAGCTGAACATTTAAACGTATTAGATAATAAAACAATATGAATGAGCCGTGCCCTTGAGCGCATGTACAAAAAGCAGCGTTGTGCCTTTTAGCTGGGCTGCATAGTGGTAATTATGAACTTGGCCTTTTCGTGGACCGACTATATCCTGTGCAACCTCCCAATGATTTAAAACTGGCCATAAAAGCTTTTCTGTATGGAGTTTTTGGGAAAAATTTACCCAGAATGGAATGGAATTCTTGGTAATTGTGTTAATGTAATCGGCATTACTTATTTGCTTAATCTTTCAGTAATTATTTTCCCTCCTGATACATTATTTGAATCCTTTTTGCTCTGCTGTTGAACAAAAACATCAGTCAGCCTGTGTCATCATGTATGAAAGAAATGATGAAATATGAAAGAAATGTTCACAAAGAAATGATGTCAGCTCAATGCTGACATCATTTCAACATGAAAACTGCACCCTATTATGTAATTTATTAAAGCATAAGGTAGATGCAGTCAAAATTAGGTGTTGTCGGGGACACTTCACCCAGTTTTTTGGTTTTCATCAAGGGTTTGACTTAACATGTGTTTGTGTTCTCTCATTTGTTATTTGATCCACTGGATTACTTCTTGCTTTATATCCCACTCAAGGTTTTTTTTGTCTTTTCTGTGCCTCCACCAGCTTGCTTGTTTGTGCTGAAGCCAAAATCAAGAATGACATATGCAAATGTATGTATTTATATATAAGTATATTAAAAAATAAAACATATGGACAACTTGAATGTGTGCGTTTTCTGGAGGGAACTGGACATGACAGGATTGTTGTGGGAAATGCATAAAGATTGCAAATAGATCTCTTCAAGAGAGGCGACATAAGTTTCATTGTATTGACATTTAAACGTAACATTTATCTTATGAGGAACAGGGCTTTCTGAGCTTTCTGTAGTATTGAGTCTCATTATCTCAGTCAGTATTGACATACAAATTTGATCAGAAATGTAAAACATCATTGAGTAGTATGAGACAATAATAGAGTTATGGGTTTATCACTATTTTAGAAAGCATATTTTCCCAGTATCGGACATACTCTCAGATAGATATCTGCTATCATCCAGTGCATTTAGGCATATGAACATGGTGAAGAGAGCCTGCTTAGATAAACCTGAGCATCAGAATGCAGGAGAAAAATGATTTAAGTCGCTTTGAATTTGGTGTAGTTGTGCATGGTCTGAAAAAAACAGAGCAGCAGTTGTCTGGGCAAGAATGCCTTGTTGATGACAGAGGTCAGACGACAATAGTTTGGAGCTGATAGGAAGGCAGTAGTAACTGAAATAACCATTCACTGCAAGATGTGCAGAAGAGGGTTTGTGATTGCACAGCAAACCTTGAAGTAGATGGGCTAAAGCAGCAGAAGATCGTATCTGGTGCCACTACTGTCAGCTAAGAACAAGCAACGGGGGGTTTGGGCTAACCAAAATTAGACAATAACAGTTCTGATGAGTCTTGATTTCTGTTGCAATATTCAGGCTAATTACTACCTACACCACAGCCTACCTGAGTCTTGTTACTGACCATGTTCATCCCTTTATCACCGCAGTGCATCTAGCGGGATAGAAGGTCATGTCACAAAAGCTCAAACTGGTTTCTTGAATGCAACAATGAGTTCTCAAAATGTCCTCCACAGTCACCAGATGTCAGTGGAAAAGAGCACCTTTTGAATGTGGTGGAACGAGATTTGCATCATGGATCTGCAACTGACAAACCTGCAACAAGTGTGTGATGTCAGTGTCATGTCAGTATGGACCAAAATTACTGAGAAATGTTTTCAGTACAAACGTGTCCAGTGACATGTAGCAGTACATTATTAGTTTCAATGATATAAGTGGAGTTGAGGCACCGAAATACAATTGACTTTTTAAAAAAATATATATGTTTCAAGCTTTTACTACTGCTACTACTCAGCAAAGTATTTTACAGTGTTGCATTAGTACTTTTTTGGCCAAGGACGTAAAAGCTGGGCTTATTAAAAAGTGGTCTGCCAATATGAATATGAACATTTAACGCATTTGGGATCAACCCATATAATGCAGAGACAACATGCAAAAAAGATGCAAAAAAAATCTCTTTTTTTGTATATTTGCACCTTTTTGGAACCCTTCTGTCTCCTTGTGGTGCGATTTTGCAGCTCTTTATTGATTCTTTTATTGCGTCTAATATTGGTCATTTTATTAATTTCAGGTGTTTTGTGGTCACTTTTGCATCTCTGTGGTTGTTAAATTCAATTTGAGCCTGTTTTTGGCCACCTTTTGCTTCTTTTTGATGTCATCTTCATCTCCCTGTGATTATTTTGCATGCCTTCTTTTTTATTTTACTTGTTATGGTTTCTTTCTTGGTTAGACCGGGAGCTGCTTACCCTGCGACATGTATGCCCCCCCCCCGCTCAGCGTCTAATCAATATTTCCAAAAACAGTGTGAAGGACCGGTTTTCCTTCATTAGGTCTGCCTCCTGCTCTGTGCCTGAGTGGCAGCAGTGGGCTCTGGCCGTGACGTTAATCCGTGACGCAGGTTCGCCCTCCATCACTAGCCGAGCCCACAGACAGAAAACACCACCTAGAAACCGAGCGAGAGCCCTCACGATCTTTGGAAATATGTAGTTACGCTACACATTTCAGCGCATTTCGACGACAAAGGAGTTTGGTGAGCTGGTGAGTCAAAATTTTTAATAAAAACAGTGCTGCTGCAGTCACTTTGCTTCTGAAGTTTGGAAATGTTAGCTAGCTAACCGAGAAGCTAAAATTAGCCTAGCAAAGATGTCGGTGATGGCGGACGGTGCCCGTTATTTCCAACTGCGGCGATGTTATCTAACAAGTAAAACCACGGTATTTACCTAGGTTTTTATTAAACAATCATGTGAGTGAACCTAAATAATGACCCAGGTTGATACAGGCTCTTTACAGCGCCCGTTTATCTAAAAAGAAAAAGGTCGTGTTGGCAAATGGAAGGTGAAGCTGCTGAAGTGCGTTTTGTATTCGCCTGAAACCAAACAGTGAAAGTTGCCAGTAAAATGACCAACCCGGAATACACGAACAAGAAACGGACTTCATCCCTCATATTTAAACATTATTACTTCGCTGATAATTTAACATTTAACGGCCACTGTAAAATATTTGAACGTATTTGTATCAAGTGGTCGTTCTATATTTGAGAAACCTTGACGAGAATCTTTGCTAAAATCACTGCTAACTAGTATGCTAAAGGCAATGCTAATGTATTTTTTCCTCTCTCTGTCAGAGCAGCTACATGGACAGTTACCATGGGTGGTCATGATGATGAAGATATGACATATGTTGTGAATAAACAGAAGCAAGACGAAGAGCTAAAGAACAAACTGAATGACGGCAGCCACTGGTGCGACCAGGAGTCCACCGGCAACAATGCCAAGTGGGTCAAGGAAGGCCAAAACCAGCTGCGGAAAGTAGCAGAGAACCAGCAGGACCAAGACCACAACTGCAATATCAATCAGAATGGGAACAGGGAAGACTTCCCTCACCAGAACACCACTCAGGAAGATCAACAGGGTAACGAGGAGCAGACCAAGTCTCCCAAAATCGCAATGACCCCTGGTCTCAGTCAGGAGGAGTCAAAGAACATCCTTAATGAGCCGCTTCTCATTGACACCCTGGAGTCCACAGAAGAGAAAGATAAAGAGAGAGAAGAGGATGATAAAGAGAAGGAAAGTAAATTGGAAGACGATGAAGAAACATCAGGTGACACCAGAGGAGAGAAACTGGCAGAAGAAGAGAGTACTGTGGAGTCTCAGAGAGTGGGGAGGAACGCTTGCCTGCTTTTTTCCAACATGAACGGGACACCAAGTGATGAAGAGTCTAGCTGGCCTGCTCTGTCTCAGGACAACACAGCTGACAGCTCTCCAAATGGCAACAGAGGTAAAAACTAAACAAAACACACAAGGTGTTTAGATAACTTTATATGTTGTAGCTTGTGCAGATATTAAAAAATCTGAAGAATACACCCTGTTTATTAGCATCATACTGCAGCTAACAAGAAAAGCTAAAACGGTCAAAATAGAAGCAACACAGGATGATTTGGCTGCTAAACATATCAGTAAAGAAGACAGACTTCTGGAAATAGTGAATTATCATCTCTTTATTTAAATTCCAGTTTGATTGTCAGATGCTATACTTTATTACTTAAAGAACTCATTATTTTTAGTTATTATTAGTTTAAGCCTTTCTTTTTTTTAAAAAAAAGAAAATACTGCAATATTACGGGGGTGTTTTTTCTCAGGGGCAAAATTTAGAAAGCAGAACAGCTATTACATCTTCACCAAAGCTTCCAAAGGCTGGTTGTGTTGAACAAATCATAAAAAGTAAAATGTTTTTTTACTTTGTTAATTAGATAATTAACATGCATTTCCATGCATTTAGTTGAGATGAAGTTGCATATAGTAACCTTGGTCTCCTACTTCCCGCCCTTCAGAGTCTTTCTGGGATTCCAGCGCTTTTGAGACGGACACAGACCTGCCCTCGGGATGGATGAGGGTGCGTGATACATCGGGCACGTACTACTGGCACATTCCCACAGGCACCACTCAGTGGGAGCCTCCTTCACCCCTGGGTAAAGTTGGGGACTCCATGATGTCCTCCACGATGTCCCTGGAGACTACACCCTGCGAGGAACCTGAGGTGAGGTCTAACCAGCATCCTAATTTGACAGAGGCACTGACAAGTCAAACTGTTGTTAACGGTAAGTCTTGTCACATTTTTCCAGGAATCTTGGGCCCAACTGTCCAGCACTGATGAAGGTGCTGGTGAAGGGGAACTGTGGAAGGTAAATCATGGCTAGAGTTTTATTCAACTCACCTCTTTGAAATGTCTTGAGTATATTTAGTAGGGTTGTGCATAACAAGTCCTAGAAGATTAAATGTTGCTGTCATCGCTTAGTTAGACAAATTTTTCAGTTTATCAATCTATAAGGTGGAAAGTAAGACAGATGTTCTACAGTACTTTGATCTAGAACAAGGATAGTTGTATGTAATATTCAAATAAATCAATGCTTAACTACATTCGCTAGGTGGGATGCTTACATCCCTGAAGAATGAAAGCTGTTGGTTAGCACATTTAATGTTATTCAGAATCTGCTAACAAACCTAGATAGTTCCTAGATTCAAGATAGTTTATTGTAATTTCGAATGGTATTTGCAGAAATACACAGGCTGAAACGAAATGTTGTTTCTCACCAGCCTCTACAGTGGAATAATCAATAAAAAAATAACAACACAGTATCTAACAATCAAGCAGCAGGTTGCCAAGACACTTGGTAAACTCAGGTGTAAACAATAACATTAGGTAGCAGCAGGCCTCTCACAGAGAGGGTGTGCAGTGTTATGCCACACATTTCAGACATTTAAAATAAGATCTGACTATTAAAGAATATGATTCATGGATTAAAAACACCCTAAATACAAACAGACAGTTTTTTTTGATGGAGACTATTTACCCTAATTCATTAGAATGAATTAGAACTTGATTTTTTCCCCCTGAACTTTAAAACTAGTAAGTTAGTCACCAGGAACAAACCTAAGCCTTACAGTATTTTGGACAATATGACAGAATTTACATGCCTTTCATGCACATGTGCTTTGTGATCAAATGGCTCCATCTGCACATAAATGTTTTTCTTTAGGAGGAGGGAGAAGTTGCATCTGATCAAAGTCTGAAGGAGTTTGAAGGAGCAACTTTACGCTATGCATCTATCAACCTGAAGTATGTGGTGTTAAAACTTTCTAATTAGTCAGTGTTAATTTTGGAGATGTTTAACTTTATTTTCTGTCATTGTAGTTATAATTGCTCCCAATCTGAGGATGAAGAGAAGCTTGCTCCACTCTGCACAGACTTAGAAACTAAGGTAAATCATCTGCTTAATTTTAGATGTTTTCAATATGTTCAGAGTAGTTGGGTCTCAGTTTTCATTTTAGAAATGCTGTCACAGAAAACTGGCATTGGAATGGGTCTCAGAGATGTAGGACATATGAAATGTGTAGGGGCGTTGATTATTTATCTATTTATTTACCTACCTACCAAAGATTAATAGTTTTCTGCACATGAAAAAGTTTTTTGTGTCCTAGTTTATACTAATATGCAGCACACTTGTACTGTCAGTGTTTCGCAGTGCGCTCTCTGGGCTGGGTTGAGATGTCTGAGGACGACATGGCACCTGGCAAGAGTAGTGTCGCTGTCAACAACTGCATCAGGCAGCTCTCTTATCACAAACACAACCTTCATGACACCGCTGGGATCTGGGGAGAGGTAAGATGATTGTAATGACACACGCACACAGATATGTTTATGACATTTTATGTAATGTTCTTTTTAATAAGAATTTCTTTGAATGTGCAGGGCAGAAACATGTTTCATTTAGTGGTTGGTTCCAACCACAATTCGTCTTTGATGATTTGATTGAAAATGATTGATAATGCTCCATTTCCATTTCTAAAATAGTGTTTTGAATTCAAGAGAAATACTTGAAGTACCGTGGGTAACAACATTTTGTAGAAATGTGTGCTTAGTCTGTTTACTCAAACTGAAACGTGTGTTGTGACAGGGTAAAGACATGCTAATGATCCTGGAGAATGACACCATGAAGTTGATCGACCCGCTGGGCCAGACTCTGCTTCATGCTCAGCCGATTGCCAGCATCCGGGTCTGGGGTGTCGGCAGAGACAACGGCAGGTCAGTGTCCACAGCACAAGGGCAAATTGAAAATGGCATAACTATAAAATGTATTTAACTGCCTTCTTCAGTCTGTTTTGAAAACAAATGTAATGTCATTGGCTCTGCTGTTTTTTATGATACTTAAAAAATGTAATTTTTAACTTTAAGCTCATATAATTTTTTTTTTAATTGGACATGCATTTTTTTCTTCTTTCTATTAAAATGTAGCTCGCATTTGTAATTTGTTTGAGGTGCTCTAATGAGGCTATTTAAATCTCAAATTAAATATATCTCTTCTCAGGCTTTTTGCTAGGTTAAAATCTACCTTTGGAGCGCATGTAAACGTGATTGGATTTTTTTAAAAAAAAATTTTTTTGCATTTCCCAATTTTTGAGTTACTTTGAATAGTGACAAGCACAATGTATTTTAAGCTTAAGTAAATTTAACACCACTTTATAAATGGAGGGGGGCAGATCATATCTTGCATATCACAATCTTGATAACTATCCTGATGGATGCCAAAATGTTTAAATGGAGTGGAAATCCTACTCTGTTTAAGATTAACTGAAGTTTGCTGTGATGAATTTGTGCATTGAGTGAAATTTAGTTTAGTTGAGTTGCTGAATATTCTTCATAACTTCTGACTGAATAAGCTGCTTTGTTTTCCACATTTGAATGTTTTTTTGCTGTTTTTGTATTGAGTCCTTACTCAGTGACTTAAAATGATGTGCTGCAGTTCTGAGGTCTGGCATGGTGGCTGTGTTAGTCTTTATTTTGCAGCATGCTGCTGCCCTCTGCTGGATGTTTAATAACATTGCCTCCTGTTGCTGATTTCTTAACAATTGTGTATTTCTTTTTCTTTCATGCTGCATTTTCAATCATGAGCAGGGAAAGGTATCCATTAATGATTACTATTCTAAAAACTGTATATAATTCTTGTTGTGTGCCATTTTATGTTATTTTCGTGTGTGTCTGTCTAGAGCAGGGCGATGTGACCCAAAATATTTATCACGCTATACATTTGAAAATTTGCAATAACGATATAGGGGCGATCGTGGCTCAAGATTTGGGAGTTCGCCTTGTAATCGGAAGGTTCGAGCCCCGGCTTGAACAGTCTCTGTCGTTGTGTCCTTGGGTAAGACACTTCACCCGTTGCCTACTGGTGGTAGGCAGAGGGCCCGGTGGCGCCAGTGTCCGGCAGCCTCGCCTCTGCCAGTGCGCCCCAGGGTGGCTGTGGCTACAATGTAGCTTGCCATCTCCAGTGTGTGAATGTGTGTGTGAATGGGTGGATGACTGGATGTGTAAAGCGCTTTGGGGTCCTTAATGACTAGTAAAGCGCTATACAAATACAGGCCATTTACCATATAACTGAGACAAAATACTTTACAACTCCACAACTTTATTAGTGCAAAAAAAATCTATGTATTTTCACTTAAACAAAAATTTAACAGTGCAAATGCAAATTCCTTGCTGACAGTTTAACCAAAAGGAAATTGGCCGACATATCCTTAGCATAACTATGTATAATATCCACTAAAGTTGAAAAGAGGTTATACACACATAATACGGTAATATTATGTTGAAGCACAGTACGTATGACTCCGCGAGGCTCCTGCCTGCAATAGCCGTAATGCTCCCACAATCCATCAAGCGGTGCGGGTTTGCAGCTTAGCAAAGTTGTACTAAACCATTTGACAGATTTTCGAGCGCCGTGTGCCACATAAAATCGTTTCGAGGTCAGTAAACACAACCAGAATTCATACGTAAGGCACACGGGATTATAAGGGGCACTGTCGATTTTCAGAAAATTGATTTTAAGTGTGCCGTATTTTCCAAAAAACACGGTAGCATGCTCTACCAAAAATAGTGCTTTGTGCTTTACAAACCAATTCTGGTTCATCCGTTTCATTCAACGATCCGCTTTCGCCCTTCTCATTTTCCGTCGCCGCCATGCTTTTTCTGCCATGTGCGTATGAAAACAAAGGCACTGCGCATGCGCGTTTTACCCATATTCTATCGCGATATTTCATTTTCTTATCGTTGCCCAACATAAGAAAATGTTGGGCCATATCATACCGTGGCCGGCGTGATATGGCCCAGCCCTATGCCTGTCTGTGTTTTATGTTCACGTAAGCTTGTATTTTTAAAACAGTATTTTTAAAAACTGCAGATTTAATAAGCCACTCGGTATGTGTATATAATCTTTCTCCTGCAGGGATTTTGCTTATGTTGCACGAGACAACCTGACCCAAGTTCTGAAGTGTCACGTTTTCCGCTGCGACTCGCCCGCCAAGAACATTGCCACCAGCTTACATGAGATGTGTTCAAAGGTTAGCCCTTATTAGATTTGTCATTATGAATTCAAAGAGTCTCAGCTGATTTTGAGGTAGTTTTTTATTTTTATTTATTTTTTTATTAAAATTCACAGTTTCTTTCCCTTATTTAACTTCAGATAATGATGGAGAGAAAGACCTCCAAGCCAGGGGTGAGCAGGCTCAACTCTGACCCAGGCAAACCTGTGGTCATCCCTGTTGAAGGTAAAGCTAAGTTAGACACTTTGAATGTCCTAATTTCTGAAAGCATAGGAACAAGTCGCATAATGTTTCCTCACTTCTTAACAGAGTTTCCAGCTCCAAAAAATGAACTGTTCCAGCGCTTCCGTGTTTATTACCTGGGCAATCAGCCTGTGGCTAAACCCGTTGGTAAGAAAACGCCTTAAAGTGTGTAACTGCTGTGCTAAATACTTCTATTGTACTTTGTCATGCTGACAGTGTTTGTGATGTGTTGATCATATATTCTGTGTGTGTTCTTTTCAGGTATGGACATAGTCAATGAAGCACTAGAGACAGCAATGAATGGCAGAGATAAAAATGACTGGACTCCTGTCTTTGTGAATGTTGCACCAGCCACCCTCACAATACTTTCACGACAGGTATTGGAAAACAGTCTGAACATGACAGAACAGTATGGGGAATTAAAGTCAGTGACTGATTGTCATCTTCACTGGTTCTTTTCTGAGTTATCATCAGTATGTTTAAAATGTGCGATGACGTCATCATCAGTGATAACCCTAAACCTAACTCTATTCTGTGGGAATAAGTCATTTTATTTACTTTTTACTTAGAATAATTTGGGGGCATTAAGCTACACACACGAGATATTTGTAAGAACAGTCCTTTTTGCTTTTGTCCACTTTTTTTATTTTTAATTTTTAAAGTTTTGTGAGAAGTGATTCTCATAGTCTGGACTCTGATATTTATCACTTGCAGTAACCATCCTAGAGGATAAACTTAAAGGTTTTTCTTTTGGAATTGCTTTGAAAATCAAATGATTTTTCTATGACTAGGATTTTGCGATTTACTTTAAAATTACCATAAAATATTTAGATTGTAAGGAGAAACTGAACAGATGAAGCAAAGCCACATACCAAGTGTTATACTTTGTTTTCTGACCTATTTGTTTTCCTGAACTCATCTTGTATATTGCTGTTGGTTGAAAAGAACTTAAAAAGTACTTCATTTTCCTCGTGTGATGATCAGAGTTGTGTCTGAGAGTTAGGGTGGGCTGCAGAAGATTTCCACATTTTAAACAATTTTCTTTGACTGGACAACCTTTGTATTTTTTTTTTTAAACTCTAGGATGAGGAGGTGCTGTCAGAGTGCAGGGTGCGTTTCCTGTCTTTCATGGGTGTGGGGAAGGATGTCCACACCTTTGCGTTCATCATGGCGGAAGGTCCCCACGATTTCACCTGTCACATGTTTTGGTGTGAACCCAATGCGGCCAGTCTGAGTGAGGCGGTGCAGGCGGCCTGCATGGTGAGTCACATGAAACACTCACCATGAGACTAAACTAAATAAGACTTCCTGTTTGTCCTTAAGTGGAAAGATAATTTGGCACAGTTGTGGAATCCAGTGTTGAGTCTCGTCTTTGTCACCTTAGACATCCATGTTTGTGGTTTTGTTCTCTTTCAAGCTTCGCTACCAGAAATGTTTGGATGCACGTCCGCCCAGCCTCGCCTCCTGCCTGCCCACGCCTCCCGCCGACTCTGTGGCTCGCCGCGTCAAGAAAGGCGTGCAGAGTCTGCTCGGCAGCTTCAAGAGCTACAGGTCAGGATCTCAGTCCCCGTGAGCTCGAGTGCAGATGATACACTGTCCTTTAAACACAGGACCCATCACAACAGCCCCCGTTTCACTCTCACTTGTCCTTCTCTTCATCCTTCTGCCTTACGACTTGTCTCGTCACTTAGTCTACAGTGTGCAGAGTAGTTTGTGGGGAAAATGTGTGTCTGAAAAGATTGCATTTATTTATATTTCTTTTCGGCTTTTACTTTATACAAGAATTTTAAACTCTCATCTCCATACAGATGAGCCCCTGGCATCAAATGTTGTCTTTGCCGGGACTCCTCCTGTGAGTCTTTAATATTTTTGTGTTTTAACAGAAACAATGCCATGAATGTTGAATATGGATGTATTATATTTTAAATGCAATGCTAGATTTTGCTTGAAAAAGAGGTTGATAAATTCCCTCACACATATGCTCTCGTCCCCTCGTATCCCTCAGTGCAATTATCATCTCCGGCACTCCTCCTTTTCTACTGTTTTAAAGACCGTACTGTAAACCACTCGTGGTCGGTTGGTGTCAGATCCCCAAACTGATTTTCTAAAACATCACAGCATCTCTGTCTCTCTCACCTTAGGTTGTAACAAAAGAGTTTTAGATGTCTCGGTGATGTGCCACGTAGTCATGTACCCCCCCTCCCCGACTCAAACAATGTATTTTCAGTCTTCCAAAGAACTCTACGGTCATCTGTCACATAGTGAGCAAACACTGATTTGAGTGGAGTGTGTTTCTCATTCATTCTGCATGAACATTTGCAAGTTCAGTGCTAGTGTGCAATAATCAGATGTTCCAGTGCGGTTGCCATGCGATTATTTGTTCACTTTATTTGAGAGAGTCTGAAAAGATTTTGAGTGAGGCTAATGGAACAACAGAGCCATGTTTAAAATCATTATATTATGATAGATATAATAGTAATAAAAACAATCTACAAACTCTGGGTTTTCTCAAAGACATTTACCACCAACAACTTCTGAATAGTACTGTAGAAACTCACCACAGGCTGCATGTTTTGATAGCTTAGAGTTTTTGCTGCTTGCAGCATTGTAGTGCTTAAGAGCCATCAGTGTATCCTGTAAATTCTTTCTGTGTTTCTGTATGGTAAAAGAGGAGGCTGGAGCTGATGTGTTGTTTCGTGTTACATAGGCATGTCACTCTAGGTAGTGTCAGTGTTTATCATAAGCTAGCAGTAGAAAGTTAGACTTCCTGTCAGGTTCTTCAACACTGAAAAGTTGAGAGCAAGTTGATGTCTGTATTTAGTTTGTCACAGGGAAACCTAGAGATGATCTCTAAGTGGTTTACATTTTTATTCTTTTCCTAGGCCAGACTTTAATGTGTGTGGGTACCTGGCCGCTCCAGTTAATGTATTTTTTATCGTTTTCACACACTACAGTGTACACATTTAAGACGATTTTCACATTAGCTCGTTTAGATTTAGTTTTTATAAAGAACACACTACTAAGCCGAGTTGTATTTTATCTTTGTGTCTGTCAGTGAACAATACTGTATGTAGCACAATAGTAATAGTCATCTAATGTTAAAGATGCAGTTTGTGAGATGTTTTGGACACTAGGGGGCGTCTGTTTGACCATGTTGTATAAAAAATAGTTTCACATCAAATGCATCGCCACAAGTAAATGACGACACATAACAATGTAAAAGGAATCCAGAGTTAAAATTGTGTCTGAAATATCTTTAATTCATTAATATATAAAAGATAAATATATTTTATGGAACATTAAACCCCCTTAAATGCATTGGTGCAAAATAATGTACATCTTTTCTCTAAGATAAAGCCATTTTTAAAAAATGATTTAAGCTAACGACTGACGTTATTAGTTTTCTGACTTAGTCTCTTAAATAACACTTTGATATAGTTAAAAGCTAAAATCAGAGGACCAGCACTATGGAAAGTGTTTAATCTATATTTAAAAGATAAAACCAAATGTTGGTGCTTCAGACAAGTGTGACAGTGTCGTTTAAACGAGTTTTTTAACATCTGTTCATTTGTCTCCTTCCAGTTGTGGAAGCAAAGCTCCACGCTGGCCTCTCCATTCGTTCAAACTCACAACACTAAAACTCTTACCAACTGCTTCTTTTATGTGCGTAAAAAAATATAACACTACTGAAACTTAGACTACATTGACTCATATACTGCCTTGTCACTCATGTGTCACTTGGAATTATTGTGCTTTTTCTCCTTCAACGATTGCTGTGTCCAGTCAATGGCAACACTAAAGCCAGATGAGTTAATGAACATTAGCAGATTAATTTATTTCTGTTCATGTAAATTAGGTGTATAAAATGTATGTATATAAAAGTCACTGCACAATAAATGTGAACATATCATAACTGATTATCTTGTGGTCTTTTAATGTCGTTTTTCTGGTTGTGTGAATCCAAGTGTCTCTGGGGAAATTGGTTTCCAAAGGGCAGGATTAGATCCTATAGCCTGAAAATGTCTCCTTGTGGTTGTAGAAGCATTGGATGTTTGTTTTTTTTTTTGTTTTTTTTTTCTCTCTATCAATGCCTTTATCTGCTATTGTTAGCTGGTCCATTAAAATGGAAAGAACCAAGTGCAAGCTGGGTGGCCCTTTTTTGAATATATTGTAAAGCTGTTGACACTAGTGTTACCATATGTATTGACAAAGCAGTCACACAGTGTATTAGCAGATAAGATACAAAACACTAGACACCACCATCTCCCTCCACCAGTCACCTGTTCAGTTGATATCAGCACTGCTGCCCCCACCTGGTGAGTTCAAAAGGATGGGTTGGGTTGGGTATTGTTTCCATAAAAGATATCTTTGGAGATCAAAGGTGCGCATAAAGTGGAACCTCAGCAGCAACCGCAGCCTGGTAATAATAGGCTCTGCTATCTCCATACAAATATCTGGACTGCTCCGCCAGCGGGATCCTGCAGCAGTTTGGACGGATCAAGGCCCAGGCTGTAATCATTTCCTTTTGAAGAGCTAGACGGGGGACTCTGTGCTATGTGACTGATTGACTGCTGTTTGTGGAGATTAAGCATATCAAAGTTTACAGGCATCCTCTGTCCTATTGCATCAGGTGTTAAACGTGTCTGTAAAAACAAAAATGATGGCTGCTTTTATTGACTGAGACACGGTATGGTCAGTGTGCATGCGGACTAGAACCATCTTTCTAAACTCTTCTGGCTTTATAAAGGTAATAGTTTTATACTGAATTTGTTAAATAAAATTTAATTAGTTACAGTCACGAAGAAACAATCAGCATTTCAGAAAGCAGCACAGGTAGCCTGGACAGTAGAACCATTTGCCTAGTGCTTGGGGACACTTTGTAATGGTGCGACCTCTGGGGGTACCTAATTTTGTCTAGAACCAGAATGTTGGTAACAGATCTTTTGGTTTGGGTTTTGACAAAGTCTTAAATTTTGATTGGCTCCAGTTTACAAAGGTCAACTTGAAACAAAATGTGCAAATGTATGGTCGCATCCCAAGGGGGGAAACAAAGATAATTACCAGACAGAGCAGCAGTGGAATTACAGTTTATATTACATTGTACTAGAAATAGAAATACTCAAGTCTACAGAGACTTTTGCTTCAGACCATAAAAAAACAAATTTAAGCTTCTGTCTAAACTGATCAGAAGTTGGGGAAACGGTGCTCAAGTAATGTATTTAATTGAATTAAGGTTCTTTGTGTGATCAATGCTAAATCTTTGAACAGTGTAGTTTTGCATATGTGTATTATTATTTTTTTGTAAAATGCACTGAGTTTACTAGTTGACAAACTTACTCTTAGCCTCTCATTTAGTTTCTTGCAATGTGGTCACCCTTGGTAGACACTGGATCTGACTGGGTTTGGTAAACTTGAAGGCCACACTTTGGGGTTCATACTTTGAGTTTCTGAGCATTTTTTGGGGCATCTTGTCCTGCTGGGAGAGACTACTGCCATAGGATAGTGCTGTTCCCAAACAAATCCATGTCTTTTATTTTAGTGGCAGACTTCCCCTTTAATTTTTTGATTTCTTGTGTTATACACAAAGTCCTTCCTATGATGTCTCACTATGGAACTGAGACACAGTTCAAGTCTGTTTTGAATCTCGCCATTTTAATTAAGTCGTCCCTTTTGTTATTAAATGACAGGACACGGTTATGCTTTACATACTGTATGCCATAATTAGATCATAATTTAATCTTACGTTGTTTTTTCAATAGACCCATAATAACTTATTCGGCATCATATGTCAAATTTACTTGCACCAAACTAATAATTTTTACTGCTTTATCTAAAAAAAGGACAAAAACAAAAAATACACACACACACACACACACACACACACACACACAGGCATACAATCTGAATATTATGCCATTGCTATATGGGGCTGTGCATTCTGGTGGTGTTGTTTTGTATCATTTCAAATGGAGTGTTTATTTCAATAGAGACCTACAGCTTTAAATAATATGTAAAGATTATCACCCTCATAATGGCTGGATTTGTTGCTGGACTGCTGTGGTACGATGCCTTTGCAGCCGAGTGCATGTAATCCTTTCTTTGAGGATTTATTTCTTATACAAAACACACGCTGGTTGTGTAGCCTTGTAAAGCTTGGATTGTGAATGTGCAGCGGAGGCATGTTTACAGCCACCCATGCCCTCAATCCCTTTGTCTCCTCAGTATTCTGCTGCCATATGTGTCTGTGTATCTCCAATGCCAGATTTATGCATTCCCTATTTGCAGAGTGTCAATCACAATTTACATAGGTCGGCCCATGGAGAAACTAATCACAATTATAATTATTCCTATAGCCTAATTATGCTTGTGGCATTTGTTTAATGGAGATTTATTTTGAGTAATGAATGTGTAGTCTTGTGGAACATTGCTTTTCCTCTTGGTGTGGAGGAGAGGACTTGCGTCTCCTCTGCCGGGCTCCTCAATCTAATCACCAATCTCAGGCTAGATAAAAGGAGCTGGTGCAAGCTTCGTCTTCAACCTGGTATCAAGTTCTGAGAGAGATGATAGAAATCCCTGCAGGGCACAGCCTTTCCAACTCATTCATATTGCTAGAGTACACCTCTTTGTACAAAGATTCTCATATCCTTTGCAGTCCTTTTTTTAAAAAAAAAAAAAAAAACGTGATTACCCATTGCGATCTCTGATGCTTTTTTTTTTTTTGCCCTCTGCAGGGCTCTGTAGAGATCTGTGCTTCTTGGTAATCAGGGGTGACACTGCTGAGTACCGAGCCTTGGTCAAGGCTACAGCAAATCAAACACGGCCACAGGAGATGAGTAAAAGCACAGAGTTGGATCAACTACAAAGAACAAAGCCAAGGAGACGACAATCCTTTGATGCCACCACTGTAGGGACTATTATAACAAACAGTTCCTGCTTGTACCTATAAAATCCATATAATATAAGACTAAAAAACACAGAATGGCAGGTTGGGGAGAATAAATGACAGACAAAAAAGGTGCAACACACAAACAGTAGTGCAGCACGTTAATACTCTGAGCCATTCATTTGGGGATTAAGCATCAAATCTCAAAATGTTCAGTAATTCATTCTCTACCAAATAACACAGTGATTGCTTTGCCAGTGGGAGCAGCCAGGCGCCCATTGGTGTCTGGATAATCGTTTTTCCAGTGGTCCTCCAGCGATTCCAGCAGCTCAGCGGTCGCTCAGTAACAGTTCACTACACAGCAATCTAACAGGAACCACTGTCTTTACTGGCTGTGCAGCACACGTTGCATGACAATGTTAACCTGGACTAAGCCAACGAGTAGGGCTCAAAATGTACCTAGTTTCTGAGATTGACAAATGTCACCTTCAAAGCCTACATGAGTAAAAGTAGACGTGCTCCTGTACACGAGACAGAGTCAGAATAAACAGTTTAAGCAATAAGGTCAAAATTATGGACGATCATAAACAAAAAGTCTGAGAGCTAACAAATGACTGATATTGATGTATTAATCTGAGTCTGGTTAAGTGGTTGTCACTTAACAGACAACTAAGTATTTAAATAAAAAAAAAACTTCATTATATATTTCAGTAAGATTCTGCTGCAGTTTATAAGTTGTACACAGACACTAAAATATCTAACGTAATGCTGGTTGCTAGTTAAAAACCCAGCAGGAAACATGTCTGTGTAAAAGCCCCGACTATCAGATTAATGTGATTTTTAAATGGGAAATGTAACTTTTGATTTGAGACTTAAGATGAACTTTTTGATGCTGGAAATCCTGGAACGTGAGTTTATTACACTCTTGAGATCTAAAGAGTTGAAGTTATATAGTTTAGCAACCCCATTTCTTTTTGACATACAGATCTTTATTTTGTTTTATATCTGTCATGCGAGTTTTCATAAGCAAATATTTGACTGATCTTTCCATCGGTTTCTTCATTTGCAAGGACTACATACATGAAATTGCCTTTAAATCTTTCACCAAGATCTCACTGACAAATCATTTCATTCCAAGACAAATATACTTTTCTGGCACACCTTGGTCCATCCGATCGGTCATATCTATTAAAATATGTCAAACTTCATAAAAGAGTAATTGCCATGAAGAATGGTGACTGTCACACTGGAAATGAACGGTCTTTATATTTGGTGCACTAACATGTCGGTGGAATCTGTAATGATCTGTAACAGCAGCCAATTCATATTCATATTGTCTATGATTGGGGTTCCTCAGGCTGTGACGTCCATTGATCGAAGATAGTGGAAAATGACATGTCTCATTATACATAAGGATGAAACATCCCTGATGTGTTAGAGGACACAACGGTTTGAATGCTTCCTCATTTCCCGATTATTTGCTTCCTTAATAAGAATTAAATGAGAAAATCAATATTGATCTTATATCAGATTTCTCATAAATACTGTTTGAAGCTACAGTGAGAAGCTGATTGGTTGAGCTTAGGATAATGACCCGAAATGAGCGGGAGGAACTAGTGTAGTCCTTTTTTTAATTTTTGAAAAATGCCTATGATCACACAGCCATTGTGGAAGTGTGTTAAACCTGCATTTTCTCTACTGACCAGCAGGGGGCAACTTCTCTGGAACAAAAGAGGTCCAGAGTCCAGATGTCTATGAAAAAATTACTCTGCTGTTCACTTGATTTATGCCCTCAATAACTAATTTCCTTATGTGTTTGTGGTCTCAATAGCTAGTTCCAAGACTTAGTTAATAGCATGATATTAATTTGCTAAATGATGGCTTCATTTAGAGTTAAATAGATGATAAAGCATGACATACTAACCATGAATTGACAGCCTTTGCTCTTGACATCTGGTTTCCAAGAACTGAGAGGGCTAAAAGAGGGCAAAACAACTCACAAACCAAAGCTTCCACCCCATAAATCTCACCGAATAATACGTGCTTTGATACATAAAACACTAAAGTACAAAAACAAACATTTTGTTGAAATGTCATCTCTTTAGTTTTTGAACCGATCTCATGCGTACTATAAAGATCCAATTGGATGGCCTCCCCTATCGCTTTACTGAATACAAAACTTCTCCTTGCAGCTGGCACATTTCCGTTCTTCCATTCACTGCAGGGGTAGCACTCTGCAGAAAGTTTGCAGTGCAAATGGCTTTTCAAGTTTTGTATTAAAGAGAAGATAAGAGACATTTTTTCAGCCTTCACACAAGTATTACATTTGTGAAGAGGTGCACAGAGGCTGAACACATAACTGCCACAGTCAAGTTTAACACACAAGTATAAATGAAACATTAAAGGTGCAGGCAGGTGAGTTTTGCTCCCCTTTGATACAGCCAAGCTTGCTGCTGCTGCTGCTGACTCCGCTCAGCTTTGTGTTCGCTGTACAAAAGAAGAGAGTTAAAGCATCGTATTCATCCGGTCTTCCTGTCTTAATAAAGCAAACGTGGATATTTCTCAAAAAACCCACACAGACCACACAAACACAGATATCAAACAGCTCTGTGCCTTATGGGTGTAATCATGAACAGTGAGATAAATTTAGTTGCCGACAATTTTCTCTGAGAAGGCAACAACTTTCCAGCGTGGTCTCCCGTGACTCTCTCCACCGATGCCACAAATCTGATGCCTAAAACCCTCCAAAGACATCAAATTGCATTGTTAGTTTGCAAATTTGTTCAAGCAATCAACTCAGTCTCACTTGGGGTACCAATCTGACAACAGGAATGATTGGAATCCTGGGCGGCTTCGCTGCTCGTCACTTGGGACCGAGATGAGAGAGGAATTACAACAAGGCCTGAAATTGCGTGTTATTGTTGCCTCCCTGCGTTCCTGTCCCCTCCTCTGCCTCCACCCTTTTTCTCATGCCCACGTCTGTCCCTTTCATTGCATCTTTCTCTAACTGTGTGTGACTATTAGAGACAAAGCCAAAGGGCAATTGTTTTGGATGGGAAGCTAGAAATAGCCCAGATGCGTGTTTTATTACAAAGCAGAGTGGGTATCGTCTAAGTGCAAAACCCTCTGATTTGGGAGATGAAATATGCAAAGTTTGAGGGAAAATGCAACATTAGGCCAGACATGATGGCAGTGGTAGACAGGGATAAATACTTCATCATAGCTAATACTTTACAAGGAATTTTAGGTGAGAGAGGCGGTTTAGTCAGGTTCCCTGCAGAAGTGGACAAAATACATTAAAATGACCTGAGGAACTGTGGCGAAAAGGCAGAGGGCAGATGCAGGCGGCTCCCGGCTTCCTTTATATTTATCAGTTTCTCTTCACACGTTGCTTTCAAGAAGAGGGTTGTGGGGGTGAAATGACCTGATGGGAGCTGAGGGGAGGAGAAGTAGGCTGTTGATTCTCATTTCACCGTTCCCATCTCCCAGCAGGATTGTCTGAGACATAGATAAATACTGCCAGCACTGCGATTTATAAGCTGTGCAGCAGACACAATTTCACCCATTACCTGACTGACTCAAAAGTCCAGCACGCTTCAGTCCCCTGCATACAAAGTACCATGATTTCAGCTGCTTTAACCATTCTTCTCTCCTCCCTT
Organism: Neolamprologus brichardi; assembly: GCF_056152115.1. Lineage (NCBI taxonomy): Eukaryota > Metazoa > Chordata > Actinopteri > Cichliformes > Cichlidae > Neolamprologus > Neolamprologus brichardi. The sequence goes on from NC_142117.1 coordinate 29,494,121, forward strand.
TGCTTTCCCGCCCAACTTCTTTTAGTGAGCACCACTGGGGGGCATAGTAACTCTCTACTTTTAAATACTTGTCTATAAAACAGAAATGTGCTTTGTGTGAAAATTATTCCCCCAGCCAAGTCTTCTGTTTAGTGTGGCTGCGTTTACTCTTAAATCCGAGAATTTCACCACACTGGCTGTAATTACAGCGTTAGCGTGACAGCTATTATCCAATCAATGCCAAATGGTCTGAAAGTCAGCCTATACAAATGATATGTTGCTAATGTTACATTAGTTTCCAGTCTGCAGATGGTTGTGCTCACATTTCAATTTTTTTTATTTATTTATTTATTTTTTGTAATCTGGAAGCAATCTGACCACGTTTTATAAATATGCAATGTAATGAAAAAGAAAAAGGTCATGCAGGCCCAAATTTAGCAGACTGAAAATGAATGTTTTCTTTCCACGTGTGGCGAGATGAGGATATAAAAGGGATAAAGCAGGAGATGTGCTTTAGTTTTTATGTACAGCATTATTTGTGCAGAAAGATTTTTTCTTCTTCTAAGAGCAACTCTATTTTCTCCTCCTAGTAGAGTTGAAAGGTCGGGTCCACTCAGACCATAAAAATCATCTTTTCTCGCTCGCTCCTAGTGGTATCTCGTCTCACAGACAGTTTGAGTTTTATTTGGCCGGGTTGTGAGATGGCAACCTCTTAGTTATCTGCTGCCACCCCAATAAAGTAAGGTTGACACTTCTGCAATTTCTACAGTCTCTCAACTAAACGAGGTAGGATTACGGTCTCTAGCCTCTATGTATTAACCTTCTCTCTTAATCTATGTATCTAAAAGTACTGATTGGATGTTCCATGTTTAAATATATTTACTGATTTTCTGATTGCTTGACTTTTTAAAGGTAGATGCACATGTAATGCTTACACATACTGTAGCAAGCTATATAAATCTTAGTTGATTCTTTGAAATAGCCAACAATAATTTAATAACACTCAATTTTTATTTCATCATAGAACAAAATACTCTCAATTAAAAGCATCCATCTTTTTCTAAAGGCTATAGTGTCCAGCTACTTACATTTTTTTAGTATATAGAGGAGATCAACTAATACATCTAGTATAGAGAAGGTCTAGCCATTGAGAGCTCTGTTAGCTGGTGAGCTTCTAGTGCTGAATAATATTTAATTGCAGCTTTAATACAACACAGTCTTAGTGGCTTCAGCAGCTAAGGATGTGAACTCTCAGGAGTGAGGAGTGAAAATGAAGCTTGAACAATGTATTGCGGCATCACTTTAAATGCCCAAATAGGATTTATGTTTGACATAAACACTGGTTTCGTTACCAAAAGCTGACAACGTCATCTTTTCTGTGGGCTATTTTGTTTGCAGTTGTGTTAAAAACCACAGGCCATCCTCACCATTCTCATTCAAAGTCAAATTACTCCTTCAAGGCCTGCCGGTAATATGGGTTAATTGTTCTGGATGGCTGGATCACTTCCAAGCAGTTCATCCAATTTCCATTTAAATTGAGCTATCGGAGCGTGACACGGGCAACGTTTGGCTCTGCACTGTCGCAGGCAGGCGACAACATCGCAAAGCTGGCTGCAGAGAAACCTGCTCACAGGTCAGACTGGAGACTCTCAAGCGACTCGCGACAAATGAAATGCATGCAAACACCTTGCTGGTTCTCTCAATAAGGCTTTAAGAGATAGCAGAGGAAAAACGCTCATACTGTCAGATACCCCGCTGCATAGCCAGTCTCCTTTTGGCCTGGGCTCCTGTTGTCACTTGAACAATAGACGACAACATGGCGCTCCTGATTTCTTTCTTTGTCTGCTGGCTGGTGATTCCCCGAGACCTGTGCTCCTCTAAAATCAAACTTTTGTTGCCAAGATGTCGCTGCCCTGCAGGGTACATGCCACAAAACTTCTCAAGCAATTGGGCAGGTTCACCGTCAACAGAACGCCCCACTGTTTTTAATTTCATCTGTTGATTTAAGCTTTCAGTTTCCTCCTCTCTTAAAACATCGCAGGCTCTAATGAGCCTTGATTATTTCCTCTTTCTGCTATTGTGTTGCACATCTTTGTTTTTTTTAATATAGAATAAAATCACAGCAGTGCATTTCATTTCTAAGATGTGAATTAATCGTCTTTCATTATATGAGGCATACCGATGATTTAATACATTAAAACAAACTTTGTTCAATATAAGAGGCTGAATTCATCAAACCACAGGACTCCTTTATTCTTTTCCCTTTTCTAACTTTCAAGTCAACCACTCTCTTTGTGATTTAAAAGCTTGCATAAGTGAAAGAAGGGTCTCTACAATTATGAATTTATTCCAGTGATGGTTTAGACTTTTGTGATCCCTACAAAATCAGATTTTTGACCTTCATTGGGTTCCCTATAGCAACCGGTGAATAGACTTTAAAAAGAAGAAGAAGGTTTACTGGGGAGCCTTCGAATTGAAATTGATCCCACCTAAGAAAAGGCAGAGAATTAGGACTAATGCAATCTTTCGTCAGCTGTTGCAACTGATAAGCAGCTTTGAAACACAGAATAAAACTCCCCAGAAGACACTGCTGCACAAAAACACACAACCCCATTTAAAGAGTATTAACTCGCCTTCAGTTTTACTTCACATTCAAGTCACAGAGGATCTGATGGGTTAATGTCAAAGCTATATAGTTATTCTGTTGTATCCAAAAAAAAAAAAAAAAGTGAACCATTTCTAATTTGTACCTTTATTCCTATAATCAAATCTTTTGTCATAATTATTTCATCCATTCAGCTCATTCTTGGGCCAAAGTGAACATTTGTGCCAAGTTATGTCCTGAACACACAATACCTCTAGTCATGCCTGTCATCAGCTGGAAGCATAAAAAACAGCAAGAAATCAGCAGCAGCAGCAGCAGAAGAAGAAGTATTCATACAAACATAATTTCCTTAGGGATTATTAAAGTATTCTGATTCAGATGATTCTGACTCCAAATGCTGGGAAATCCCTGTGTTACAGCAGTCATAAACATGAACAAGTAATTCAATAAATCAATAAGGAATCTAAAATTAATGCAGCAATTATGATATGAAGTGGAAAAGACTCTATGTCTGTGCTTACTGAAGCAAAACTAAACAATCTGTTCAAGAAAGTTTTCAGCTGCTTATCCAATAAGTGGTGCAGGATGATCAAGATCCATTAATTATCCATAGCCATTCGCCACACCTACAGTCATTGGCTATGAATGGTATATAGTATTTGAGCTTGTGCAACGTAAACCAAAACTGTATAGATGTGTTGATATAAAGTGCTGTTTCCCCTCCTGATTTCTTTATTCTTCTGTGTATCTCAAATTATGTTAGAAAACGCAAAATATGTTTGATTTTTGGCATTGCTGTCTGGTTATGTTTGTGTGTTAACTGGACATGACCATAGCTAGATGTCATTTGACTACTCCTATTCTAAATGACCCTATATATTTTTTTAAAGACTCAGTTGATTATATTTAATTTTTCCAGGAAATTTTTCCATTTTTTAGTGTGGTTAAAGAAAAAAAAAGGAAATTCCAGGTTGTGAATTCCTATACTTCAGTCTAATGGTAATCCATGAGAGACAGATTGTGGCTGTATCGAACGCAGCCTTCTGCTTCACTTTTCTTCCAGGTGTCACATGCGTGCTGTGAATCGTTTTGGATGACTTGCATCTGTCACACCCCCACAGCCTGGCCAACCCAGGTTGTCATAAAGTCCACGCCATTCTGTGTCATCGATTCGTTTCCCATCTAGAAATGAACCCCATGTCACACGTATTGTTTCTAGATTGAACAGGAGTTGGCCAACATCTGCTGTAAATCATGCGCTCCCATTAACCAGAGGGATCTAGTCTGCCTCCTCCTTTCTCCCCCTCTCTTTGTTCTGGGTAAAGCCACTGTCTCGGCTTCATTTTTAGGATTTTTTTTTCTAACCTTCGCTGGCTAGGTCCTCCATCACTGTCTTCCCCGTGAGAGGGATGACTCTAGTTTGTAAACACAAAGATGTCAGGTACAACATTAAAACGTTTAACCAAGTGGAGGGGCACCCTGACCTCACACGCTTGCAAGCTTAGCGAGGTCAGGATGAGAAAATGGAGGTCACATAAAACACAAACACATACTGTTTTAAGACACTAAATGATGCCGTGGAGGAGGGAGCGTCAGACCCGACTAGGCTTATATTTAACCTCTTTATGTTTTCTCTTTAATTGGTTTAAAGGGTCACTTCACCCATTCCAAATAAAATCGTATTTTTTCACTTACAGCAAGCAATAATGTTTCACTTCTGATTTATTCACAATGAAATATATTTGTTAACATATTTTTATTATTATTAGTGGTGTTTATCTGGGTCGCTATTAGGAAGGAAAATAAAATGGACTCATATGAATGCAGAAATCACATAATAAAAAACACCCACTGAGTTAAATGTTCCAGATAAATAAATGAATCAGTGAAGTGACAATGCTGCTAAACTCTTTTAGTAGCTGTTAAACAGCATAAGCAGTCTGACACTGGTAAACAGGAATGAAATCTGGCTTCCAGCACTGCTAAGCATCATTCAGTGTATTTTTTTTAAAACCACAAAACAAAAGTGTTAAAAATGTCTGAGAAAATACAAGATTATGTAAGGACTCAACACTATAGCTTCATAAATATCTCACAATGCAATGCAGTAATGATGCACATAATAGACATTGCTGTACGTCAAGTTAGATGTAATGTATATACATCTTTAATTTATATCTTTGAGTGGATGTCCTTAATTTAATTGACATTTTTAAAATATTGGACATTGATTAGTTTATCTGAAATTAGATCGGGTTTCCATGGCAATCTAACACTTTTCCGATGCCTTTCCTTTTTCTTAGGTTTTCAGTAAGTGAGTCCTGGCTTTTGCCTTTATGAATAGTTCCCCCCCTCATAATAATTCTGTGTGGGGTACTTTTTTTTTTTTTTATAGATCATCCGCCTGGATAATTGAGTGAGGGTAACTGACAGGTGTCCGTACATAAGGAGCTGGAGTCTGATAGACCTCATCCACAGTGTTGGGAAGGTTACTTTTAAAATGTATTCCACTACAGATTACAGAATACATGCCCCAAAATGTATTTTGTAACGTATTCCATTGCATTACTCAATGAGAGTAACGTATTCTGAATACTTTGGATTACTTAATATATGATCATGCTTTTTTACAACTACATGAATGTACTATTGCTGTGTGATTTATTAGTATTACTGAAGGTTACTCGCCATACCAATAGCAACTAGATTTTTAAATCTTAATCTTAAAAATGAGTAACAGTAGGGTGGATATTAGGTAAGGCTGCACTTTTTGCAGTCATCTCATATAGAAAACTATTCCGCGTATATAAAACAGGTCTGTGGCTCCGAACCGTAGTAAAGGGACGTCTGGCTAATACGGGCTTGTAGCCGAAAACTAGCTTTACTTTGTTGTTTGGGTCAACTTTGCTAGCGAGAGACAGAGAGAGGCGTTGAAAGGCTGCTCCAGCAGAACTTATTGTTTCGGAGGAAAACACGAACACAGTGTACAGTCGAGTCTTAATAGGTTATTTACAGCTGGGCTCGTCAGGCACTCTTCTTGGCTGCAGTGGTTATTATTATATTTACATGCTTCCAGCTCCCGTTTCTGCTCGGTGACAAGTCGTACTTTTCAACTATCCTTTTTCTCCCTCGCTCGCTCACAGACACATAACAGGTACAGCAGTCCATTCTCCCTGCAGCACGGACTACACTGCCTGTGAGGCTACATTCTTTAGGGCTATGCCTGTAACACACTGCCTATTGCCTTCATATTAAATCATTAAAAAATTTTTTTATTCATGTCATTATCAGACGCGAGATTGAGACACGGGCATTTGAGTCTCTTAATGCGTGTTTTGTTTGGGTTTCCACCAGCGTGGAATTACCAAAAATAGAGAGGGCATAGCCTAACATATGAAACAGGAGAAGACCGCCGTGTAATCCCTTTATTTTAGCAAAGTAACTATTCTGAATACCACCCTTTTAAACGGTAACTGTAACGGAATACAGTTACTCATATTTTGTATTTTAAATACGTAACAGCGGTACATGTATTCCGTTACTCCCCAACACTGCTCATCCACTGCTTAATGGGGTGCATGACTAATATTATAGCCTGCTGTGTGGTATAGGAGTTTCTGCTGAAACAAATCCTATTGCTTCATTAAAATGCGACTATTGGGATTAATTAGCCAATATACGGGTCTGCATGTTGTATCCATAGCACTCTACCTTTTTATCCATATAAGGTAACTTCTGGCTTAAAATGCTAACATTCATCCAGCCATTGATTTTTTTGCACTTATCCAATTCAGGGTCCTAGCTGTCATAGGGAAAGACGCAGCGTATACCCTGGACAGGTGACCAGTCTATTGCAGGGCCAACACAGAGAGACAGACAACATTTCACACTCACATTTACACCTATGGCCAATTTAGAATAACCAGTTAACTTAGCAAACCAGAGCACCCAGAGAGGAGCTGCGTACGCATGGGGAGAACATGCAAACTCCTCGCAGAAAGGCCCCCCCAGCTGTCCGATGGATTCAAAGTCAGGATCTCGATGCTGATGCTTGTGCTGACACGTCAAAATGCAGGGTACAAAAAACTGGGTGAGGTTACAGTGACTTTGTCCAACAACATTGAGAGCAACATCCTCCTCTCTGCCCCTTAATGCTCTCTGGTCGCTATGGTAACACATAAATATTTCTTTCAAAATAAGACACGCGACTACAACACGGGAAAAGACCCAGGGAAACCGAGTCAATGATAAAAAACCTGAAAACTATAGATTTCACATCCCAGCCTCAACTCTCGTGGCCTGGTACCAAACAACTCACGGACCAGTACCGGTCCGTGGCCCGGGGCTTGGGGGCCGCTGGTTTAGTGGGTGGGAGTCGGGGGACTTTTATATACTAAAGATTAAACTAAAGATTGTTGCAAATGCTACAAGTTGTGTTATCTTTTTAATGTTAATGTTAAATGTTTCTGTTTTCTGAATCTTTGATAAACCAAAATATATTTTGTATTTGATTACAAAAAAAGAAGCCAAAAAAACAAAACAAACCCCCCCCCCCCCCCCCCCCAAAAAAAAACAAATAATAAAATGTTAAACAGAAAAAAAAGAGTCTAAATCCACAGCAGGTAATTTGTCTTTGGCTTTTCTCCTGTGCAGGAACAAATAAAACCTCTTTGTCAGTGTTAGAAATGCTTTTGTAGTTTTCTGAAAAATACTTACAAATCTGACAAAACTACTGTCCATAAATGTTTTGTATCTATTACACGTGTTTTGTTGGCATGTTTGGATCAGCCTGTGTAAAGGCTAATTTTAAAGAGGACTCCGGTCTTCCACATTATCAGCTCCCCTTGAGCCGACCTTGACATGAACACACTGAGCCTGAGGCGCTGTGCTGGGCTCCCCTCAGGCTCCCCTCCCCCATGGACTCTCTGCAGGTTGACTGCCTGTCTGAAAAAAAAAAGAAAAAAACATGTCCAGATACTTCCATTGTTCTGTGCTCTGATCTTCACACAGGTTGCTAAAACAAAGCCTACTTATTAATATTTATAGCCTCTCTGATGGGATGGGATCAATGGAGAGAGGTGAAAGAGAAGAGAGTGTGTCTGAATAATCATCATCCATCTACTTCCAGCTCTCTCTCACTCTTCTGCCTCTCTGAAGTGGAAGTGATGTTTAAGGGAGGAGTACGGCATGTGAGCAAGAGATGGAAATTTGATGCAATAGGGGAGAAGAATGGTTGCATGCATGTTCACACATACATGTCTATGTTTTGCCACTTTGACAGGAATGATACTGAGTAATTTTAACAGCATATTTTCTTTTATTAACAGGAAAATAAAGTGAAACAGCACTCACCTTTTGGCAATTTTCCTTCATAAATGTTACTGTGTCCTTATGCACAGACATCTGTTTGAAAACCCAAGCCTGTATTGCCTGGCTCTGTTGACTTTTATTTGCCCTAATTTCTTCTCTTTCCCAGCTGAAGATGTGTGGGAGTGTTCAGAGTGGATTTGCAACAGACTCCTGGTGTCTTCATTGGCAGGCCCAGCATGGTGGATCTTCCAGATAAAAGTCTGACAGCCTGGGACAGCCTGCTCTGCGTCTTCAGTAGACGGGCATGCTGCCCAGTGCTCAGTAAGCGAATTAGGTGGGCAGTATGCCCAACACTGCCCCTCTTGACTGACAGCGGCCCTGCCGAGCAGTCTTTAACTGCACAAGGAGAAAGTTATTAATCAGACACGTCTGCTTCTTCCAGCTTTTCCTGCAGAGGAGAATGGGGAGGAGGTGGAGGACGAGGGAGACCTGGCTTGGTGATGAATGCCCTCACTATTACGCATTTCAAAAGTCGAGTTTATCCATGAGGAATGGAGAAGCTTGTACACAGGCTGGGGGGAAATTGCCTTTTTCTCTGACCTGCAGCCAAGGGTGAGGAAGTGAATGGAAAGCGATATGAGAGTGTCTGCCCTCTGAGGTGATGAATACGGTGCAAATTAGAGGAAGAGGCCTTTTGATCTTGAGCACTTTGGCTTTTTCTATTCTTACCGCTCAAAATTGTTTTCTGTCTTTTGCTCCACAGCCCATTCCCTGCCTTTGTCTCTTTTTTCGGAATCTTTCTCTGCTTTTTTTTCCATTTTTTTTATCTTCTCCATCTCAGCTCCCTCCACGGTGCACGGGTTATGAGGGTGTGTGGGTTGACAGGTTGAGCTCTGGGAGGTCAGGAGAGCAAGGGCAGCATTTGCAGATTGTGGGACAGAAAGCTGAGACAGCACGGCCTTCAGTGAGAACACAGTGTGCAGCAAGAATCGCGAGGCCGTGCAGTCACAGAGAGCCGTGACCTTGAGCCGTGAGCAGAGAAGAAATTGACTCAAATCCATCGAGTCTGACACAGAAACACAGGCCTCCCTGCCCTCCAAATGTGTGCACACATAGACATATGGTATTTTGCTCAAAATGGATTAGACAGAACCCCTCATGAATTATTATGAAAGGCCTTTTTATTGCAGTGCACCACTGAGAGATAAACAAATTAGTGTTTTTATCATGTCTGCCTTTTATTGATATTCATGAGTGCCACATTTTGCTCGCAACAAAAGGTTTGGCTTGAATATTGATTATTAATTTCTGCACAGCCATCCAGTGGACTCCTGCTTTTATTCATGATTAATTCGAGCACATTGGGATCCATAATATTTAGTTTTATCCTGCAGGTGAATGGTATGTGCGTATCTCATATAAATGCTCTGAATAACATAGCAAATGATAAAATTACAGGAAATATCCAACACAAAGCCTGTGGGACATGAATCTTTGCATTGTACGTCAGAGGAAACCAGTTTAAATATATGTGATTCTAAATAGACTCCCCTATTGAACTGACACCAGTGCCAACCTGGGTAAAAACTTGGCTCTGTTGTAACCCCCCCCCCCCCCCCCCCCCGTTTTAACTGACATAGAACTGGGTGTTTATAGAGGAAACCCTTGAACTGTGTTTACAGAGTGGGTGCGCATATTAAATGGCCCTGCACTCTTCTTCTTGTTCTTCTTTTAAGAAGAAATAGCTCCTTTAAAGCTCATCCAAAAAAAATGAACATCTTCTATCCCCCACAAAGCTCTTGGCATGTTAAACTTTACACTGGGTGATGATCAACACCCACATAACTCTATTTAAAATTCTAGTCAAATGCCAAGGTTCACACCTGTCGATAACAGGTTGAAATGTGAAGCTAGTGCATTCTGTTATTTTATGGATGTCATTTGGTGCAGTCTGTCCTGGAACACGTATGCACCCCATGGCGAACATGTAAAAACTGTGGAAGACGTTGCCATAATGTGTTATCACACTCTTGTTTGAATTATTGCAAATCTGTCACCGGAAGAGCCTTTTATAACACAGCCAAACCTAATGGGAAATGATGTTTCACCTTCTGAACTTCCACTTCACTTTACTGTTCCAATTTTCCAATTCATGTTAGAAAATAACGACAAAAATGCAGCAAAGTATTTCACTTGAACATAAATAATACAATAATAATACAAGTGAAAAGACATATAACAAAAACGTGCCATAAAAACATCTAATAGGAGGTTTTCATGTCTACAGTCAGTTTCTACCCTTTGGGAACTTAATAGTGACCAAATCCCAGGGGATGCTGTCATGGAAGAGTGGTTTGGTGTTGATTGGAATTTTTTTCTCTTCCTGTATAGGAAGGGAGCCCCCCCTCCCGAGTGTCTATTGTACCTGTTTACAACCCTCACACCTGGTTGCTTCCCCTGAGTTTCATTTTCCCATCTGGGGATTTGCATCAGAAATTGGTGTTATTTGCAGTGAAGTGAATTTAAGATATTTTCACAACAAACATTGCCTCAGTTGCCTCACGGCTCTTTATATTGTTCGGTAAAGAACCTACAATAATACAGAGAAACCCCAAAAATCAGTAACATCAGAATAAAATACATTTATTTCAATGTTTAAGTAAAGGTAATGGTATATGTCAGCTAACACTGTTAACTATAAAAAAAGATTTGATGTTTTTTTTATCTTCAATGAAGTATTCACTGAAGGGTGGTCACCTGCTACTCTCCTCACATGTTTTAAATCTCAATTAGAAATCAGGGAAACCGACTAACCCTTATGAAGCACCATATTGTGCAACTACCTGGGATCTATCTACCTACCTACCTATCTACCTACCTATCTACCGATCTATCTGCCAGCCAGCCACCCAGCTGAGGACAGTTTTTACAGCCAGAAAGACTGACACACACATGAATGCTGCATTCAGTCCTCACAACAGGTGAAGAATTAAGGGACATTAAAAGCTTCTCTTCTTCAGACTTAAGAGATTATATTATTCTTTCAGCTGAGGTTTCACCTATATGGTTGAAGTCTGCCTTTTAGAATTGTGTTAATTGTGTTGATTTCAACTGTTTAGCAAACATTTAGGTTAGAAGGTTAAGCATAAAACAATATTACTGCCTCTAGACAAAATATTTATTCTTCTACAAGAAGTTCTCTAAAGTGCAAAAGGAACAATTGGCAAGAACCACCTTCAAAATGAATCACCACCTTTTACAGTTAAAGCATTTTCCTGATTTGATTATTATTGATCACTGTTTGCTGTTGTAGTAATGGAAATGGAAGGCTGGTGTGTGGGTGCACTGATTTGCAGTCTCGTATATTTTGCCACCAGTAATACTTTAGCTGACACCAACAGCTCTGTTTCTATCTAAATATGTGTCTACAGTGCGAGTTGGCTCATGCTGTGGCACATAGAGCAAATTCCCTACAGTGGCATATGTTTTAACTCAGAAGAGCCTAGCCGTGCAGGCAGTCGCTGCTCACTTGTGGATAGGCCGCAGTGAGATTATACATCAGTCTTCTTGAGGCTGAACCAGTGGTAATGATGGATATATTGTCTTAAAGAGCAGCTTCCAGTCATCGCAGAGTGAGTGCGTGTTTTTTTTCCTTCCTCTGTTATTCTCTAACTACACTCGTAGCAGTGAGAAATGATGTTCAGTCAGCCTCTCTGCAGGGTGACCACTTTCCTGGGAGATGCTGCTCATTTGCTGAATTGCTTATGAATATATGTGCAGAGACAATTGGAGGTTGATGATGATTTATGGTCAGCTGGGAAGCTGCAGCTGTGAAACTACACATGCAAGAAAGTATATGAAGATGCAACAGATTCCCACATTGACTTTGCACTTATGTGCATAATGACTCTAAGCTCTCTTCCTGTGATTTTTATCTCTGTAATGCTATCTTTGTAGTTATCAAAGTGATGGCATGCAGTATAATTAGTTTCAAACTGCTATGAAGTCCTCAGAGTAAAAGTTTTTAGTAAGACATGCACATATGCGACCTGAATGAAAATAGATTCACACTCACATCTGTCTGCTGAGTACAAAGCTGCAGCCAGCAAATGGTAAGCTTAGCAGACAGACTGGAAATGGAAAAATATCAAGCTAAGGTTTGTTCAAACAGCCCTTATTGAGGCTTCAGGGAGTTGCTGCTCTTGGCCAAGAAATGGTGTAGAACATAACTCCATGTAAAGAGTTTTGTTTTTCTTCAACTTAAACAAACAATTCAGTGGGATTTAGACGTACCAGTAGGAATATTTTTAAAATGTGGACAGAGTCCAGCTTTTTATAGGCTAAACTTCACCTGCACTTCACAGCAGCTGAAAAAATATGTTTTTCAATCTTTTTGCTTTCATTTCAAAAGATGTGAAACCCCTCCTTTCAGTATATCACTGTTGTAATGCAGCTGAGCATTACCGATGATCACCTGATCTCTGCTCTCACCTTGTCTGTAGAGAACAAAGAAATGAACAAACCCGTGCTGCTTTCAGTTTTGCTGACTTATGTTCAAATAATATCGCTCCAAAAAGCGCTCCATACATCACCAAAATGAATTTTGTCTCATCAGCAGCAGAAATTTCCAACCATTCATCTGTGTGAGTTATGGCCTCTAGATGTGGCTCTCTGCCACCTAAACCTTAACCTCACTTGTGTGTCTTAAACCTACCATGCACTTTTGGTTTTGCGCGCCTGAGCGTGTGGTGTACTGACACATCCATTGGGACAACAGACATAAGGTTAAAGCAATTCACCATGGATGAAAACTGGAGCCTGCTTTGGCAATGCTGAAGAATGGGCAGTGACAAGCATGGAGACCAGATGGTAGTGAATCTGTAATTATAATTCTCTGGTGCAAAATGAGGCACTGGTGGAATGAAAGCTCACAGCAGCTACAAATATCCTACTTGCAAAAATCTTTCTTTGGAAATGGCTGAGTGGTCGTCCTTTAAGATACAGGTTTCTTGTCATTAATGACGGCTGTAGAGTTAAAACGTTGATGAAAGGTCCTTTAATACCATCAGACTATAGCAATGTTGACGCTGGTGACAGTGTCTTCATGGAATGGTAATTACCTGCCTAATCAAAAACAGAATGAATACTGACGAAGACAGTTGGACTGAATTTAAATAGGATGCGCCTATAATGGCTCCCAAAAGGGGAGCAAGGTCTGTGCTTGCCCCAGAGGGACTAACCTGTGATTTAGCCTCCTTACTTTTGTATGTGACAGGGTGGCATTGTGGCATCGCCTACCCCTCCCCTGTGACCCTGAATGCTCCCTCTTCCGTAGGAGGGTGCATAATTATCTAATTAAATGGTGAGACAACAGCCCCAGCATACCTCATTAAAGACATTGCTCCATCAGCTCCTGCCTCTCCATTTCTTTTAAAAGGCACTCCTCATCCTGGCAGGAAAGGTCAGACCGATAAGTTGGACACAGTTGTCTATTCTATCCTGGCATTCTTCCTGGCATTCAGACTAAATTAGATGAGTTATTTTATCACTTTATAGACCTAAAGCTGGGGTAGGAAACACACAAAATATATAATGACCTTTTAGCATATTATGATTTAAGTGGTCTGAGAGTGAACTAGACTCCTGCACCTTCTTTTAGGTGGATAAAATCGAATCAGTAATGGGAGACTTTGGCCGATCACAGGTCTTTTCAGGCACGACCAGGTGAGTATTATAGATTATGCATAAACCCAAGCAGTTCTAAGAAGTCGAAAGCTTTCTACCTTTGCTATTCTTCTTACATATAACATTTTTTTACAATGATGGCTGGAGAACCAGTGCACTTGTCATCTGTTCTAAAGATAGTGTCAAAATTCAACTTTGAAAAAAAAAAAAAAAAATTCGAACCTGAATTCAAAATACTTTCTTCACAAGGAACTCTGACATTATATCTTTTACACAGAAGTAAAGCACTGAGATGTTTGTTAGAAGCGCATTAAGAATATTAAAAGAGAATTGTTACCAACAACAGCAGCATAAAAGGTTTAGTCTGACAGTGGTCAGTCAAGCAGTGGCTGCTCTTCTGTCCAATTTCACATCTTATCAAGGTTATTATCGTTAACGAAAACTAACGAAATAACAAAAACTAGAAGTGAAAAAACATTTTCGTTAACGGAAATAAAAATAAAAACAAGACTTTGCAAAAAAGGGAAAACTAACTAAAACTGTGATGAGTGTTCACAAAACTAAAATTAACTGAATTTATAGCGAAAATGTGTTTAGTTTTCATTGATGAGTGTGTGTCATACAATAGTCTAGGGTGAAAATGAAGTGTAGCTTCCAGGTTTTTTTCTTGCTGTGTCTCATTATGCCAGCAGGTGGTACGTTAGTCGAGTCGTCTGTGTCGCTGCTCCGTCCCACGCAGAATCACGTCAGCAAAAGTCGGGAGAAATCGCCAGAGTCCAATTTCGGATTACTTTGAATATGACTGTGTTTTAGATAAAGCAAGTGTGTTGTAGTGGAAAGAGACAAATTATGCGGGACATTTCTAAAGGGAAAAAAATCCCACAAACCTTAAAGTGCATTTGAAAAGCTCGCACAAGAAGGCTAACCTAGCTTACCTTGTGAAGGTAAGGGAGCACGCCCAACCCTCATCCCCAGAAACAGAAGCTAACCCCATGCAAGGCAGCGTGATGCATCCCGAGACAACTCCACAAAAAACATTAATGCAGTGCTTCCTACAGGGACCCGATGGCTGCTGGTTGGTCAATTCGCAGGAACATCACAAGCGAGAGGAAGCGTTGGTGAATATGTTTATTGAGACTGGGATATCTACACAACTGTGTGAGTCAATTGCTTTCAAAAAGTTTATCAATTCACCTGAACCAAAATTACGAACACCCGGTGCTGCAAGAGTTAATAGTCTCATTGGGGCCAAGATATATATTTTATAGTTGCCTGGTATCAATGGTTGTTCATCTGCTAATTTTTTATTAATTTTTTTAAAGAACCCATAGGTGGGAATGTGAGTTGTCTGTCTCTGCGTGTTAGCCCTGGGACAGACTAGTGACCTTTCCAGGGTGCAGGGTATGGTAGCTGGAATAGCAACATACCCAAGGATAAGCAGAAGAGCATGACTGATATGATGAAACTGGGATTTTGTTACACTTAATTATTGCAAACACAACTAAAACTATAACTCAAACTATTTCGCTTCCAGCACCGTTTCGAGCTGGCAGCCAGTATCAGCAGCTCCGACCTCTATAGTTATTTTTATTTAATTAAATAACTGTAACAGTACATTCTGTATGTAGTAACCATTGTCCTTAATGTAAATATGTAAGAAAAATTGTGTATGTTTCTGTTCTGTGTACTGTTTGTTTGTATATGTGTCTTTTTGGCTGCTGTTACAACCAAATTTCGCCTTGTGGGACAATTAAAGGATTATTCTATTCTATTCTATTCTAATCAAAACTAAACTGAAACTAAGGATTTTCAAAAAAATAAAAACTAAACTAAACTAGCAAACAAATGGTAAAAACAAATTAAAACTGATATAAAATTGAAAATCTGAATGTCAAAACTAAATAAAAATAAAAACTAATGAAAACTGCAAAACGATTAAAACCCTGCATCCTATTCCTCGGGACATACCTCCTTATGTATATTTTATAATTTTGTTTATATGTAACTAACTCATGTTCAACTCAATTCAGGAACAAATGAGAAACAAAGTAAGTGTCTCAGTCTAGAAAAAGTTATAAAACCATTTCTAAAGCTGTGGGACTCCAGTGAACCACATTGAGAGGTATTATTCACAAATGTTGAAAACATTGAACAATGGTGAACTTCACCAGGTGAGGCTGGCAGACTAAAATTACCTCAAGAGCTCAGTGACGAGTCATCCAAGAGATCACAAAAGACCCCAGAACAACAGCCAAAGAATTTAAAAAAGGCCCCACTTGCCTCAGGGAAGGTCAGTGTTCATGACTCTACCATAAGAAAGAGACTGGGCAAAAATGGCCTGCAAGGCAGACTTCCAAGACATAAACCACTGCTGAGCAAAGGGAACTCAAATGCTCGTCTCAGTTTTGCCAGAAAACATCTTGACAATCCCGAAGACTTTCTGGGAAAATACTCTGGACTAACAAGACAAAAGTTGAACTCTTTGAAAGGTGTGCGTCCCATTGCATCTGGTGTAAAAGTAACACAGCATTTCAGAAAAGGAAATTCTCACCAACAGTAAATATGGTGGTGGTACTGTGATGGTCTGGGGCTGTTTTGCTGCCTCAGGACCTTGAAGACTTGCTGTGGTAAATGGAACCAGGAATTCTGCTGTCTACCAAAGCATCTTCTAGGAATCTGTTCATGACCGCGCACGTGGGTTCTGCTGCAGGCCAATAATCAACAACATCAGCAAGTCCACCTGCAAATGGTTTAAGTATAACAAAATGAAGACTTTGGAGTGTCCCAGTCAAAGTACTCCCATCAATCCAATTGAGATGCTGTGGCATGACCTAAAAAACCCTCCAGTGTGGCCAAATTACAGCAATTCTGGAAAGATGAGTGGGCTGTAAAAATACTGCTATAAATACTCAATTCAATTCAATTTTATTTATATAGCGCCAAATCACAACAAAAGTCGCCTCAAGGCACTTCATAGATACAGAGAAATTACCACTTATCACAAATGCTTGATTGCAGTTGTTGCTTCTAAGGGTGGCCCAACCAGTTAGGTTTAGGGGACAATCACTTTTTCATGTGGACCCATGTAGGTTTGAAGTTGTTTTCTCCATAATCATAAAAATGTTCATTTAGAAGCTCTATTTTATGTTTACGTGTGCCATCTTTGTCAAAAATTTAAATGATATTTAAATGCCCAATTTGTTTGGAGTAAAGAGGTTCATTCAGGAAGTAAGAGATCTGGTGTGATTTGTAAGTAACCTGGGCGAGCAGTTTGAAATCTTGCGTGAAAACAGATCTCAATATGAACTATTTTTAGGTGTGTGCATGGATTGGAAAGAAGAGAGCTGCAGGAGGAACACTGCACATTTTTGTTTTACCCCTGTCATTGATTTCTGTCTAGTTCAGCTATAAGGCTGCACATAATTTCCTTTTTTGTTTTTGGTGAGCATTTTGTTCTTATTGATCATACAACCTGTAAACAAGTAAAACAATGTAGCTGCATATAGACCAAATGCCGGCAACTAGCCCAGACATTGCTACCATTGGTAATAAAATGAACTGCTTGGCAGGATAATACACAGAACAGTAGTGCTGGAAAGATTGTTGAGCGGTGTGCTGCTTTTTTTCCTCCTTTTTTTGTATTAATGAGGCATGCACCATTGAATAATTTCAGCAGATAAATGAGCCAGGTTTGAGCTGATTATAAATGAGGCTAGTTGAGCAAAAGGTTCCCAAGGAGCTTTGCTCAGTGCTCAGAGTATAGTAAAAATAATTAACTCACAGCTAACACTATCTCTGATGCATAATAAGATAATTCAGGCGTATGTGTTTTAATATGACATTTTTAGAAGTTGTTTTTGGCATTTTATACATATTAAATATTTGACATATACAATGATAAACAGATTTTTTGTTTTTTAAAATAAGATGTCTTCATTACCACATGGAAAAAAAAATGTTGCATTTTCTAATTTTAAAAAAGTTCACACCTTGAAAATGTTGGCTTACAATGATCAGTACACTGCTCTAGTAAATCCTTTGCAAATTTGTGAGCTACTGCGAGAAAGCATGAACGCTTGTGCACCAGTATGGATATTATTATTTTCTTATTGGGTTACAAATGTGTCATATCCATTTTCAGAGTTTGCAGTCTGCATGTCTTTCTCCGTCTAGCTCCTCATGCTAAATGTAACCTTTCAGACAGCAATTTATTTCTTGCCTCCTTTCTCATAATTTCCTCCCACATACACACTTTTTTTAATAAATATTGCAGAGGACGGATGTCGAGGGGTAACATATGTCCTATCTGAAATGTTGGTGACACCTTCAGTGCAGCGAGTCTGCTATTGACAGAGCAGTCAGATAGTCGGCTCTGCATATGTAGGCACAAAGGATCAGTTCACTCATGCAGGCATTGCTTGTGCTTGAGCGACAGAGAGAAAAAAGATATTTCAGTCCTGGATTGAGAAAGACCACATAACCAGTCATAAATATCAAATACTCAGCTTGATGTCCAGTCTACTCATAATCTGGACTCCATAGATTTTGTATCAACTTGCAAAGGAGCCGCTTGAATTTTTCCTTTGGGTCTTTGGGGAACACAAATAATCTTATGTGAGTGACAGCTTGAGAGAGTGGAGACCGATAACCACACTTTTGCTTCACGTTTTGCTTCATGGGGATGTATCTGGGGTCAAAGACAGAGAATGAGAAAAATAATCATGTGTCTCTCTCATGGCATCCGTAGGCTGGACATGCAGCACAAGAATAGTTTCATACAGTGTTATTATTAGGTGAACCTCTCCTTCGCTTTCCTACTTAGAAAGTTAGAATATGCTGATGCAGCAATTAAGCAATCTTTCTGCCTTGACAGATCTTATAAGTGACATCCAATAAGAGCCCCATTCAATGCTGCCACTTTGTTACGATTCCTGCACTTGTCCAGAAAATAAATTAAGTTACTCGAGCCCCAGGTAAATTGGCTAAATCCATATCAGTTACTCCACAACCTCTTCGAAGCTGGAATAATAAATATCCTGTGGCTACACACTAAATGCCCAAACTAAGACTTAAAGCTGACTTTATGTGAGTGATTTTGTTTATGTATTTTCCCCTGATGTAGATGGATGATTGGGGCTTTGCTGCTTTAGTCTATGAATAATTCATTACAATGAGAGTTGGTTTCAGAAGTTGGCTCCTTTGCAGCAATAATGGCTTGGGACATTGCGGGGAATATAGTGTTATCTAATTAGACTCAGACGCCGTGGTCAGTGCATGTGGTTGTTCAAGCAATAATAATCAGCCAAATGCAGTGCATGTGTTTTCAGGCCAGTGCAAAGAGCTGCTCCAGTCAACCAAACATCAATTTATAAGACTGACAAGGTCACACCTTGCATGGCTTTGAGGTATATAAATCATATAAGCAGTTTAACCGACGCTTGTAAAGTGACAGCTTTTTAGCCCGATTTTCATTTGTCCAGCACAATTTCTGAACAACTTTATTTAATTAACTGTGTCTACTAATTTTTTTCTCTTTGTTTCAGTATGACTGTATAATTAATACATTTGGGTCTTTTATTGTTTATGTAGAGCTCTAGGAAACCATGACTACCACTTTTTTTAAAACTCACTTTAAATTTCAGGGATTAGATTTTAAATTAAGTAATAGAGTAGTCATGTGTAGGTTAGGCCACATCTACGTGAGATACAGATATGAAAACAATTTCCCAGTGATTCCATACAGGGAGCTCAAACATGTATCGCCTCTGAACCTGCTGCTGGACAGAATGCAGATGGATGCATAAAAAGGACGCGTAAAGGCCAATAGAGGGAGCCCAATAGCTATTTGTCCTCCTGCTGAGACAAAACAAGTGGGCACCACTGCACTTTGTTTACGTGCAAAATGTTTAATTAATTAATAGAAGCGTAATTAATAAAAAATAAGATGAGGGTAGGAGCTAATAGATGGTCAAGTCTAGCTTTTCAGAAGTGATTTATACAACTGAGGCTCAAATAAACGAACTAGAATATGTTTGGTGGACTTTGCATTGAGGAACCAAATCCGAGTGGAGAGCTTTGAAAAACCTGTTCCAGCAGATGGGTGATGAGAGGCGTGGAGTCTGACACAGCTGTGATCTGTCATTTTTTTTTTTTCAAGGTGTTTCAGGTTTCAGAGTTTCAAGAGGTTTTCAGTCAGCTACAAGAACCTGTCAGCTGGTTTGCTTCAGCGCCAGAAAAAGAGACCGAGTGTCTCAGGGGGCCAACACGCTTTTCTATTACTTCACAGCCTTTGCAGCAGTGGTTATCCCACAATGCCGTCATGCTCTGCTGATGTCCTCGACTCCAGTACACAGAAGTCAGAAGGTGACTCTTTAAACATGCTCTAAAGATTACTGACACTGTATGCTGTTGTCACAGGCGATTTGGAGATGATGACACTCTATTTTATCCGTTATGGGAAGCAGGTTTTATAGGCAATATCTACAGTATCTATATTTAAATAATATTGGAAAAATCTTTATAACAAATGTTAAAAGGTACTTTGTCTAAGTGTTACTTTTGTAGTGATTTGACCATCTGGCTGGGGATGAGTGATGGATTTAATTAAGGTGAAGATTTATATTTTTCATGTAACGAGTTGCTGTTTTTAGCCTAGCTCTGAGGCCACAAATGTCTGCTGTTAAACTCCAAACAGCACTGTTGTTTCAGTTTGAAGGGCTCAGGAATATTACTACAATAAATATTTGATGAAAGAGGAAGTTCTATCGATTCATTACACTGTGAGTAATATGTGTATGTGTTCATTAGGCTGCCTCTGAGTATCCGTGTTTAATATTCTTTGTTTACAGAGCTGGGTCACATATGGGGAAACACATGAATATGGAGCAGGTAGCCTGCACTCGTCTCTGAGCTGTGCACAGATGCTCATCGTGAATTCTGCACACATACACATGTGCGCTCACACACATACTGTACATACAGAGACTGAGCTCAGGGACATGTACACGCACGCACGTGCACGCTCCTTTTCTTCTAATCAAAACTATCAAAGCAGGTTGGGTACATGCATACATTTTCATGAGTGACAGAGAGATTTGGCTGTTATCTGTTATTGGTTCCTAGTAAAATAAAACCTTATTGCGTCTCTGGTGCAGGAGTCCGGTTATAATCTTGGACATCACCTCCTGACTCATACAAAGGCAGCTTCTGGGTGGGGGGAAGCAACATGAAGAAGGCGATGAACACAGGGGAGGTGAGTGTCTTTCTGTGTGTGCTTTTCTGCATCCCTGAGTGTCTGTATGCATGTGTGTACAGCTGTGGCTTGAAAGAGAAAGAGGAGGGTAAGTCTGTACCAAGAGAGCGATGTGGGCTCTGCCCCGCAGCATTTGGCACAAAGGGCCTACTCCTATTATGCATGCTGGTGGTATCTGTGAGAGATAAGGTTTGGTCCTGGGAGATAAGGTCACATTCTGCTAATGAAACACATGCTTAAGGTTTGTATGGAAACCTCCCCTTTCAACTTCTCATTTTTTATTTTGAAGCATTTCATTCCCTCCCTGATATTACTTCAATATCATCCGCCCCTCCTGTCTTTGCATTTATATGAATAGCTTGACTGGCAGCATTTAATCATATCAGATCATTCACCTGCAACCATAACCTTCAACATTTGCTTGAATGACATTTAAAATCATCCAAGGACGTATAAAAGTGATGCTAAGTTAATTAGAACCAGTACTCTGAAATACTGCAGCAGTGCCAGAGAGCTACTCTGCTGTAGCATAGCTGGTTCTTTGTTTATATCCCTGTGCTTTGAGTGTAGCTGGGAGGCATGGCAAGTTGAATTCACTCAGGTGATGGGTTTAGTGTGAGCGGATATGGAGTGGGAGCTCTCTCCTCCCTGCTGACTCTCCCAGCCGGCTCTGGCATTAAGGCAGCCCAGACGACGGCATGACAGCTGTTTCCTATGACTAGGGGAAAAACACAGTGATTCACTTCCTCAGTTGGCCTCATTTGGGAAGAGATGGAGTGTGGCCAAAATTCTCTCTTCTCTGGCGCTGAGACGTGGACAGTAGAAAAAGGTCATCGACAGAGAGGAGAATGGAAGAGAAGGCCAGTTTCAAATGAGACAACCAATATTTCAGCTGCAAATGCGTTTTAACCTTTTTCTATGAACTATCATGCCCCACCCCACACCCCCACCACCACACACACCCACCCACACTCGGAAAAGGCAAACTATTTGTTTAATATGTGGTAACAGAATGAGAGTTTTTGACTAGCCCATATTTGTATGCTTATAAAGAAAAGAAATAGAGCCAACTACAAATTGTTCCCATTTTCTTTGATAGTTGATGCTTTATATATATTACTCGCGAGTTATTCTATTTATCTAATAAAACATAAATGACAGTATTAGACAAGTGAGTCTTATAAGACACAATAAAAGTTGAAAATGTATTTTCTCTATTTATTTTACACATAAGCTAATCTATAAAAATTTAAATAACAAGTTATGTGAGAAATGTTAAAAACTGGCAGACGCTGCTCTCTCTTTTTAGAAATCACATAATTCACATAAATGTTTTGTTGGAACTGCGTTGCCAACTGGAAGCTTACTTTTAACATAATGTAAAACTGATTGATTCACTATAAGATATTTGGCAGTATCCACTTGCAAAGCAATATACGAGTATAACACATTTTCACATTTTTTTATTGTTATGATTAATAAACAGTGATTATGACTATTTAGCTGACACTTCATTTGTTATCTAAACCTGTAACCATTCTGATATAAAATATATGCTCACTGGACACGTGTAATTCTGGGCTTACACTGTGCGATTTTTGGCCCATTTTGAGCCTATTTTTGAGTCGTTTTGGCCTTCATTGTGCGTCGTGCATCGTGTAGTATACGTAGGGTAACGAGAAGCGATTATCACTTCACGACCAGCTCCCGATCATCAATCGCTTGGTGTTTGAAATCCTCGCAACCGTCGTGAGGGTGTCACCGCAGTTTCTCACACTGCGCACGCGCAAACACAAATGTCAGCGAAATAGACGGCGTGGCACGGCAGTGCAGCGTGTGATCGGGACACAAGCGATGGAGGCACAACTTGTAGAACTATGGCAAGCTCATCCGGGCCTTTTCGATGTGGCCTCACAAAATTATCACGACCACAACAACCGTGAAAATAGTTGGATCTACATTGCTGCTCAATCACAGCTGCCTGATGAATGTTTTTCATTAGCAATTTAGCAAAGTTGATGGTGGTGGTGTGCGTGTCTGTGTGAGTGAAAGACGGAAAGGGAGAGCGAGCAACAGAATTTCTGTTATAACCTTCATTTTATGGAGTGTGAGCACTCAGGTCACATCAGAGCATCGGGCCGTATAGTGTGAGACCCTGAATCGTGACCTACGAACTTCTAACCCCTGCGAGTCAATCGTACAGTTTGAGCAGGAGCTGAATCGCGCGACTGAAAAAATCGCACAGTGTAAGCCCAGCATAAACCTGCTCAACTGCTCATTAATGAAAATATCTAGTCAGACACATGGCAGCAACTCAATCCACGTAGACATGGTTAGGATCACCTGCTGAAGTTTAACCTAAGCATCAGAATGGGGAAGAAAGGCAGTCTAAGTGACTTTGAACAGAACAATGTTGTTGGTGCCAGATTAGCATTAGCAGAGCATTTCAGAATCTGCTTGAAACCACCTCTCATTGTAATGATCTGCTTTGATTTTCCCTGTACATCCCTCTCTAGTAGAGCTGGGCGATATATCGAGTTTTTAAATATATCGATATATTTTTACACGAGATATGACAATATTGTTTATATCAATATAGTCTATGTTATAATTATACTTGTGGAGCCGCAAGTTTGCCTCTCTTTCGTCCACTTTTGTGTCTACGCTGCCTCGCCTCTCTCCTTCACTGACTGAACACAACTCCCCCTCCCCCATCGCTTCACCTGCAGGCAGCGACAGGACGGACACGGCAGCTATCAAAGAGGAGCTGGTCAGTAAAAAGAAAACATTTGGAAATTACTATTTTAGTGCTGTCAGCGTGACTTTAACGCCATAACTGCATCAATGGGGCAAATCTCTGTTAACGAGTTACCGCGGATCGCCTGTGCGTGGGGCTGGACGGCGTCAACGCGTTAACGAGCTAACCGTGCTAACGCGTTGACGTCTGCAATCCTTTAATTTTCTCAAAAATCGACAGTGTGCCTTATGTATGAATTCTGGTTGAGCTTACTGAACGCGAACCGATTTTATGTGGTACACAGCGCTCAGAAACCTTTCAAAAAAAGTTTTGGTACGACTTTGGTAAGCTACAAAGCTGCACTGCTTGATGGATTGTTGGAGCATTACGGCTACCGAGGAGCCTCGCGGAGTGATACGTACTGTGCTTCAATGTAATATTACCATATTGTGTGTGTTTAAGGACCACAAATGGCACCTGTTAAGAGACATGGTTACAAAGAGGATTTCAAACTCCAGGCTGTCAGTCACACAGTAGAACAGAGCAGCTGTGAAATCTGTCTGTCTTTGTTATTATGCTCAGCGTCTTTTAGGTTACATTTTGACTGCACAATTGTGAGCTTTTTGTTATGCACAAAAACAACATTGTTTTATTTTATTTATGGAGCATTATTATTTAATAAATGCTGATAATTTATTTCTGAGTATTTTTTTCTTGTACATCTACACTGTATGTTAATAAAAGTGCCTGTGTGAGTTTTGGGACGCAGTTCTCTTTTTGTTCTTACTTTATGGCTTTAAAAAATATCGATATATATATCGTATATCGCCATCCAGCTAAAGCATATCGAGATATGAATTGGGTCATATCGCCCAGTCCTACTCTAGGGTTTCCAGAGAATGAAACAAAAAAATATCTAGTGAGCAGTAGTTCTTTGGGTGAAAATGCCTTTAAATTATCCTTTTATTAGGCCATTTAATTGAATCTTGTATTCAGTTATTCAGACTCACATAACTAAATTAATCATGATGGAGAAAAACAACCCAATAACAAATTCAAATGAACACAGCTAAAATACATTAATTTGCCAATTATTTTACAAGATTGATGGATTGATGGATAAACTTAAATATTAATCAAAGAAAAATACAAACACAATTTATTTAATTTCTGTGAGCTGCACTAATGTGTTCCCATTTGTTTTCTGTAAACAGTATACAAACAGATTCCACATATTTTAGATTATCTTGCTTTTTTGTCAGTTATTAAAAAACCGTTGCTGACAATGGCAGCAAATTAGGGCATTACAATTTTTTTTTAAATTTGCTTTCAGCCATCCTGAAGAACATTTGGTTTATTGTCTTCACTGCTTTCTGCCTTTCATGAGGGAAAAATAAGTCAGGTGATTTCGTTTTTCTGGTTAACAAAATGCATCTTACAGTAAAGCCTAATATTGGGTATAGTTTTTCAAGTATGAATAGCTTGCTGTACAGTATACGCTGCAGTAAGATGAATCATTTCAGTGTCCTTCTTTAGATGCAACATATAACACTTTTATTATGATAAAAGGAAGTTTAACCAGAGCTTCACACACACCCTCATAACTACTGAGCATTTCAGACAGTAATACCGTGTCCTTGCATCCAGACATTAGCATTTATCCTGCTGTCTGGGGTATTGATTCATCAAGTGAAATCTCATGCTGATAGTCACCTTCGTTTTGCAAGTGCTGTGAAGACTCTTGAAATGCCTGAGCACTGTGCTTCGCACCAGCTCACTATCTAAATGAAATCTTGTAGTTAATGCAGGTTGTACAATAAGGATGCAATAGATGGTCTACGGGATATATTTTATATTCATTCAAGAGAAATTTTGTTTTCACAATATGTGTGAGCTGTAAAAGCAAGTGAGACAGCAAATGGGCCAAAGTCAATTGCGCATGAACTTCTCAATACTTGAAAAAAGACATCTATCTAAAAATCATAATTTAAAATCTTTTAACAAATGAATCATAAGAAATCCTTTGTAACTTGTCATGCACTTTAAATCACTGGTATAAGTGATCTCTGTTGTACAATCAATATTTCTCCCATGCTTCTTCAAACATCGATCCACTCCTCTGAGATTTAATTAGTTCCTGAATATGCTCAGTGCAACATGAATATCGTGGTATAGCTATCGAGCAGTCCAGTGATCTATACTGCAGTTGTCCAGGGATCAATTACGAATGTTGTAATTTGCTATTGATGTAATTGATGCATTTGTCCAATTATACTGGAGACAGTCGTCAGCCCTTTTTACTTTGCAGCTCAATAAGCAGCCCATCAGTGGTGCATCCTCAGGAGGAACAATAAGCCGACTGTCCGCCCACCTCTGATTTACATCACTGATGGGATGGATTACTAATCTGACCTGGGGATTTGTCTGTGTGGAAAGAAAATACTATCTGCCCAAAACAAACAAACAGTAGATTAAAAAAAAACAAAAAACAAAAAAAAAGCATTAGACTCTAGCAAAAGCAATAGACTCTTAAAAAATTATAACATATTTTTTGTTTTGTTATTATCCAGGTTTTCCAAGTATCACTAAATTTCGACATCACAAATTGTTTACCATTGATACACTGATTATCAGTAGTACTGTACAAAAGATTTGAGCCACGCCTATTTAGTTCTTTAGGCCTTGGCTTCCTGCTGTTACATTCTCTGTCATGATGATCCCACACTTCTTCAGTAATATTACGGTCCAGGCTCTGGGGGAGGCCAATCCATGACTGATGCTTTGGCGGGGAGTTTGGGATCAGTGTCCTGCTTAAAAATGAAGCTGTGCCAATCAGATTCTTTCCAAATGGTGGTTGGTGGATCAAAATCTGACTATACTTTTCTGTGTTCATAAGTCCATCAATTTTGACAAGATCCCTTAAATCAGTGGCCACAGTACAGTCCCAAATCAAGACAGATCCTGCACTGTGTTTTGCAGATGGCTCCAAAATGTTTAAAAATTATGTGTTTTTGTGACAGGATGCTAGTAACAAAGACACAAGTGGCTACATTTAAAAAGTTTTTAATTTTTTTTGTTGCTAAAATGTCTGTTATATGTAGACACAACACTGCCTTTTTATTCTTGAATGATTCAGTGTTAAGTGGTTACAAAAAAGGTCAAGAGCAAGGACTGGACCAATAATGAGTAAAAAAAGGAAGTCCAAAGAAAAACTATGAAGGACCTTCGGAAAGCCTTGAGAACTATTGCTCAACACCGCTTGAGCATTAAGAGAAAGTCTGGCTCTTCAAAAGCAAAACATAAATTACAGATGGCTGAAGACTTTTGCAGAGCACTGTATATGGGCTTATTCAGAAAATAGCTGATAACTTCTAATCTAAGATTAACACTTTGATTGTAAGCAAAGGTTCATAAAGAGAGATTTATGATTACCGATAGCTGAAAATCCATCCTTTCATTCAATTCACAGTGGCCTTTAAAGAACACCTTATCCCATGAGCCCTTGATGTTAGGTGCTGAATATAAATGACCTGACAAAAGTGGTCACAAGAGAAATTTTAGGAGTCCACAGCTAGTCATGTGGAGTAGGACAGAGGCTGACAGACATTGTGAATGTAGAATAACAATGGCTGGGTTCTTGCCACACATGATAGTTCCTCCTTTTTTTTGAAATAATGCTTGCTTTTTGTACATAATCCATAATAAATAAATAAATAAATAAATAAATAAAATAAGGCGAATAGACAAAGATCTAAAAACATCCTATTTTACTGTGGTTTATTCTGTTCAACTCACAGGATGAGCTCATAATAAAGTCTGTCCCTTACGCCTCTTTCTCCACTCTGCTGCCACAAAATCACAATTACCAAACTAATTTTGTGAGGTACAATTGTCTCTGTTCATTCCATAGCTATGCAAAGCAAGAAAACAATTGTGTAAGCTATTGTATGCTACTAAGCATACCATCCAATCAGAATGCAGAAGCATTACTGGTATTTTTCTATAGGCAGAAAAAAGTCAAATCTTTATTGTGTGCATCCCTATAGCTGCCCCAGGCTGCTCATCCGAACAGCTTCAGGCACAAAGCACTACAGTTCCTTGGATCCACAGAGTGCTGAAATTATTATTATGTGGAATTCCAATATTGTGGGGAATTGTATATTTAAAGCACTAATTTCTAGTCTGCAGATTAGATCAGATTTATTTATTAATTTATTTTTAAAAAAGAGGATTGTTTCAACTCTTGCCAGACTTCTAAGTTAAAAAAAGGCCTTCTGTGCCTTTGTCCGATCAATGTCTTGCAGTTTTAAGACCCCAGTATTGATTGTACTTATATACAATATGCCTGAATAGGATCTCTATCTTCACCACTTAAGGACATGGTTTCTCATTTGCGCTATGTACATACAATATGAATCTGTCTTTATAATTAGCTGAATCAATCTGATTAAAAGCGAAAGCGTGTTTTCCTTTCTTGTAGGCAGTAATTGCATGTGTAACACTAATTAACAATGCTTCCAGGGTCAACAAGACAAAAAAAAATCGCTAATATATTAACACAATTTAAATTTGAATTTCGTTGAACAGCCACGAGAGGAATGTAAAATTCAATGCATATTTACTACTTTAATTACATCTAGTCAAACTTCTCCCCCAACACTGCTAGTATACCAGCCATGCCCCGAATGAACCAGCCTATTGTTATCCTACAGCTAATTAAATCACAGCGGTGGGAAAACAATGAAAAATTACAAACAAATTGAACAAAACCATGTGAGTAAATTTAAAAAGAATGAGTGAGATAAACTTCAGGTACCTCATTATCTGCTCAGTGGTCACGATAATGCCATAAATAGATGCAATTGTTGGAAAATGCACAAGAAAACTACTCGATTCTCATCTATTCGTATGGTTTTAATTTTAGGATAACAAATTTGCAGATGTGAATGTTAAAACTTAAAAAATAGGAACATCTCTGCTAAAACATCTGTTCTGATTCACCATGTTTCTTTTGATAAACTACATCTATCTCTCATATGGGCAGCTGCTCACTGCACAATAAAAAGGCTCAAGCTGGTACAGGTGCATCTGTTTCTCTGGAATAAACTGCACTGGGAAACAGAGCCAGTCATTTTTTAACGCATGTCCTGTTTCATAGTTTTAAAGAGCCGACATTACAGACTGACATTTTTCTTGCCCTCTGGGTTACCTGCTGCTCCTGATGGGTTATTTCATGGTTTGTACTGATGTATACCCTCATGTTTTCATCAAGGTTCTCAAGGTTTTTGTGCTTTTTTTCTGGTCTTAATCAGACTTGATGAGATTGGCACCTGAAAAAGTTGCACAGTTTTTCTCCAGCTTTGTTTTTTAAATATTGTTATTAAAAGGTTCCCTCTGTGGAGGGAATTAGAGGGGAAAGTAAACAAGGTATTGCTTATTCACCTCGTCAGGCTGAGGCTTGTTTCATAGTTGTAAAGAGCACACGAACATTATTCTTGCTCTGGACATTTACCTGCTTGTTGTATCACTGCTGTTCCTGGCAGGTTATTTCATGGTTTGTACTGATGTGAATTTTTATTCTAATCGGTTTATAATTTTATTCTTCCATTAAAGTTCTCAAGGTTTATTTTTTTGTTTGTTTTTTTCTAGCAGCTGTCTTAATCAGACTTGAGGAGATTCGCAAGTAAAGCTGCGCGGTCTTTCTTCAGCTTAAAAAATATGCTGTTATTATTATATTGTTATTCCCTCTGTGGAGGGAATTTCAGGGAAAAGCAAAGAAGGTAAAGAGAAAGTTTTATTCATTCACCTCTTCATGATTAGTCCAAAGTTTAACATGTGAGACAAAAAAGAAGCATATTATAAAGGCATAATAATCTACAATTAATTGGAAGGGCTTGAAGCGCTTACACCTCGCAACAGCCTGACTACATCTGCCTGCAGCTTCATACATTTCAAACAGCGATGTGAAACTGAAGGTTTTCATAGGACTCTGTGCTGTCCTGTGAAAATCTAAGCGTGCACCATGATTAAGTAGCTTATAGAAGCATTTTTAGCAGCAATAACTGCTAGAAGTAATCTTTGTCTGTATGATTTTATCAGTCTCTTATGTTATGGTGGAGGAACATTGGCCCACTCATCTTTACAACATTGCTTCAGTTCATTGATGTTTGTGGTTATTCGTTTATGCACAGCTCTCTTAAGGCCCTGTTCAGCATTTCAGTCGGGTTGTCTGACCAGCGAGCTGTCAAAAACTTCTGCTTTTATACAAGTTTTATACAATTACATCCAATTATCAGCACATAGCTGCTGCTTACACTCGTAATCCCTCTGGAAGCAGTAAGGGTGTACTTAGTTTTTCACAGGACTGCATTTGGAAACTTTATTTTCTTCCTCATCTCTCCATTTCATATCCTGTATCTTTTTAATATTTGCCTGCTTTTATATAGTTTTATAGTTTTAGCTGTTTTCCTGCCCTCCTATGTGAATACTAAAATATGCTTGCTCATGTGATAGCAGGTCCCACTTTCATTAAAAATTTCCTCAGGCACTTTTTAATCAAAACAATACACAACTAATTAAATCCTTTTGTGAGAGCTGTTTGGTGTCCAAGGCGATCGGTGCTTATATCTGTTCATTTTTTTTGAATTGGCACCCATCTACTCAACACAAGCTATTTTGAACTTGTCTTTTGAGACTTATCTGAAACCCTGAGCTCTGCCATGTTGTTGCTCTCTCCAGCACTGAGTAGTAATTGAAAAGATGCTCCTTATCATGTGGCACCTTGCTCTTTGTTTGACTCAGCCACTGGAAAACCTAAAAGCTTTGCTATCTCATACCGGTTGATAGTCTCTTTCAGTCCCATTACCCAACACAGCTGTAGCCCAGCAAGTTGACTAACATTGCCCAGCAGTAAAAGTTTTTGTCTTGTCCAGTGTTTTGCCACTCAAATATGTGAATGCTGATAAAGTCCTTATGGAGGGCTTTAAACACAGACGTGGCTCCAAGGGTCCAGACTCCTTTCTGGAGAAAAAACGTTTTGTTCCATTAATGTCTTATTCTAAATATATCAAATAATTTAGTAATAAGTACTGGAACATATTGTGAAAATAGTTCTAACCTGACCATACTGCCATATTAAGGAACATCGCTTAATATTAGGGGTGCAACGATACTCGTATTGATATTGAACCGTTCGATACAGTGCTTTCGGTTCGGTACGCATATGTATCGAACAATACAAAATTTAAAATTTATTTGATCAACTTTTCTTCTGACGATGCTGTCTGTGTTGAGCGCTTAGTGGATTTGCGCTCGACAGTGCAGCCTAGGCAGAGTAGTCGAACGCAGATTCACTGAGCGCAGGGCAAGCAAGCGAGACAGAAGTTAAGCTCCTTGCAACATGGCAAATTGAACCTCCCCCACCCTCATTCAGATCTGGCGTTTGGAACTATTTTGGTTTTCATGTGATGTATGACCCTGAAGGTAACTGCGTCATGGACAAAAGTAAAACAGTATGTTGGATGTGCCACGCAATTACATGGGTGGGAACTAGTGTGTTAGCGCAGTTAGCTTGTTAAGTGTTGACGCTGTCCAGCCCCACGTACGGGGAGATCCGCGGTAACTCGTTAACGGAGATTTGCCGCGTTATGGCGTTAACGTCATTTTAACGAGATTAACACTGACAGCACTAGTGGGAACACAACGAATATGACTGCACATTTACTCCGACATCACCCTAGTGCAAAGACAAGTGGAAGCAGACAAAAACAACAAGCACGCATGCTACAAACTTTACCAGAGTCATTTAGACAGCCGTTAGCACATGATTCTCCTTATGGGGACCTGATATGTTTAATATGCTGCTGAGAATATAGCCCAGAAAAAGCGTATAGTATAGCTTTTATTTTGGAAAGAGACATTTCTCTGTAATAAACTCTCTTTTCCAAAGATGAGTGATTTCTCGATCAGGTAGATTTATTTTTTTTATTACTTTGTTGTTTCAGCAACATTAAATTTAAAAACTGTACTTTTGAGTTAAAATATATATTTATAATTTTAATAAATGATAAATTAAAAAGGCATGAACATTTTTTTTTTGTATCGAAAAAATATCGAACCGTGACACCAAAGTATCGAACCGAACCGTGAATTTTGTGTATCGTTGCACCCCTACCTAATATATGTCTAATTAATATTACGTTAACTTGCTAAATTGTCACCCAGTTTTTAAGTGGTTTGTTTTGGTATTTATTTACATAGAGGGTTCTCTTTGCTCAAGTGCACAAAAAGTACTGAGGAAGTAGATAAGAGACTCATTATTATAATAGATACTGGATGAGCCTTTCCTCTGAATGTTACTCATTTTGCCATAAACAATAAAAGCTGATAAAAGCTGGAGCTTATTTACAGTGTGAGAAAATGTCTATGTGTGCATTCTTATCTAACAGTCCATTTTTAGTTTATACAGGGCTTCAGCAAACTGTAAACCCATCATACACCCTTGATGTTTTTTTTTATGTTCCCACAAATGTTTCCTCTGACAGTGATTGCACTGAAATTTCACTCCTATTATCTGTGGATTGATCACATCAGGCCTACTTTTGCTTTGGAGAGACAATTGTTGTAATTTCAGACAGCGAAAAATCATCGTTCTTAAGCCTCTCGTTGAGTTGAGTTGCACTTTATGCTAGATTGTCACTTAAAGTGGTGAATGCTTCATAGGCTGGAGTCCACACAAAGCCCCCAAAAGAGTCTTTGATGTTTGCCTCACCGGATCAAAGATGTTTGAGCGCGGAACGACCAGGTGTACTGTTCTTTCATCTCGCTTATTTATCTGTCTGCTGCTTCCGATTCTCTGTTAAGGCACAGAACAATGTGACAGTGTAACAGGATGTAAACCTTAATGCATGCTTCCTTTGGATGGTGGAAGCAGTTTGGCTGAAAGAAAATAGTTCCTGCTCACAGCAAAGATTGTGTATTTTTGTTTATTTATTTTTCCAGTAACAGGGCCACAATTTGTAGAAAAAACAGACATAGCTGCCAAGTTTTTTCAATTCGCCAATTAACACCAGTCTACTTGGATATGGATATATATATATATATATAGATATATATATATATATATTAGGGGTGCAACGATACACAAAATTCACGGTTCAGTTCGGTTCGATACTTTGGTGTCACGGTTCGATATTTTTTCGATACACAAAAAAATGTTGATGCCTTTTTATTAATTTGTCATTTATTAAATTTTCACAGCACATTCTGCACCACCTCTCTGTGCGTTCATCATTTGTTTGAAGCCAGCTCACCTCCTGCAACCACTTTTCCGAGAATACGCGCTTCTTTTGTGGTTCAGACTCCTGACATTTCTTTGGAGGTGGAGGAACACCAAAGTAATTGCTTAAAGGAGCTTCTTCGACATCTTTAAGAGTTCTAAACAAATGTCTGTCCTCCTCCTGAAAATCTTTTGTATGCAAACACGCGTTGCAACTTCTTATCTTGTGCGGGTTTTTATTTTGACAGCAAATGCGCACCTGCGGACCACTTATGTGCAGCCCTGGTTATTTAGCTCATCATATTGCAGCCACAGAAATTCTTTTGTCCATGAAACCATAAAGCTGCACTTTCTTTTTGCCTTATAGTCTGATTTGTCATAACTTTTCCGTTTTGTGGTAAGCTTTTCTTTGGCTGTCACTTCTTCACCCTGACCTGTCTTATTTGGCTCAGCAGAACTAAAATATATATCCTGCTGCTTTTACACACGCACTCACATAAGCTCAGCGATTCTCTGCGCGATCAACCTCTCATATGTTTAAGCTTGCTGCGGGAGATTTCACTTGTCATGTTTGCATAGTAAGCTAATGATTGATAAGATGATGTCAGAGGAATTGGTGCGCAAATTATCATCACTCACCAATCAGACAAAACAAGCGCAAATTCAAACGCGATTTCAATATGTCACATATTGACAGTGGCTCACCGATGCCAATGACATAATTACCCAGCTACATTTCCGAAAGAATGCAAAAGCATTGACATATATTTTTCCTTCCTACGATAGGCCGACGAGCAGAGCAGGGCAGCCCGACTGGAAAAATCGCTAGCCCCGGGACGTCGGGCTAGCGATTTTGCGAGCCCTGTATCTGATTGAGGAATCACTCATCTTTGGAAAAGAGAGTTTATTACAGAGAAATGTCTCTTTCCAAAATAAAAGCTATACTATACGCTTCTTCTGGGCTATATTCTCAGCAGCATATTAAACATATCAGGTCCCCATAAGGAGAATCATGTGCTAACGGCTGTCTAAATGACTCGGGTAACGTTTGTATGCGTGCTTGTTGTTTTTGTCTGCTTCCACTTGTCTTTGCACTAGGATGCTATCGGGTAAATGTGCAGTCATATTCGTTGTGTTCCCACTAGTGCTGTCAGCCTTAATCTGAAATGAGGTTAACGCCACAACACGGCAAATCTCCGTTAACGAGCTACCGCGGATTGCCCCGTGTGTGGGGCTGGACAGCGTCAACACATTAACGAGCTAACTGCGCTAACACACTAGTTCCCACTCATGTAATTGAGCATTGCGTGGCACATCTGACATACTGTTTTACTTTAGTCCATGACAGGCTTACCTTCAGGGTCATACGTCACATGAAGACCAAAATAGTTCCAGACGCCAGATCTGAATGAGGGTGGGGGAGGTTCAATTTGCCATGTTGCAACAAGCTTAACTTCTGTCTCGCTAGCTTGCCCTGCGGTCAGTGAATCTGTGTTCGACTACTCTGCCTAGGCTGCACTGTCGAGCGCAGATCCACTGAGCGCTCAACACAGACAGCACCGTCAGAAGGAAAGTTGATAAAATAAATTAAAAATGTTGTATTGTTCGATACATATGCGTACCGAACCGAAAGCACTGTATCGAACGGTTCAATATCGATACGAGTATCGTTGCACCCCTAATATATATACAGTGGGGCAAAAAAGTATTTAGTCAGCCACCGATTGTGCAAGTTCCCCCACTTAAAATGATGACAGAGGTCAGTAATTTGCACCAGAGGTACACTTCAACTGTGAGAGACAGAATGTGAAAAAAAAATCCATGAATTCACATGGTAGGATTTGTAAAGAATTTATTTGTAAATCAGGGTGGAAAATAAGTATTTGGTCACCTCAAACAAGGAAAATCCCTGGCTCTCACAGACCTGTAACGTCTTCTGAAAGAAGCTTTTCTGTCCCCCACTCGTTACCTGTATGAATGGCACCTGTTTGACCTCATCATCTGTATAAAAGACACCTGTCCACAGCCTCAACCAGTCAGACTCCAAACTCCGCCATGGCCAAGACCAAAGAGCTTTCGAAGGACACCAGGAAAAGAATTGTAGACCTGCACCAGACTGGGAAGAGTGAATCTACAATAGGCAAGCAGCTTGGTGTGAAAAAATCAACTGTGGGAGCAATCATCAGAAAATGGAAGACATACAAGACCACTGATAATCTCCCTCGATCTGGGGCTCCACGCAAGATCTCATCCCGTGGGGTCAAAATGATCATGAGAACAGTGAGCAAAGATCCCAGAACCACACGGGGGGACCTGGTGAATGACCTGCAGAGAGCTGGGACCAAAGTAACAAAGGTCACCATCAGTAACACACTACAACGGCAGGGAATCAAATCCCGCAGTGCCAGACGTGTTCCGCTGCTGAAGCCAGTGCATGTCCAGGCCCGTCTGAAGTTTGCCAGAGAGCACATGGATGATACAGCAGAGGATTGGGAGAATGTCATGTGGTCAGATGAAACCAAAGTAGAACTTTTTGGTATAAACTCAACTCGTCGTGTTTGGAGGAAGAAGAATACTGAGTTGCATCCCAAGAACACCATACCTACTGTGAAGCATGGGGGTGGAAACATCATGCTATGGGGCTGTTTTTCTGCCAAGGGGACAGGACGACTGATCCGTGTTAAGGACAGAATGAATGGGGCCAAGTATCGTGAGATTTTGAGCCAAAACCTCCTTCCATCAGTGAGAACTTTGAAGATGAAACGAGGCTGGGTCTTCCAACATGACAATGATCCAAAACACACCGCCCGGGCAACAAAGGAGTGGCTCCGTAAGAAGCATTTGAAAGTCCTGGAGTGGCCTAGCCAGTCTCCAGACGTCAACCCCATAGAAAATCTGTGGCGGGAGTTGAAAGTCCGTGGTGCTCGGCGACAGCCCCAAAACATCACTGCTCTTGAGAAGATCTGCATGGAGGAATGGGCCAAAATACCAGCTACTGTGTGTGCAAACCTGGTAAAGACCTATAGTAAACGTTTGACCTCTGTTATTGCCAACAAAGGTTATGTTACAAAGTATTGAGTTGTATTTTTGTTATTGACCAAATACTTATTTTCCACCCTGATTTACGAATAAATTCTTTACAAATCCTACCATGTGAATTCATGGATTTTTTTTTCACATTCTGTCTCTCACAGTTGAAGTGTACCTCTGGTGCAAATTACTGACCTCTGTCATCATTTTAAGTGGGGGAACTTGCACAATCGGTGGCTGACTAAATACTTTTTTGCCCCACTGTATATATATATATATATGTCCACAGTGGAGAGGAAAAACATACTTGACACTTTAAACTCAAATCATTTAATGTCTATTTCTGCCTTTGACCAATTACTCTTTTTTTGCGATTCTAAGTGTAAATGCTTGACTTGTGTAACTTTCACTAATAGTCTGAATCCAGTCTGATGGTGCAGTAAATATATTTTAAGTTCACTTGCATTTTCAGCTGTCCAACCTCTGATGCTGCTATTAGCTCAGAGCCGTTCAGATAAAACCTGACTACTCCCTCTTTTTTTTTTTTCCCTGTTTGCTTTTCAAACACAGAAACTCCCGAAGGACACCTCTAAGTACTTCCACAGAGAATTTTCACATTATTGATTACAAATGAGATAATAAAAGCCAACATCATTTCAAAGGCTCTTGGGTGAAGATAACACGTCTCCATTTACATGTCGTTCTGTAATGTATCCCTTTATATATGTGTCTGCTCACCATCTACCTCTCCTCTCCACATTTACGTTATGGATCACGTATAGATGCATCTCCATTTGCTTCTGCTAAGGTCACTGCTTTGATCTCAGTGTAAGCATATGACGTCCTTATGCATAATCAGAGTATCGATCTCTCTCGTCCCCCCTTCTTTGCAAATTGATTGGGAAACTAATTGTGCCCTTTTCTCTTTCAGCACCATCTCTGGTCCAGTCATTTCTCCTTCCAATCTTACCAATCTTGTTAAAGAGAATATAAGCAATCGAGCAATTTAGCAGGTAAAGGGAGCCTTTTAAATGGCAATTAACATCACACTTTCCACTTTAAGTGTGATTGCTTGGAGTTGTGGCTATTGTAATTGGGTAAGTAAACATTAGTGGATTTTACATTTTCACCAAGAGAAAAGAAAAGCAAGAGAAACGGCCGCGCGCAGGTAAATACACTATCAGTATTTTTGAAGTCACTTTGTTTTGTTGCTGCCTCTTCCACAAATTGGAGTCTCTATAGGTAAATCTGTTCGAGTGAGAAATAACTGTCTTTCTGGGGAAATGTTGATAATCCATTATCTGGACCACAGCAGGAGCTGTTTTTTTCTTTATTTTCCCCTTTTTTCAGGCTGACTGCTCAAGCACGCACACAATATGCCAAACAAACAGAATAATGTAAGTGGTTCAGACCAGGGAAAAATCTTTACTGAGTTGGTGTATAGATGTTTGAGAGCTCACAGTAGGAGGATGACATGCTGAGACTGAAGGCTTTTCGGCATTTATTTGGAGAGCATCAATAACTTATGTAAGCGTACATCTTTGCAATAAGAAGATGAAATCATGATGGCATTGGACAAATGATAAGCTCTTCTAAATGAAGGCGAGTGCCCATTTAGTTCGGTGACATTTACCAGAAGTCCAGCAAGTCCTACAAAAGTTTGCTGAACCGATACCTCTAATGGTAGGATGTCATAATTTGTCTTCAGAAATGATTACAAATTGTTGCTATGATTCAGGTTAAGGATTGTTTGGTATGAGCACCAAAACAGTTTGATAATGGAAACATAAAGGTGAAATTATTTTAAGGATGGACCTGAAAATACTTGCAGTAAATAAAAATTGAGCTACAGCCTTAATAATTTAGTAACTAATTAGAAAATATATGCTTAATTACACACTCAGTTGAGGTTCATTAATATTCATTTGAAGTACTGCTGGTGTCCACATCATGAAGGTAAATCCAGTTTTTAGTTGCCTTTTTTTTTGTTTTTTTCAACTCCTGAGGGCTTTACGTGACTTTAACGTCATGAACACCACTGCACTGCATGTTTATAGGGAGTTGCTTCAGGCATGTTTTGTGCTGGGGTTGGGGTCAAGGCTATGCTGCCCTTACATGGTATAAAATAGGGCAGCTGTGGCTCAGGAAGCAGAGCAGGTCACCTACTAATCAGTAGGTCAGTGGTTCCATGTCAATTCCTGAAGTCGAAGTGTTAGTGGGGAAAACGGACTGAACTGCCACAAAACAAAAGTGTCTGAAAATTGTTATGTTAGTCACACACGATACCAGTTTGTTGCTGAAAACAATGCAGAAATGCAGAAAAGAAAAATGAAAGTGCATTAAAACATCAAAGCTTTGGGTTGGAAAGGTAAAACTGTGAGCCAGAAGCTGCTAAAAAGCTCCATAAAGCTGAGGGAAGTCACGTTATGGCTGCATTGTTTCGTTACTATGAGTGTTGCTCATTTATTCCATTGCAAAATTAGAAACATTGATTCTAACTCTGTAAAATTTATGGAAAAATAGTGGTCAATACTATAAAAACCAAAAGGTGATGACAGTAAAAAATGTGAACACAGCAGTCTTTTGTCTAACAGTTCTACTTTCATGACGTCAGCACTATATCAGTTGATTGTAAACATGCTGTTTTTTGGGATCTCTTGATGAAAACTGGCATTGCTTTCCCTTCGAGGACACTCTTCACTTATCATTAAAATACTGAGAATCACTGGACTGACAACGACTTTGGACTGTGATACTGACAGGTCTAAAGAAAATGTGTGCAGCATCGACAATGACTGATAGCTGCCTTCTGTGTAAGAAATCTCAATAACACTAAAAAAGACAAGAAAATGAGGTGTGTTGTGAGCCATTTGTTCCTGGGGACAGGCTGACTGTTGTGTCCCATCAGAGCCCATGAGGCCCCTTCGCCTTGAACAAACAGATCCAGAGCTCATTTCATTGGAGCAGCGAGTGATGGAGAGGGGCCTGTCTGGATTTTGTCAGTCCTTTGATGGAGTCATTGACTGTGAGAGGTATCGGGGACAAGGAGCACGGATTCAGACAGAGATGTGCAGAACAAAGAAGGATAAGCCTCAGAGGTACAAAATAATTCACCACACTGATCATAAATGGGTTTAAGAATCAAAAAAAGGGTGAAAGATAATCATGTAAACAAAATTGTATTATTATATTGCACCAGACTGAGTCTGCATTCCAGTATAAACAGCAAAGACAATCTACATCATGGCATACTACATGGTGCACAACACTGAATGTTTACAGCAGGAAGAGGATCTAATACATGTGCTCTGGTATCCACGCTAACAAACATACAGGGATCTTTTTGTAAGCTGGGGTCATGCAGCAGGATTGCTCACTACTGTCTTGAAAAGGGCAAATTGAATTAATCCTTTTTCCAGGACCAGACTCCTGAACTCATGTTCAGGTGGTTTAACACTGACACAAGATGTGAACTCTGAGAAAAGGTGCTACATTTTATTGGCTTTTTCTTAGCAGTTTAACAGAGACCAAAAAATAGTGAACCTTTAACTCAGAATGTGGGTCCAGTTCTCTTCTTTGTCCATTTTTAATTAACTCATCATCTTTCAGGGATGATGGTTGTGTCTGGTTTCCAACATGGCTCCCAGCTGGACCCTTCTGTGTGGAGTTTGCATGTACTTACCTGCATTGGTTTTCTTTGAGTGCATCCGTGCCTTCCCACAGTCCGCATGCATATACAGCTAATTGGTTATTCTAAATTGAATCTAGGTATCTGATTATCTTTCTCTGTGTTAACCCTGCTGAGAAACAAACTCATATTAAATGTGAATTATGCAAACATGCAAAGCTACTTTAGCAGACTCTAAGAATAGAAATATGGAGCTGGAAATGAGTGTAATAGCTTCAACTTCCCTTCTTCGCTGCTGTAGACCCATTATAAGATAGAAATAGCACTCAGAAAATCTTGAATTGAAATCTATGGGACAATTCTTCAACATTAAAGATTGTGGTAGAAGTACAACCTCCAGGGGGAAAAAGCTTTTAAAAACTTTTTCCTTATTTTCGAGCAAAGTCTGCAGACTTTTAAAGTCATTTTTATTTGACTGGTAATTCTATACATGTAGTTTATATGCCACAGAGAGCATTAAAATTAAGGTTTAATATTAACAATACTTCAAAATAAGTGCTTGGAGGCATTTCAAAATGGTTGCTCAGTTGTGACACTCCTGAAAGGATGTGTGGTTATAGTGTGTTTAGCTAACAGTCAGAAAGGTTAGTGTCCAGTCAGCTTCATCTCGTGCTGTCAGTCAAGTAGTAAAATGTGGAGCCTGGACAGTCTCACTTAAAGATGATGGGGGAATCTTGCCTTAACTTGTTGGTTTAAAAGGTAATGGCTTTCCATCGCCTTCATCAGTTAAAATCTCTGAGTGTTTCCAAGGAATCTCTAACACTTTGCACAACAGTCACTTCAAGGTATCAATACTAACTATCTCTTAAATTAAATTCTTGTGATCTTTCTTACTTTTAAAATGCAGTCAGACTTTCCCCCCTCTGCATTAAATGCTTCTACTGATCCAGTGGAATTAAACCCAGAATTTTGAGGTTTTTTTTTTTTAAAAATTCCTGTTTATTCTATAGGATTTATTTAGTTTTGCTCCTTGAGTTTCATTGATTAGAATCCTTAGTTTATAGTCCAGATCTCCATTTGTTAGCTCTTGGCATACCTGGACCACCTCATAAATAATTTGTTTTCTGTTCAAGAACTTGACTTCAGAAGTCTGCCTATCCGGTCGTTAAGTCTGACGTCACTAGCCGTGTCTGGGCCTAAACTCCGCTGCAGGTCCATATATCAAACGATCACTATGGCATTACTGAGAGTTGAAAAACTGTCTAAAGTCTTTCATCTTTAATAAAATGATCAGTGTTCTGCTCTACCAGGTGTAACAATTGAGTTTGACATCCAGGCATCCAATAAAAATGGAATTTATGACATTTAACGGAGTTAGAAGTTAGCAGGAAGTTAGCTCGCTAGCTTCTATCTACATACAAAATAGCATGTCCTGACTGCGGGGTTTTGGAAACAAATTAAAACGTACAGCTCTGTTATCACTTCCAACATAAATGAAGACAGAAAACTAAACAGCAGTGATGTTTGTAGGGTTACTGAAGTTTGGCTAGCTGGTATATAATGATGTGCTACGTGACCGCTAGCGACACAGCTATGTTAGCATAATATAAACAAGCTAACCTTTTTTCCACTCGATAAAAGTTAACGTGAGTGTTCTCGGTGGTCAGGAACAAATGTAATCGCATGGCAGGATGCTGTAAAAGGACCAAACTTCAGCCAGGAGAACAACTGAGA